>NW_006289398.1:7821318-7825663 GCF_000327345.1 Myotis davidii
GTCTGTAAAATAGGGTCAGGATTTCTCCTTCAACCAAGGGCGATGTTTCCCCGGCCCTCCTTCCCCGCCCATCTCTGTCCCCAGTCCTGTGGGGTCTCTCCCTCCCTCCCCTCCATTGAACTTGGTGGTCCCTGCTCTGCCTCTCCTCCTACAACCTTCTGTCTGCAGCACCCCCCCCTTTCTCCTCCAGGGCAGAGCTCCCCAAAGGCTGTGCAGGGCAGGTCCTCCATGTAACTTGGTGGCCCTACTCTGCCCCCTCCTCCTGCGAATTCTTGTCTGCAGCCTCCCCCTTCCTCCTCCGTGGTCGGGCTGTGTGGGAGGGGCTGTGCCGGCCAAGCGGAGCCTCCGAGGAGAGCTGGGGAGAAGGAGGGAGAGATGTGGAGCCTGTCCCATGGGAGAGGCCATGAGCTCCTCTGCTGCCCCCACCCAGCAGCTTTTTTTTTATTGCTTAAATTAAAGTATTACAAAGAGTATTACATATGTCTCCTTTTTTTCCCCCTTGACATTTCCCCGGCCTCCCCTACCCCGCAGTGTCTTGTGTCCATTGGTTATGCTTATATGTATGCATACAAGTCCTTCGGTTGATCTCTTACCCCCACTTCCGCCCCCCAACACTCCCCAGCCTTCCCGCTGTAGTTTGAGAGTCTGTTCAATGCTGCTCTGCCTCTGTATCTATTTTTTTTTCCGTCAGTTTATAATGGTCATTATTATCCATAAATGAGTAAGATCATGTGGTATTTTTCTTTCATTGACTGGCTTACTTCACTTAGCATAATGCTCTCTGCCGGGAGCCGGTCCACCCTTCCTGCTTGACACAGTCGCTGCAGGAAAGAAACATCTGCACAGCTTATGTTTCAAGGGACCTGGCGTATATGGCACATGTTTGCTCCCCTTCTTAGCGCTATGTGTTTTAAACAGGACCACCTCCCCCAGAAAGGTTGTTTCCCCAGGTGGGGATTTTTCCCTGGAGTTGGGGATTAACAGGACTAAGGAAGGGAATAAATCAGTAAAACTCCTTAACTCAGTGCCAGGCGGGTAGTTAGTTAATCACTTAAACTACAAACAATCATGCTTAAGCTACATAATCTGGTATAAATACAGATGTAACAGGAGACTAAAGACAGAACCTGGCTCGAGAACCTGACTAGAGAAATGATAGTTTGTGGCAATGTTTGGGTGATTGCAGATTGTTTTTGTCTCCCAGAGAGAAGGTTGGAGTTGCTCCAATGTAGGGGATTGATAAATTGTTTTGGGAGGCTCTGCTTTAGGTAGATAGGGGATTTTGGGAACTCAAATGCCTTCAGCTCAAACCTATTCTTTTGTCAAAGTGGTATATTTTGGGGTGGTACATCTTGATCTCAACAACACTTGTAAATGCTATCACATGAACTAGTATTTGCTCTTTGCTTTTTTCAGAGCATGAAAAAACTTCTGCCATTAGCTAGTCATACTTTATTCTTTAAGAACTAGATTTAAATTACAGTTCATTGAAGACATTGCAGAAATGTGTAGGTAATGTTGATGGTTGTCTCTTAGGGATAGTGTTCAGTACACAATTTCTCACTTAACCATCATTTTGGATGAGACCCTGTTTAAAATGATAAGCTTTAAATTATTGGTTAATTTAAGTTCTCTGGAGTTTTATGTGAATTGTCATTTGGTACAAGTTATAAAAGTAAATTTTCATTCCTATTGAGTTATTAGGATTATAATCTTAAGAGTTTCAACAATAAGCCGAGACCGGTTTGGCTCAGTGGATGGGGCGTCGGCCTGCGGACTGAGGGGTCCCAGGTTCGATTCCGGTCGGGGGCATGTGCCTGGGTTGCGGGCGCATCCCCAGTGGGGGATGTGCAGGAGGCAGCTGATCGATGTTTCTCTCTCATCGATGTTTCTGGCTCTCTGTCTCTCTCCCTTCCTCTCTGTAGAAAATCAATAAAGTATATTAAAAAAAAAGAGTTTCAACAACAAAAAGTTGTTGGAAAAGTAACATTCCATCACAAAGCAGTTTAGTATTTAGCTTCATGTCAAAATCCTATATGATAAAAGGTTAATATGCAAATAGACCAAATGGCGGAACAACCAAGCAACCGGTCGCTATGACATGTGCTGACCACCAGGGGGCGTGTATGGAACATGGCGGGTGTTGGCTGTGGTGGGATGGTGGAGCAAGTGAGTGGGGGCACCAGACCAAGGCGGGGCGCGGTTTGCTAGTTGCTGTCATTGGGGCGAGCCTCTGGTGGTTACTGAAAATTCTTTGTACTCATGCACTGTAGTCCCGCCCAATGCTCGCACCTGCTGCTGGTGCTGGCCCTGATCTCCTCTGAGGGCTTATCCACCCCCCCACCCCCCCACCCCGCTCCTGAGGGGCCATCAGGGCAGCAGCTGCTGCTCACACCCGCTAACGGCACCAGTCCTGTTTGCATGCGCTGCTGGTGCCAGCCCCAATTGCTCTGCGCCGTTAGACGGGACCGGGGGCCGTGGCGGGAGGGGCCAGGCAGGGGCATGGAGGGTGGGCCGAGACCCTCCCCTGTGCCTACTGCAGCCTTGCAGTCCACAGTTCCTTTCAAGGTGCATGAATTTGTGCACTGAGCCCCTAATATATAATAAAAATCCTTCATACAGTCTAAAACACTTTAGATTTCATTTTATTTCAGAAGACTTTAAAAAGTAACAAGATGGAGTAGAATAAGAATGTCTGAATTTTTATATAGTTCACTAGAAGCCCAGTGCATGAAGTTCTTGCACGGGTAGGGTCCCTAGGCCTGGCTGGTGATCAGGGCCGATTGGTGGCTGGTGGCTGGGGCCTTCCTTCCGTGCTGCCCCCTGGTGGTCAGCACACATCATAGCAAGTGATCGAACTCCTGAGGGGACAATTTGCATATTAGGCTTTTCTATATATAGATTTTGACTAGGTATGCTCTTAAAAAATCTCACATTTGTTTCATAAGTGTTTTCTTGGAATTGTGTCAGGTTTTTCTAATTTTATCAATGTTTTTCTATCCCTGGCGCTCATGAGCATTTAGCAGTTAAACATTTTTATTACTATAGTGAGTTAACTAGTTAATGTCTGTTTTTTTGTATTTGGCTACTCTTTAACCTATCTTTTTTTTCCCCTAAATATATTTTATTGATTCTTTTACAGAGAGGGAGGGAGAGGGATAGCGTTAGAAACATGGATGAGAAAGAAACATCCATCAGCTGCCTCCTGCATACCCCGTACTGGGGATGTGCCTGCAACCAAGGTACATGCCCTTGACCAGAATCAAACCTGGGACCCTTCAGTCCGCAGGCTGATGCTCTATCCACTGAGCCAAACTGGTTAGGGCTTAACCTATCTTTGAATAGACCAGCACAGTTTGGGATAGTAGATGTGGAATATTTCTGTAATACTCCAAGAAGTTTTTAAGAAGTAGGATAGGAAATTGATATAGCTTTAAAAAATGATGGGCATAGCACTTAATATTTGACAGAAGACTTGTTTTTTCCTATGTTTTTATTGATTTTATTTTTTTAAATTGTTTTATTGCTTAAAGTATTACAAAGAGTATTACATATGTCTCCTTTTTTCCCCGCCCTTGACAATCCCCTGGCCTCCCCTACCCTCCAGTGTCTTATGTCCATTGGTTATGCTTATATGCGTGCATACAAGTCCTTCGGTTGATCTCTTACCCTCCCCTCCTGCTCCCCAACCCTCCCCAGCCTTCCTGCTGTAGTTTGACAGATTTTAGAGAGAGATAGAGACATAGAAATATCAATTGGCTGCCTCCTGTACACCCCCCACTGGCGATAAAGCCTGAAACTTGGGCATTTGCCCTGACTGGGACTCGAACCTGTGACCTCTTGGGGTTCATGGATCAAGGCTCAACCACTGAGCAACACTGGCTGGGTGATCTGAAAAAGGAAGATTAACAGTAGTATCGATCATTTCATTTTTAAAATTTTTCATAGTTGAGATTATTTGTGAATATAAAACACTTATTATTAAACTTCTGCATCTTGATGTTCAGAAAATCTGATTTCTTCATTGAAATGAGTCTAGTTGTCTACTTGGCTTTTGCCTTATTTAAAAAAACTGAATTTACTGTGTTTAGATTGTATTGGCAACTTGAAAGTTTTATTGATGCAATTGAGAGAGGCTCCCAAAAACTTTGATTTAGAATTCAGATTGGTAGTTAGGTTAGATTTCTTTTATTTATATATATATATATTTTATTGATTTTTACAGAGAGGAAGGGAGAGAGAGAGAGTTAGAAACATCAATGATGAGAGGGAATAATTGATTAACTGCCTCCTGGGCATGTGCCCTTGATGGGAATCGAACCTGGGACCCTTCAGTCCGCAGGCT
>NW_006289398.1:7825716-7836224 GCF_000327345.1 Myotis davidii
AAAGAGAAACATCGATCAGCTCCTCCTGCACACCTCCCACTGGGGATGTGCCTACAACCGAGGTACATGCCCTTGACCGGAATCGAACTTGGGACCTTTCAGTCTGCAGGCCGACGCTCTATCCACTGAGCCAAACCAGTTTCGGCATAGGTTAGATTTCTTATTCCTTGCTGGGGTGGGGCAAGAGTAATCATAGATGGTGTTATGTGCGTCCTATTGTGTGATATCAGGAGACACTGAATGTCTAGTCTGTGATAAGGCCATTTTAATTTTTTAAAAAATAAGCTTTATTGAGATGTACTTTTTACAATAAAATTAGCTAGGTTTAAGTGTACAATTTGATGAGTTCTGACAAATGTACATTTATATAACCATCACCACAATCCTAGATAATACCCTATTACCTCAGAAATTCCCTCCTTCCCTGTGCACTCATTCCCCTCCCCAAGGTCCTCCACCCACCCTATTGGTGAAGCTTCCTTCACTTGCCTTTTCTGGAATCTCATAATAAGTGGAACCTTGAAGTATAAGATAATTGTAACTTAAAGGAACACAGAATAAGAAGGTCATTTTGGCCAGGAGCTGCAGGTCTAATTCCTTCCATTTTTATGTGACAGGGACTTGCCATGAGGTGTTGAAGCCTTGTTTCATTGAGTCGGAGAGACTGGACCTAAATGGCGCAGCATGACTTTGCTCCAGCCTGGCTTAATTTTCCCACTCCACCATCATCAACAAAGGTACTCTTTGCATCTTTCTCTCTTCTTTTTGTCTTTCTGTCTGTTCTTTGGTCACATTCTACACAAGTGTAGTTAAAACGTGAAGGCCTAATATTTTTGCAGAGAAATACTTTTTGTATTAATATTTAAGTTAGTTTTTATTTAATCTATTGGTTTTTATTATTTAAAAAACCAGTTTTCAGTATACCATCATCATATGAAACCATTTACTTCTAAGTTGTCTTTTGTACGAATAAAAGTTTCATACACTATTTCAAATCTGTTAGTATATTGAATATTACTTTTGCATCCTACCGTTTTCTATATTATTTTTTTGATAAATTGCCTTACTTTGAGATAATGTTCGTTGTTTTCTTTGTAAGTGAAGGTTTTTGAAGTCTTTCCATGTAACTGGAAGACTTCTTTTTTATATAATCAGTGAGACTTTGAATGGCACCTTACTAAAACTTCAGGAGTGTTGAGTTTGCAGTATTGTTTCAATATCAGGACTCACTAATCTAAGAATTGTTCATTTTACTAAACTACCAAAACAGCATAGTTTGTATGAGGGACTTTGGAATTGTTAGAGGCAATCTACTTGGCTTAATAGCTGTCGTCCACTTCTTTCCTTAATTTGAAGAAATCAAGAGAGGGTCTTGATCATCTGCTGCCTATTAATAAAGCTCTACCAGGTTTTATGAACAGTATTTAAAACAGCTCTTATGGGAACAATTTTATAATTTGGAAAGTTGTTCCCTTATGAGGACTTGTTAGAGCATAGTAAATTTGGCTATGATACGTTGAAAAAGCCGCACTGGAGTGACAGAATTCCTAGGCAATAGAATTTTAATGTTTGAAGTTGGATCTTAGTAATCATACCTTTTTTATGCAGGTTGATTCACTGGAAGGCTCATTGACTTGCCTTTTGTCATGAGTTAGTGTGAGCCAGGGTGCTTTTCCTGTTCTCTTTCCGTAGGACTCATCTTTGGCATTCGTAACTTGATGAGACATTCCATTTGTGTCCTGTAAAGTGGGATTTGAACTTGATTGGGAATGGAGACTTCTACTGATTAAGCCACTGGGATCACCTCTTAGTTCAGACTCTCTGTTTACTCCTTTCTCTCTGATGTGTCGGTTTCTGGAATTGCTGCTTAATTTTTCCCCTCAGCTGCTCTCATCTGTCCCTTTAGTGGGCCCATTTCCTTCCAGGCTCACTTCAGAGCTGGGATACAGAAATTTTCTGCTTCCTTCTTCTCTGTTGTGCATGTTCTCTGAAATGAGTATAAGACTTGTTTTTATTTGTAAGCAGATCAAGAAAATTACCAGCACCTGAAAAGTTAGTTGCAAAACATGAAAACGTTTGAGAATAATTCTTCATTCAAATGTTAATCTGCGGTTGACAGAGACTGACTTTTATGTCTGGTGAAACCCTGCATTCTGGAACCTGACTCTTGATCTGGATGTAGGCCCTCATAAACAGTGATGATGACTTTGAGAATTGGGATCGCCTATTCTAAATTTTCATTTACTTTAAATTGCCTCCAGGAAATGGTATCAATTAGAACTCTTAACCAGCAGTATTTGAAACTATCTCCTTATACTTTACCCAAAGTAGTTTTGATAAACACAAACACACACCTTCCAGTAATACTTTTTATATGAATTCTTATTACCTTCTGTCTTTTACTTTCATCTCAAAATCTCTATTTATGGACTCACATTTATAATTAACCTGTTTCCTACAGAGCCCTTTTAAATCTTATGCTGTATAAGTGGAATAAATAATAATTACTGCTGGGTTCTCTGTTTCAACTTAAAGGAATTCTTTCATATATTTGTTTGAAGGGATGATACAAGGATTTAAGGGTAAAAATATTTTCAGAACTTGAGTAGTTTTCTGAGGTGTGTAGAATTTTAGCGCCATCATGTGGTGAGATTGTAAACTGCATTGATAATATCTGGCATAGGGCATTGCCTTTTGAAGTGTTTTTTTTTTTTTTTAAATATATTTTATTGATTTTTTACAGAGAGGAAGGGAGAGAGATAGAGAGCTAGAAACATCGATGAGAGAGAAACATCGATCAGCTGCCTCCTGCACATCTCCCACTGGGGATATGCCCGCAACCCAGGCACGTGCCCTTGACCGGAATCGAACCTGGGACCCTTCAGTCCGCAGGCCGACGCTCTATCCACTGAGCCAAACCGGTTTCGGCGCCTTTTGAAGTGTTTATTGGAACCCAGTCAGAAGTAAATTTCACAGAATGTTTTTGTATACACGTAGGTATTACTAAAAAGCATGCACCTGTGGTGCACTAATATTTCCTGTTGTCTTTTTTTTAAATTATTTTTTTAAAATATATTTTTATTGATTTTTTTTACAGAGAGGAAGGGAGAGAGATAGAGACTTTTTAAAAAATACATGTTTTTATTTTTATTTTTTAAGAGAGAAAGAAACAGATGAGAGAAACATCATTGATCAGATTGCCTCCAGCATGCCCTCTCCCACTAGGGATAGAACCCACAACCCAGGCATGTGCCCCGACTGGGAATGAAACCGGGACCTCTTGGTTCATAGGTCAAGGCTCAATCACTGAGCCACACTGGCTGGGCTATTAAGGTTTTTTGTTCTTTTTCCATTAAAAAATGCAAACTGGCACAGATTTCATCACCTTTTAATAGGTTCTGACCTGCAATTTGGGAAAAGTAACATTTTTATTATTAGAGGAATGCCAAACTGAAGTGGTTGTAGATAACTAAAAATTTAGGTTCCTTTTTAGGTAAGCCTTGTTATTGATACTTCTTTCCCATCTTCTTACCTTAGGAAATACAATGAAGTCATTGGTCCTTAGGCCGAAGCATCCTTTTACCAGTTAACCGCCACAATATTTTGAATTTAATTTAAAAAGGTCTGCCGCTTGTATCTGTAGATGCTTGTGGCGTATAAATGATTCAGTACAGTAATTGTTTGAAAAAAGAAAATGCCAGGGATGAGGTATTAAGAGTAGATGGGTGGTAGGAAAGTGAATAGGGAATTTTTTTTCTTTTTAAACAAAATAACATGAGATTCTGCTATAGTCAATACATTTTCATATTCGTATTCAATATTCTGTAGTTATTTATGTGGCTAGAGCATAGCAATAATGCTTTATTGATTCTGTCATGGTAACATTTAAAAAACAATGATTAATTCTGTACTTGTCAGTGGTGTTAGCAATGTGAGCTTGCATGAAAAATATGTGCCATTTAAACTTTAGGCCAACAGAGGATCAGAAAATCCAGTCAGACTGGTAGCTGAGTTTATTCAAAGTATCAGAGTTTGTATAGTATTCAAACTTCCTGTATGTACAGTTTTTTGTAACTGACTCAGATATTCTAAGGAATCCAGAAAAAGGATGAAAATGTGCAAGAGAGAGAGACGGTCTCTTCCTTGTTCATTGTATCATCTAACGTTTCTTGAGGTGTTACTACATACTACTCACTGTATAAAATACTTTCTATGACAAAAATCAATACTGATACTGCGGTTTTTTCCTCATTTACAGATGAGAGCACAGGTTGAGAGAGATGAGTAACCTGTTCCAAAGTTCTTGAGCTAGGACAGGAATCCATGTGTATCTGACTTTAAATGTTATCAGTTTAATAACGTTCTTTTCTTGATTGTTAGGTAGTAGACTAATTTTTAGAAATGAAATACCAGGATGCTTTTTTAAAAATATATTTTATTGATTTTTTACAGAGAGGAAGGGAGAGGGATAGAGAGTTAGAAACATCGATGAGAGAGAAACATGGACCAGCTGCCTCCTGCACACCCCCTACTGGGGACGTGCCCACAACCCAGGTACATGCCCTTGACCGGAATCGAACCTGGGACCCTTCAGTCTGCAGGCCAACGCTCTGTCCACTGAGCCAAACCGGTTAGGGCCCAGTTAGGGCTTTTATTCATGCACCAGAATATATTTTTATCCTGGTTTTAGTAAACAAATAAGATTGCTTTTTTTCTTCCCCCCTCAAGGATGGCATCTCCAATATTTTTCTATAGTCAGTACACGGGGACCTAACTCTTCTGTGGCTATATAATCTTGTATTGAGTGGATCTGCATGGATTATTTAATGAGTACCTATTAATGGACTAAATTGCAGGAATATATTTGTAGAGTAAATTCCTAGCAGTAGAGTCACTGGATCAGGACATTTTTATATTTGGTATATAGTGCCTAATTACTCTGGGAAAATTGCACCAATTTATAATCCCATCAAAATATTACGAGGGGGCTGGCTTCTTTTTTTTTTTTAAATTTTGGTGATGCTGGATGTTTTCACATTTTTAAGTCTTTGTGAAATTGGGTGAAAAATTGTACTTTATTGAGCATATTTTTGTATTAGGAAAAATTTCTTTTTTTAAAAAAAAATATATTTTGCTGATTTTTCACAGAGAGGAAAGGAGAGGGACAGAGAGTTAGAAACATCGATGAGAGAGAAATATCAATCAGCTGCCTCCTGCACACCTCCTACTGGGGATGTGCCCACAACCAAGGTACATGCCCTTGGCTGGAATCGAACCTGGGATCTTTCAGTCCGCAGGCCGACACTCTATCCACTGAGCCAAACCGGTTAGGGCTAGAAAAAATTTCTAAGAACTTCGTTAATGCAGTCCATTTCTTAATGTTTTGTAATAGCTTTTCATATTGTGGGATTTGCTTGCCATTAATATGGCACATATTTTTCTACAATTTGTCTTGGTAATTCTTTAAAAATGTAGAAGGTTTTAGTGAAATATTTAAATGTATGGAGAAGTGTAGAGAGAATTGAGAGAACACTTAAACACCCAAAATACTCCTATCTTAATATTTTGCCATATTAGCTGGAAATAAAACATTGTGTATAGTTGAAGTCCAGCTTACTTCTTTATAACACTTGTTTTAAAAGTCTTCATTTTCTCCCCCACAGGTAGTCTCAATGCATGTTCTTTAATTACTATTCGCTATGTGAATGTTAATAAATAGTATTGTTTTGCATGTTTCATGTTTTTATATAAATGATTCATTTATATGTCTGCATCTTGCTTTTACATTAATCCTGCCTTTGAGGTTTTTTTCCATGTTGATACCTGCAGATTTAGTGTAATTATAGAAAACTCTGTCTAGTGTTCTGCCTTGTGCCTCTGCCACCTTTCATCTGTCCGTTCAGTTGAGGTGGTTTCTACCTTTTGGCTCCTAGAGAGAGCCCCGCGTTGAGTGTTCTTGTAACGTTTCCTTGTACGTGGGTAAGAATCGTCTGGGCCAGTGCTCCTTAAGCTCTAATAATGTGTGATCAGATAACCCTGGGGTTTTCTTAAATGCAGGTTCTGATTAGAGTAGGTTTCAGGGTAGGACCTAGTTCTAAACTCTTCAAAGTGATGTTGATTTTGCTTGTCCGTGGACCAAACTTCTAGTAACAAGGCTTTAACCTGTAGTTAAAAGAAAAATTGCTGAGACTTGATTAGATATTGCCAAATTCTCTTCCATGTGGTCTACTGAGTTATACTGCTGTATGCTGCATATAACCATTTACATTATACTCCTGCCAAAATTTTGTCAGTATCAGAGTGAACATTTTTGCCAGTCTTGGCTATAAGATGCATTTTCATTGTTCTTTGACATTAGATTACATTTCTGTGAATTGCTTATTCACATTCCTAAAAAAAAATCTTCATTCGAGGATACCTTTCCATTGAGTTTTAGATAGAGTGGAAGGGAGAGGGAGAGATGAGAGAGAAACGTTGATTGTGAGAGACACATCCATTGGTTGCCTCCCGCACACACCCTGAGCAGGGCCAGAGATTGGCCTACAACCCAGGTATGTGTTCTTGATTGGAATAGAACTGGGACCCTTTAGTCCATGGGCCGACACTATCCACTGAGCCACACTCACTAGGGCTGTTCACATTCTTATTTCTTTTGGGTTGCTTTGTTTTCATATTGGTTTAAGAAATATACACATATATATTTGTATGCGTGTATATATATGTCATTTTAAATGTCTTATAGTTTTACATAGTTTTTTTTTAGTCTTACATGTATTTGGCTAGATGTATGCGGGTGCATTATAGTACTTGTTGCTATTTTATTTATTTTTAAAATAGGTTTTTATTGATTTTAGAGAGAGGAAGGGAGGCGGGGGGAGAGAGAGAGCGAGAGCGAGAGAGAGAGAAAGAAACATTGATCAGTTGCCTCCCACAAGACTGAACCCGCATCCAGGATGCCCCTAGAAGACAGGAGATAGTCAAGGACTTTGTCTTTCAGGGCATAGCAGACAGCACGAGGCCTGAGGCAGCAGGGCAGCTGGCACCAGGAAGTCCCATGGGGCCATGTGAGAGAGAGGGACCCCGTTGGGGACAAGTAGTGGATTACCATTGCAACTGAGGAGCTCCCCTCCCTGTCCTGGAGGAAACCGCCACATAATACAACCCAGAGAAATGGTCAGAGCATTCAAAACAGTTTCAAGTTTTAACAGAGATTAATAGTTGGTAGTGGGAAAAACCAGCAACTTTCATAAATAGTTGTTTTATACACTTGTAATTTTTTAAAATCATTTTTATATATTCTTTTGATAATTTTTTTGAACATTTGTTTTGGGGAAAGAGGACAGCACTTAAAATAGAACTGTAGCTTTAATTGCCGTAATTGTCAATATTGAAGAAAACCTTGAACTATTTGAATCAAGTACTATATGATACAGAGTATTACATTTTGTTATAAAACCCATATTTTGCCTCGTTCTCTTTATACCATTTTACCTTTCAAATGTTGGGGTGAGTAGAGGTAGTGGCCAAACTCGTTTTGAATGGGTTCCTGTTTTCACGAGGTAGAAGAAAGGAGACCCACAATGGGTCCAGCCTACAAGTTACCGAACATTGACATAACTACAACATTTTCTAACCGTTTAAAATTCTTGGAAATAAAGCCAGAGACTATTAGTTCTTAAAGTTGTATTTAGGTTTCATATATATGTTTACCTATATGCTTATAATTTGTTTCAGTCCTCACTGAATTTTGAGAAGCATTCTGAACACTTTTCATGGACAGAAAATCGTTATGATGTGAGTCGTCGGCGACACAACTCTTCAGACGGCTTTGATTCTGGTATTGGACGTCCCAGTGGAGGTAAAATTTGCTAAGGAATGATAGAATTTAAGAAAACTTTTTTTCATATTATTTTAGGAACGTTTTGATTGTCATTCAGACTTTAAGTATAACCATCTTTGAATTTGTAATACTTTACCATTATCAAAAAAGGTAACTTTGGAAGGAAAGAAAAAAATGGATGGCGTACGCATGGGAGAAATGGCACTGAAAACATAAATCATCGCGGGGGATACCATGGCGGGAGCGCCCGTTCTCGGAGCAGCATTTTCCATTCTGGAAAAGGCCAAGGACTGCACGACAACAACACCCCTGACAGTGAGCCAGGGAGGAAGGAAGACAGGAGAGAACGCAAACAGTTTGAGGCTGAGGATTTTGTAAGTGTCTTGTCATTTTAGTGCCAATGTGGTTTTTGCAAGTGCTGTTGTAGCACAAGCTCATTTTCTACTGAGAACACAGGTCCAGTTCACAGCTTTCCTTCCCGCCCTCCTTCTGTCTGTGTCCTACTCACCATGTGGTCTTTAAAAACTTTTGATAAATTTGTCATTTTATTCCTTATAGAAACCTATTTATTTTAAATATATTTTTACTAGCGTCAGCCTGAGACTGAAGGGTGCCAGGTTCGATTCTGGTCGGGGGCATGTGCCTTGGTTTCGGGCACATCCCCAGTGGGGTGTGTGCAGGAGGCAGCTGATGGATGTTTTTGACTTTCTATCCCTCTCTCTTCCTCTCTGTAAAAAGTCAATAAAATATATTAAAAAAATATTTTTATTGATTTCAGACAAGGAAGGAGAGGGAGAGAGAGAAACATCAATGATGAGAGAGAACTATGGATTGGCTTCCTCCTGCACGCTCCCTGCTGGGGATCGAGCCTGCAACCCGGGCGTGTGCCCTGACTAGGGATGAACCGTGACCTCCTTGTTCATAGGTTGACGCTCAACCACTGAGCCAGGCTAGTCAGGCTCCCTATAGAAATTTAAACAGTTGCCCTCAGAAATAATGCTGAGTTCTAGTGGCCTGTTTGCAAGTGCATCATAATACTATTTTTAGAAAGCTGTTACATTTTTGGAAAGACTATTTTACCAGTACATTTTACTTAGATTGCCTCTCTTACACTTGATTACTTATGTACGACTCTTAATGAATCCCAGGTTAGCTCTCCTTTCTTTCAGCAACTTTCTCTATTCAGAAGTTTCTTTGTGGTCAGGAAAGGAAAACTAATTGTTAGCCTAGGTCAGTTACTACTAAAAATAAGTATGAACTAATTAAAAACAGAATTTTCTTAATTTTTCCTATTGGTAAATCTCACCATGTGGCTGGCTTATCTAAACACTACGTTTCAAGTTACATAAAAATTGACCTAGTGTACACTCTTACCTAGTTCTTGTGATTCATTCCGGTAATTTCTTTTTGTGTATATGTTCATTCTTCATTCAGCATTCGAGTGGTTCTGAGTCCTAACTGTTCTTGGTCTTCAGAATACATAGGTGAATAAGATAGGCAAGGTCCTATACTGTTAGTGAGTTTATATTCTTTTTGGGACTTTAGGCCATAAAAAGAAAAAATAATTAGTATTTTGCAGAGAATTTAGACAGGAAGTGATTGGCTACTCTGGTTTAGCAGATCAGAAGAGGTTTCTGTAGGGAAGTGTCTTAAGCTGGGACTTGGAGGAGCGAGCTTTGTTACGACTGGTAGGACGGGGAAGAGCTGGTAAAGAGTAGTGTTAGGTCCCAGTAGAGAGAGAGAGGAAGGGGTTTTAATTGAGTAGGACTCTTGCCTGTAACATAAAACATTTTAGTTTAATTACAAATGCACCAGGCAGCCTCTTTGGAGAAGCCATGTGAGTTGGTTTTAGTTGATTTGAAAACGGGTCAGGTAGTTAGACCTTGAATGGGTTACAGTGAGAGCAGAGACCAGTTAGGAAGTGGCTGGCGGGAGTTGATCAGGAGGACACAGCTTGACTGGGTGGGAGCTGTGACAGAAGATACATGGCTTGAGATGTAGTTTGGTGATAGTGTGGGGGCAGGGTGGAAGTGAAAGAATATGACAGATTGGATTGAGGTCAAGGAAGTGGTGTGGGAAAGAGAAGGACAGGAATTATGCTTAGGTCCTGTAATCTGGTAACCTTGGAATCACTGTACCTTCACATTTCTGTAGCCCATTTTATCCACTCGATAGTTACTATGAAATGGAATTTTTATCATCTAAACAAACCAGAAATGATAATCGTATGCTCTCCTAGTGTTGTGAGGGTTAAATGAGTAATGTAAGTAAATCACTTCATGAACAGTGCCCGACACATAGGCACTCAGCACAACCTAGCTCCTGCTGTTATTATTATACCCCACCCCCACTTCGAAGACGGCAGCATCAGCTGTTACAGTCCCAGTCCTGGCATACAGACCATAACCGCTGCCTCAGACTAGAGCAGTCCTGGGAAAGCGCATGTAACCGCCGCCAGTCCTCCTGCGTTTGTATCAAGGGATCCACTGGTTTGCATGCCTGCCCTTTGGAGCTTTTGGTAATGTGAGTAGAGGATCTTTTTTCCCACGCATTAAGCACCTTTATGGCATGGCAGGCTGTGTTGCTAGATAACATGGACCATGTCTGATATAATTAGTGGAAATTTAGGACTTGAGATGGTAAACATATCTATTAAGATTAGCTTTAG
>NW_006289398.1:7836354-7845419 GCF_000327345.1 Myotis davidii
AGCACACATTCAGTACTCAACTCCATTTCTTTTTTTAAAATATATTTTTATTTTATTTTTTAAATATAGTTTATTGGTGTTTTACATAGAGGAAGGGATAGGGATAGAGAGTCAGAAACATCGATGAGAGAAACATCGATTAGCTGCCTCCTGCACACTCCCCACTGGGTATGTGCCCACAACCAAGGCACATGCCCTTAACCAGAATCGAACCCGGGACTCTTGAGTCTGCAGGCCGATGCTCTATCCACTGAGCCAAACGGGTTAGGGCTAAAATATATTTTTAATGATTTTAGAGAGGAAGGGAGAGGGAGAGATAGAGACATCAATGATGAGAATCATTAACTGCCTTTTGCACGCCCCCTACAGGGGATCGAGCCTGCAAGCAGGTCATGTGCCCTTGACTGATATCAAACCTGGGACCCTTCAGTCTGCAGGGTGATGCTCTATCCACTGAGCCAAACCAGCTAGGGCTCTATTTCTTTTTAATATTATGAGCATCACTTGTTAAAATAAGATTTGCACTTCGCTTTGAGAACGAGTTGCTCACTAAAGCATCCAATAATGAAAGCAAGAATTGGGGACAGTTTGATTTCCTCTTCCCTGCTCTTGACCTTATGCTGAGAATGGGTCTCTCTCAGATTGATGCAGAGACTGATTCTCTTGTGTTGGTGGTTGTTCTTTTGACACTTTTCTCTGATGCATTTGGGGATGAGGGAAATATTTAAAGACATTTTCCTTGTTTTCTAGTGCTAGGAGGGAGGATAGATAGTAACCATTTTAATAATGAGCAGACTAAGTTGAAAGTTAGGGCTATGATTATAATTACTCTGTAATCGTTGATAATTATGTCAGGTTTTTCAGAATGATTTTGAGGTTACTTTTAAAAGGATTTATTTTTTTTTAAATGTGAGAGGTTAAACATTTTTTGTGTTGTTTTCATTCCAACTTTCTTTCAGCCGTCTTTAAATCCTGAATATGAGAGAGAACCAAATCAAAATAAGTCTTTAGCTGCAGGTGTATGGGGTAAGTAATTTTTTATTTATCTTTGAGGGGTATAAAATATTATTTGTAGGTTTTACTTTTCTGTGTTTTTAAAAATAAATAGGTCAGAATTAAATCTTTTCTTTTAAATATGTTTTGATGTGCTTAGCTACGAAAGGGTGGCACTTAGCTTTTAAAAACAAGATATTAGAGATAAAAGAAGGTTTTGAGTCGAAGTGATTGATTTGCCCATGTTTGTACCATTAAGTATACTCACATGAATTTTAAAAAAATGGTCATAAGTTAATGTAATGAATGGATGTCATTTTGAGAGTACCCCAATCATCATCTAAAGAAAAGATTTAGTTTTAAATTAATTATTAGTTTTTCAAAGTTGAAAACTTAGTTAACTGGAAAGATACATACTTCTAATCATACCTATGAAAATGGTTACACATAGAGTATTAAATATGTTTAAATTTGCCTATGGAACTAGTCTGTGTTTGAAATTATTTGCTTTTGATTGTCAAAGCTTAATGACAGTTTTTCTGGTAATTCCGTTTTCTTTAAAACTGCTTAGAGTTTAATTTGATAGCATCTTACAAAAGATTTAAACTGCACTTAGTATAAATTAGACAGCATTTTAAAGATTCAAGTGAAGTTTAAAATAATGGAAAAATTTATAATATAAAGATTTGATATCTGAAAAATAAATTATTATTTGATACCAAATTCAAAGGTGGTGTATTCACTTTGGAACTTGTACACGTTCATTTGTATGTTTCTACTGAAAATCAACAACTTATCAAAACTAGGATTGTGGCTATGGCAGCATACTAGTCCTAACAATAAAGGCATTATTTTAAACTTTGCCACTTCCTGTGCTGTTCTTTATTGTATTTATGGGGTGATACTCTGGGGAATTATTTTGTTTCTTTTGATCTCCAGATTGATTTAAGGGTTTTTGAGGGTGGGGGTGGGGGTGGTCAGACACTTTTGTGAGAACCATGTGAATGGCATTGTTTTTTCTGTATTGCAAATTAGTATTTCTACCACTCTCCCCAGGCCTACACGCCCAGACACACACATTCCCAACCAAAACAATCTCCCAAGCTCCTCTCTTAGGTATGTTTCCTTATTATTCAGTTTTTCTGGGAACAGCTGATTGCATAAGAATATAGAATCACCTGGAAGGTGTTAAATAGATTCTCTAAGGAATTAGGAGTGATTTGGATTTGATTAGAATGAAAGTACATAAAAAGTCAAGAACGTCAGCGAGCATTTGTCATATAAAATTACCTATAGATACTATTGGTATTGATCCTTGTTTGATAAGTTTAGAAGAAATGACTTAAAGGCAAACACATCTTTGAAAATATTGAGAATACAGTGTGTTAATATAAGGATTTTGGGTCTACTATTTCAGGGTTGGTGTAATAAGGATTTTGAGCACTAGTTGAAAGATGTTTAAAAGGAAGATGTACTCTTTACTGTGTCTTAGGTAAACTGAGAAGTGTATCTGCATTAGAAAACAGTGGTTAACTGTGGCTTGGTCAATTGGTAAACTCCCAGTACTTCCCATGGGAATACAATGAAACTTTCATTGTATGGCTCTTTATTATTCCTTTCTCACTTCCCCCCGGGTTCCCAAATACTGTTTTACCCATTGCAACATTTAAAATAGCGATTATGTTCCTGAGGAAGACATGAGAATTTAGGAAAGACTTCAGTTGAACCTTTTCTAGTGCTTCTTTCCAGGTAAGTAAAAATTTAATAATGGAAATGAAATGCCTATTAAAAATAAATCAGTTTGTCCCTGAAATTATTTTTTATAGATCAAATATTGCAAGAGTCTAAACATACATCTCAATTTTAAAAAGACCTTTTGGGAAAGTAATTAAGCCATTTAAAATGTAGTTACATAAGCTTGATTCTACTTAGAAGCTAATTGGATTTACTGGGAACACCATGCAGCTCGTACCCTTGACCTTAGCCAGGGCTGCTGTTGCTGGTGCACAGGGTTAATGCTCACTCGATCAGTCTTATTTCCATTCCTTAATACTGTGAAGCTAAATCGAAGATTCAGGGTGTTTTAGTGTGCCTGTGGGAATTTTAAAATAATTTAGTTGTGTGATTTTGTTTGGGGGGTGAGAAGAGATAAAATGATAGGTTTATTATGGTTTGTATGCAATTTGAGACATAATTAGAAACTGGTTTTTGTGTTTTCAGGACTCCTGCTGGCTATTTTTGTGACCATACAACATGTCAGCAATATATTATTGGCAGAGCCTAACAAACATGCAGTGCTTAAGAAACTGAATCATGAAAACGTGTCATTAGTAATCAACTTAAAACTTAGACTTGTTTCAACTCAGCATTCTTGTTTGTGTCTATTCCTTTATAACTTGATGATGAACTTACCTGATTTTTGCTCATACTTGATACACTGCTTGAGGGCATCAAGGTTTTTAAAGAATTTTGTTAAACTTTTAAAATCAAAGCAAATTGGTGACTAGGTTTTAAAGATGGGACGTTTTCTAGAGAATTCCAATGATATTAACCACAAGCATACAGACATGATTCCATTAAATAAGCTAGATCATGTTGAAAAGCTCTGTTGGTTTTTTTTTTAAACAACTTTGTAAGCAGGATTAAGAGAAGGGAATAATCTGAATCAAATGTCTTTGTAAAACCATCATATGGGTAAATTATGTCTTGAAATGACTTCACTTTCCTTCATGTCCTTCTTATATGGAAACAGTTAAAATTATTCCAAGGTTCAAGGTTGAGAAAAGAAAAGTAAGGGGGTTTGATTGGACAACATGCCACAAGTAAATTTTATTTGGTCAGAGTTAGAAGTATCACTTGTTCAACGTGGAAATTGTTTTTATTTTAGAAGTGTATTTCTTTAAGCCTGTCCTTCATATGAGTAACATAGGGGACTTTGTTAAAGGAAAAGTGCCATACCCCGCTATTGACATAAATGATAAGTTAGTTAAACTCATTTGATTAACACTCTCATACTGTTGCAAAACAAGACAGATTTGTTCATTAAATTAAAAATTTCAAACAGCATCAGTCTCTATAAAAATAATCTTAACAGGTTATTTAGTAAAATAGTGTTCACAATACCCTGCTGGGCTCCCTTGGTTGGAGCGTCGTCCTGTACACCATATGGTTGTGGGTTCAATTCCTGGTCAGAGTGGATATCTAGGTTGCAGGTTCCATGCCCTGCTGGGGCTCATAAGGGTCGCAACCAATTTCAGTGTTTCTCTCTTACATCAATGTTTCTTTCTCCCTTCCCCTTTCTCTAAAAAATAAAAATACATCCTCGGGTGAGGATTTAAAAAAATGTGCTCACAATAGTAATTTCTTTTAATTGCTGTGGTACAGATTCTTTTGAGTTTAATATTTGTATATCGTGTCTTATGTGACTCAGTTCCTCCCCAAGTTAGTGTGAAGACTTAATTCAGTTACTGTTTTACCCTTCACTTGGCTGTATGCTTTTGTTCACACATAAAGTTTTTTCTTTTCACCCTAGCCGGTTTGGCTCAGTGGATAGAGCATTGGCCTGTGGACTGGGGGGTCCTGGGTTCGATTCCGGTCAAGGGTACGTACCTCGGTTGCAGGCCTCATCCCTGGCCCCACGTGCAGGAGGCAATCATCGATGGTTTTCTCTGTCTCTCCCGCTCCCTTCCACTTTCCCTAAAAATCAATGGAAAAATGTTAACAGAAAAATTAAAGAATAAAGTTGTTTCTTTTCTTGAGTCAAGATAATGAGGAGCTCAATTAAAAGTGGCATGAGCGTGATGGTGAAGGCAGGGTGGGCCCTCAAGTCACTGGGGCAGTGCTGACTTCCAAGCCTCTTATTCTGACAACTCGGTGTTGACTTGGTCCGGGTGTTTTTCGTTGGGAGAGGTAGACATTTGGAAGAATGTGGCCAGCAGTGCCCTGCTCTCTGTAGTGCAGTGCAGAGTGGAGTACATTGGCTTTGGAGTGAGATGGAGCTGGGCCCGAACGTTAGGTCTTGTACGTCTTGGTTATTTAGACTTTGGAAAATTGTACTCAGTCTCTCAGAGTGAATTTTGTCATGTGTTAGATGAGGATGACCGCAATGTCCTCATGAGAAAAGCATTATTAATGTTCGTCTACTATGTAAAACCTTTGGTCATGTAATAGGTGTTTAATAAAAGTTAGCTAGTTATGCTGTCCAAATCTAATAAACCAGGGAGATTCTAGAAGATTTATTAAGAGACCAAAAAGAAAAAAAAATTTAGGCGATACATCAAAGAATAAAGTAATAAGTGATTGAAACAAAAACTTTAGCTAGCCGGTAATTTTATATGGCAGCTCTGCAGAGAGTATAGTGAAAGAAAGGATGAGAAATTAAGCATATGGCCAATTTGCTTTGTATTACATGTGACTATATATTCCTCACCCAAATTTTCTCATTTAGTTTTTTAGGGAGTGGAAGGGAGGGGGAGAGAGAGAGCAGGGGTAGAGGAGAGAAAGAAACACCGATTGGTTGCTTCCCACACACACGCCTCTACTGGGGCCGAGCTTGGGGCCTGCAACTGAGGTACATGCCCTTGACCCCTTAGTCCAAAAGCCCTAACCACCAAGCCAAACCAGCTAGAGTGATGCGGCAGTATTTTATTTCTCATCTTTCTTCCAAAGAATTAAGTCACTTCTCCCACCATTGACTTTGTATGGAAGGAATGAAAGTAATTATTATATTCACAGATACTGGGAGCATGAATAACAGGATAGTAAAAGGATATTGAAAATTAGTTATTGGTAGATTACAGTTGTTTCTGAGGATGTCAGGGAACTAACGATATGAAGATTCAGAGTCATGTTTGCCTTCAGGTGCCTTGAACTTAAATTTGAATGAGAACACCTGCTAATGAGCTTGATGCAATGAGCCATGTGATTAACGGGTAATGTCACTCACTTTCTAACTCTTAGGTCAGTGTTAGAGCCTGTCATCAACACAGACACTTTCTCTTTAAAAGAATAATCAAGAGTAAGAACCATGCCATTGCACTCATGTGGGGTATGAAGCTGAGACTCAGGCACAGGCAGCAGGAAGGCGATCACCACAGGGAGAGGATGGGAGGGTCCTGGGGGGGTAAAAGGGGCCAAATCCGTGGTGACTGACAATGGTTTGATTTTGGGTGGTGGGCACACAAGGGCAATATACAGACCATGTATCGTAAGAAAGTACTCCTGAAGCATATGTGATCCTATTAACCAGTGTCCCCCAATAAGTTAATAAAAAGTAAAAGAATAAATAATTTGAGTAGTTTTCATCAGTTTACCAATTGACAAAGGAAATGGAAAAGGCGTGGGAGACAGTGGATATGGTTTGAATCCAGCAGCTTCAGCCTTCACTTGGAAGGAGAATTTGAAGCCTCAGGTGATTGGAGAGTCTCTCCATGTCCCCCGGGTCCTTGTTTAGTTCAGTTTCTGAGATGGCCCCAGAGGAAGTTGGGTTTGGTTGTTTGAGGTGGCGCATCATCATAAAGCATCTATGCAACGTTCTGCACCCCAGGATCCTGTCTCTTTTAATATGCAACACTAGCTAACCTTAATTTAGAATTCCTTGGATTTCTTTCTTTGCGTTAACTCTTTTATTCTGAACTCTTTATGAAACTGATGTTTTCAGAAATATTCATTGCAATAATTGGGAACACGCTCACAGGTAACACCTGTGTGATTATACATCCATCAAACTCTAAGAGTTTTTCATGTTTTAGTAATTGCTGTGGTCTTGAGAAAAGCTTTTAGTTAGCAAGTGTTATTCCTAGTACTACCTCAGAAGTAGGATTGAGTCAGTTACCCTGTACCTC
This sequence comes from Myotis davidii, assembly GCF_000327345.1. Lineage (NCBI taxonomy): Eukaryota > Metazoa > Chordata > Mammalia > Chiroptera > Vespertilionidae > Myotis > Myotis davidii. The sequence goes on from NW_006289398.1 coordinate 7,843,191, forward strand.
ATAAATGCCTTCAGTGTAGTGGTCAATATTTGAATGAATCGGTTGGTATGTCAAAACAGAACTCTTTCATCAGTCATAACTCAAGTAGAAATAGAGGCAATAAGTGAGAATGAAAAGGATTAGGAAAATTCTCTTTTCAGAATGGAAAAGCAGAGAATATACTTTATATTTCAAGTCTTAAGGGCCTTTAGGATGAAAATTGCGATGAAAATAAAATATATTGGGAGCTAATCTTGGTTTGGTGATAGTTAACATCTCCAGGCCACTGTGTAGCTGAATTCATTATCCGTATTACTTGATGTTGATCAGTTCTTCCATGATTTGTTCAGTTATGTTTAGCTATAGTTCTTATGCAGGAGTATAGCTTATACTTATTTAGCTTACTTCACCCAGGAAGCAGCTGTTATTTTTAAAATACAATCAAAGCTTAGAGTATGCTATTCTTTTGGTGGTTTAATTTTATGTTAAATTTAAACTGTAACTCCTGCTCGTGCTTTGTCTATGCAGAGTACCCTCCGAACCCCACATCTAGAGCTCCCAGGATGCTGGTCATTAAGAAAGGCACTGCCAAGGACTTGCAGCTGTCCGGGTTCCCCGCCGGAGGGGCTCCCCCGTCGCAGCCAGTGAAGAACGGGACTGGCCCCAGTGTCTATAAAGGCCTGGTCCCTAAGCCTGCTGCTCCGCCCACAAAAGTAAGCCCCACACGGTGACCACGACAAGTTTCAGTTGATGTCAGTGGAATTATTTTGTGAAAATAGTGTTAGAAAATCTACACTGAATTATTGGATTGTTTTGTTGGGAACTGACTTGTGTGTCACTAATTTAAATTATCCTTTAAATGGCGTGTGTTTTCTTGTTTTCGTAGTAAATGAAATCTGTGAAACTTGTTTTGCTAGATGCATCTGACAGTGATGGTGAACCTTTTGAGCTCGGCGTGTCAGCATTTTGAAAAACCCTAACTCACTAACTCTGGTGCTGTGTCACATATAGAAATTTTTGATATTTGCAACCATAGTAAGACAGAGACATATATTTTTGATATTTATTTTATATATTTAAATGCCATTTAACTATCCACTGAGCCAAACCGGTTCGGCCAGAGACTTATATTTTTGATATTTATTTTATACTAGAGGCCTGTTGCATGAGGAGATTCGTGCAATAGGCCTTCCCTTCTCCTGGCTGCCGGCACCGGTTTTCCTCCGGCACCTGGGACCCAGGCCTTTGTTCCGGCCAGAGCCGCCTTCCATCTTCTGTCTTTGCGGCTCCGGCTCGCCTTCAATCTTTGCTCCACCGCTTGGAGCCTACGTATGCAAATTAACTGCCATCTTTGTTGGTGGTCAGTTTGCATACTGCACTGATTAGCCAATGGGAGGCGTAGCGAAGGTACGGTCAATTATCCTGTTTGTCTATTATTAGATAGGATATTTAAATGCCATTTAACAAAGGAAAATCAACCAAAAAAATGAGTTCGTGTGTCACCTCTGACACGCATGTCATAGGTTCGCCATCACTGATCTATGATATATTTGCTTAATAATATATAATGCTGTTTTCTTGGTGTACTGTCTTTTACGTTTTTGAAACTCCCACTAGTGGTTTCTTGACAATAGGTAAAAGAAATCTCATTTTAGGTTTATAAAACTGAAAAAAATTGCAATGTCGTTAGATGTTTTTATTTGAATACCACACTTTGATTTTATTTATAGAAAAAGATGCAAGAGGATCATGTGGTAATGATTACGATCTAATACAAAAATATTTGCTTTATGAGCCACATGTAGTCACCTTTATTTTATATTGTTCGCTTTTTCTCTCTTCTGTGTAATCTATATTTTTATATATATTAATGTTTGTGTGTTTTTCTTTAGCCTACACAATGGAAAAGCCAAACTAAAGAAAATAAAGTTGGGACTTCTTTCTCTCATGAGTCTACATATGGTGTTGGCAACTTCAATGCTTTTAAATCAACAGCCAAGAATTTTAGTCCATCAACAACGACAGTGAAAGAGGTATGGCATTTGCAATTATTTCTGAGGGATGTAACGTTGTAATCACGAGTTTCATTAACAGAAATACTCAAGTTCTTTTACAAAACTTTATTGAGAGATTTCTCCTCTGCTTGCTGACACTTTTGAGCATTAAGTAGGAATGAGTTTTAATGAAAATTTTCAAAAACCCAAAATGTAGACAAAATAATACCCATATACCCAGCAACCGGAAAGACTA
>NW_006289398.1:7846438-7860500 GCF_000327345.1 Myotis davidii
AACAATTTCAGGGTTTTTTAAAGTTTTATAAAATAATATTTAAACTCCTAACTTCGAGTTATAGTTCTTTGTGTTATCAGACCTTAATTGTTTCTGGAATAAGAAAATTTTTCCTTTTTTTTTTTTTTGGAGAAAATTCTTTTGTTTACTCATCTAATGGGGTAGCTAAAACATGGGGATAGAGGAAAGTCTTTGACATAGACCTTAGCATCAGTTTTGTATTGTGGATGAAGGTGCAAGAGGAAGTTGTGGTTGTTTTGAACTTTACATTGACATTAGTTCTCTGTCTACATATTTATCAACATTTCTGAATTTTTTTCTTAGTGTAATCGCTCAAATTCCTCTTCACCTGTTGACAAACTTAATCAGCAGCCTCGTCTAACCAAGCTGACACGAATGCGCACTGATAAGAAGAGCGAGTTTCTGAAAGCGTTGAAACGGGACAGAGTGGAGGAGGAGCATGAGGATGAAAGCCATGCTGGCTCCGAGAAGGTGACTCTTGTTTTGAATAATGCGTCGTTGAAATATCTGGGCAAATACCAGTTAGGACCCTTGCAGCGACTTTTTTTTTCTAAAGTACATTTCTCTCATCTTAAGTTCCTGTGCAAAAATAAAATTGAAAAATTCCTGTTCAGATACGTCTTTTTGTTTTCCCCACGTTGCCCATTTTCATCCTTTGGGCTTTTGCCTTTGTTGAAAATTTAAATATTAGCTAATAAGCTGTGTGTATCCATCCAGCTTAATTTGTGTGTGTGTGTGTGTGTGTTTTAAATATTTACATATTTTAATTGATATAAGGGAGAGGGAGAGAGAGGTAGAAAAATCAGTGATAAGAGAATCATCATCGGCTGCCTCTGGCCTGCCCCCAACTGGGGATTGAGCTGCAACCAGGGCATGTGCCCTGACCAGGAATTGAACCAGCGACCTCTTGGTTTCTGGGTCGATGCTCAACCACTGAGCCTTACCGGCCAGGCCATCAGATTTTATTTTAATGAGAATGTCTTCTAAACTTAATGATTATAAGTATTACATTTATTATCAATGTAAGAGAACTGGGACCTCTTAAAGTTTTTAACAACAGTATTCTCTAACCCATTCTTTTTTAACTCCCTAAAAATCAGGATGAAGACTCATTTAATTTGCATAACAGCAATAGTACTCACCAAGACAGAGATATAAACCGGAACTTTGATGAAAATGAAATTCCACAGGAGAATGGCAATGCCTCGGTCATTTCCCCGCAGATCATCCGGTCCTCAACCTTCCCACAGACAGATGTTCTTTCAAGTTCCCTTGAGGCAGAACACAGGTTAATATTTATTTTTACTTCTCTGTATTTTTTATATTCAGGATTTTGATATTATGGAAATGCTGTGATTCATTTTTTAACAGTCTTATTGAAATGTAATTTATATGCCATTTTAAAAGTACAGTTCACTGATTTTTTTAGTCTATTCAAAGTTTTGCAGTTGTTGTCAGAATCTAGTTTTAGACAATTTCCATTGCACCCAGAAGAAACTCAGAGCTCATCTGCAGTAGTTGCTCCTCCTTTTCTCCACTTCCTATATCTGTAGACCTGCCTTTTCAGTGTATTTATATAAGTGGGATCCTAAAACCTTGTCCTTTATGTCTGGCTTCTTTCTCTCAGCATGTTTCTAGGCCCACAGACACGACAGCACCTGTCACTTCTTTGCTCCTCTTGTTGCCTCCACTACCCTGTGCGGCTCTACTGTTTATGGGCTGATGGGATTGGGCTGTTGGTACTTGTGCATTTTGTGAATCATGCTGATGTGAGCGTCCCTGTGCACAGTTCTGTATGAGCTTGTGTTTATATCTTTTGGGTAGATGCCTAGGAGTGGAATTGCTGGGACCGTGCTTACATTTTGAGAAACTGCCAAATTCTTTCCACGCGTTCGAATGCACACTTGACATTCTCATCAGCATCATGGGAAGATGCCCGTTTCTCCAGGATCTCAGGGACACTTGAGACAGTCTATCTTTTTGATCATAGCCATTCTAATGGATGTGAAGTGATCATCGTGTGTGTGTGTGTGTGTACACATATTTTAGAGGGGTGGGGGAAGAGAGAGAGAAACATCAGTGATGAGAGAGAATCATTCAGTTCCCAGGCCAGTGCTCTGTCCACTGAGCCATACTGGCTAGGGCTCTTTTGTGGTTTTTAATGTGCATTGCAGAATGACTAACAGTGTTGAGCGTTTTTTTATGTGTACTTATTAGCTATTTGTATCTTCATGGGAGAAATATTTGTTGAAATTCTTTTTTTTTAAAAATATATTTTATTGACTTTTTACAGAGAGGAAGGGAGAGAGCTAGAGAGTTAGAAACATCGATAAAAGAGAAACATCGATCAGCTGCCTCCTGCACACCTCCCACTGGGGATGTGCCCGCAACCCAGGTACATGCCTTTGACTGGAATCGAACCCGGGACCCTTGAGTCCGCAGGCTGATGCTCTATCCACTGAGCCAAACCAGTTTCGGCTTGTTGAAATTCTTTATCCATTGTTAAATTGCATTATTTGTCTTATGGGTGTGAGTTATTTATATGTTTTGGATATAAGTTTCTTATATATACTAGTATAACTAGAGGCCTGATGCATGAAATTCGTGCAAGAGTGGGCCTTCCTTCCCCCGGCTGCCGGCTCCGGCTGCCCTCGCAGCCCTGCTTCATCTGAAGAACGTCCGGTCTTATTACGGTAGCATGTTACGCTTTTATTATTATAGACTTACAGATTTTTTTCTACTCTGATTTGTCCTTTCAGTTTCTAAATGGTGCATTTTTAAATATAAAAACATGATTTTCATGAAGTCACTTTCTAATTTTTTTTTTTATTGCTTGTGCATGCCTTGTCTGTGTTGTGAAGTGGGGTTCTCGATTCATCCTTTCCCATGTGGATATTCATTCATTGTCCTAAGATCTGATTTATTTTTTATTGTAAACGTCCAAGAGCACTCTCTGCTTTTATCATTGTCGTCTTAAGCATCTTCTAAACAGTGACCTCGTCAGTGATGAGTCTCAGAATTGAGGTGTGTTCAGTCTAGAGTAGACTGTGGTGGTTTCCCCTGTGGCTTATAGGAGCAGGTATTGGGCAGACGTGGCTCACCCTTCCTGTGGTCTGGGAATAAGCCAACGACTCGGCATCACTGCAGGAAGGAGTGGAGGCTCTTGGCTTTACTTGTGCGTTTGTTATGAATTAAGCAAACTTTCATTGAAGCTTAAATTTTATTAGATTGGTACAGAAATACACACCACCATGAAGGGAGAAATTATGGCACCAAACTCTCCGCCTCTGTTGTACTTAGGATTGATCAGGTTCCTATTCATTCTACAGTTTTCATTTTTTTAAATATATATTTTATTGATTTTGTACAGAGAGGAAGGGAGAGAGATAGGAAGTTAGAAACATCGATCAGAGAGAGACATCGATCAGCTGCCTCCTGCACACTCCCTACTGGGGATGTGCCCACAACCCAGGTACATGCCCTTGACCAGAATCGAACCTGGGACCCTTCAGTCCACAGGCCGACACTCTATCCACTGAGCCAAACTGGTTTTGGCAGTTTTCATTTTTTAAAGGCTTTGTTCCAGACATATGTGTGCACTTTTTCAACACTAGATAGAATTCTTAAGTATATTGGCCTCAATTCCTTTTTAATAACTGAAGCATTATAACTGCTAAAGCAATGCAAAGGTAATTTATGCACCTACATTTTCTATTTATGTAACTATGATTGCTTTGTATAAACTGAATTGTTTTTCCAGTGAAACTTCTTACATCCTCCGGGACCAGGCTCCGTGTAAGGTGATGCTCGTTAAAGCCCAATTGACTTGACTTTTTTTGGTTTAATGCCCGTTCACCTGATTGAATTCCAGGACAGTAGGGAGCTGGGCTGTACCTACTGTAGGATAACTTTTAAAATTTATTTTTTAATTTCAATGTAACCTAAGCTCCATGAGGATACTTTGTCCATTTTGCTCAGTACTGTGTTTTGACCTGGCACTCACTGTGTGCGTAGCTTCGCTGCATGAACGAGCGCCCAGCAGAGCCAGGGTTTCTGCCTGCGCTGTGCACTGTGCTGAAGGGTGAGACATGGGCACAGCAAGGGTGCGGTTCGCGTGGAGAAGGGTGTGTGGGTGTGTGCAGACCTCGCTTGTTTCAGGGGCTGTGGATGGAATAGCCTGACAAGAGGATGGAGTCCTTCATTGGATTAGAGATGACTTTTAACATAGGTTTCTAATTGTGGGTGGACACAAGGTTATTACTATTTTTTGTTTGTTCGTTCTTTCAAAATCATTTGTTTTGAAAGCTATTCCAGAAATAGTTATCAATTACAGTCTGGGGGGATAAGGGCCCAGAGGAGAAAACGGGCAGTTAGGAATCTGGACTTTTGTGACATGGAAATAATTTGTTCCATCTGCATTGTTCAGGTTCTAACGGAAACAAGTGAACGTGGAGATCTAGGAAAAGCAGTGAGAGTGGTCTGATCTGTAGACTCTGGACTGGGTGGCATCGGGATGGAGGAGAGGTTAAAGGTGAAGACAGTGCATTGGGAGGAAATGTTAGTGGTGAAAAGGAACAGAGAAATAGCAGTTAGTTAGTCATGACTGTGACCTTTTGGTCCAGAGGCCAAATATAGTAACTGAGGAGGCAAAGCACCAGGTCTCTGTTTCCTTCTCTGCTGTCAAGTGGACAAGATGTTTGGTTTATGAAATCTTAATTCTGTATCTGTAAAACACAGGTCTCGTGTTCGTTTTATTTAGAATCTGACACCGATACTCTGTGAGGTTGTTTAGAAAGGCATCCAAGTCTTCAGCTTAGCTCATTTGTTGCAGGCTCCAGTTGAGAGATGATCGGTGTCATTAGGAGTAACAAATACTTGAGACACAGAGTGAATTTCTTACAAAGTAGTCAGATCTGTGTAAAACATGTCCACCTGGGAAAAGAAACATTGAAGTCCCCGAGCCAGGTGCACGGCTCTGGTGGCGTGTCCCGTTTGCCAGCTGCGGGGGCGGTGGGGTCACGCTGGTCTTTTCTCGCCCGACACGCCTAAGACGAAGGCCTTCTCTTTAAAAACTGGAAGGAAAAGAGCAGAACCACCTCAGTCATTGTGCTCGGATCCTGGAGGGGAGCTTCGAGGACAGACAGCCTCTTCCTGTTGTTTCAGAGCCTCATGCCGTCTCATGGTGGTTAGGTGCCCAGGAGGAGGGCTGGCACGCACAAGGGGTGGTATCAACGGGTAAATGAACTATCAAGTGCAAATCGAGGCGAGATAGCCCCGTCTTTTCTTTTTGAAGTAGCAAACCTAGTGATGAGCTAGAATAGAATGAATTGTGGTGGTGGTAGAGCAAATGGGTACGAAATGCTTTTACTTTGGGACACGAATTTAGCAGATTGGAAGTTTCTAGACGAGTGCCTTTTGCAAATTTCCAGCCTCTGACACCAGAAATCAAGCAGTTCATTCTGGTCTTATTGTCTAAGGTGTTTTATTGGCTTCATCGCATCTGTTTATTCACGTTCAGGAAGACATCCGAAGCATAAACTCAGGCCCTTTTTTAATGCACTAGTATTTTGAGGACTTTGTATAATGGTGAATGTTTTCTGCCACCTGACATAAGTGGAATTATCCTAGTTGGGTGCAGCTCTAAATTGATTAATTTCCTCCTTTTTTCAGATTGTTGAAGGAGATGGGCTGGCAAGAAGACAGTGAAAACGATGAAACGTGTGCTCCCTTAACTGAGGATGAAATGAGAGAATTCCAAGTTATTAGTGAACAGGTAGGAAGACCTGAATCAGATAAGATATATTTTATTGATTTTTTACAGAGAGGAAGGGAGAGAGATAGAGAGTCAGAAACATCGATGAGAGAGAAACATCGACCAGCTGCCTCCTGCACACTCCCCACTGGGGATGTGCCCACAACCCAGGTACATGCCCTTGACCGGAATCAAACTGGGACCTTTCAGTCCGCAGGCCGACGCTCTATCCACTGAGCCAAACCGGTTTCGGCCCGATTGCCTTTTCTTAATCAAAACAATGGATTTTAAAAAATATTTTTGGCGGGTGGGGGTGTGTGTCACACAGTTTTCTTCAGGAATTTGTTGGGTGTCACATGGGTCATCAGTATAAATACTCGCAGAGCCGTGTCTTTGTCCAATCAGATCAGAAAAACAGAGAGATTACATTCCATTGCTCTCCAACCCAGTGGGCACGACGTTTTTATCAGTTAGTTATTTTGTTATCAGTAGGGTTGTATCTGCCTATCCTGGTCACCACAAGATTTCACAACCAGTTATCTTGGTCAGGCAATATTAGACAATCCTTGAAACTACTCTACTGCCTTATGTTATTGGTGCCTGGTGAATTTCTCATCATGCCTTTCACATTCAAAGCAAAGCCTTCCAGCAGACGCACCGAGTGGTAAATGCAGCCAGGGGGCTGCTGCTCACCAAACAGCCATAGGCCTCGGTGTGCAGAAGGCTGCACCATCCGGTGTGTGCAGCGCATGCTGATGTTTACACAACAATGACATCACCTCATGGGGCCTTTTGGAGAGCATCCTGCCATGGATGCGTGACTGAATATAGCTGTATAGCTACCACCCCAAAGTCTCTCATCATCCCCCTTGTCTTCAGTTCTCCCTCTGGAAGGTGATACTGTAAACATCCCAGAGTGACTTACTACATAGCTGATGAAAGCTCTGCTTAGAGATTTTGATGAAAATTACCAGTATCAAACGTTTTTATGAAAGAAAGGGAAAAGACTGAAGTTAATAGAATGTACATTATTGTTCATTATTACTGTTTTTGTTATTGATTTAACTTTGTATCTTTAAAAAGTTTCTAATCTGGGACAGCCCCTTCCCAAGCCCCATAGGTGACCTAATTAACTCTAATTTCTCGTTTTCAGAAATAGAAACTAAGTTTTTCGAGTTTCTTAATCTCTGTGGTTAAGCAAGGGGCAGGCTCTATTTTATTCCCTATTCTTGTATGCCTTCCTTTTGGGTACCTCCTATTGAATACCGCATACCGGAATCGTTTGTACTCTTTTTGTTCCACAAAGTGTGAGCGAGGCAGACGGGGGCGTGCTCGCAGCCAGGTGGTCAGGGCAGTACAACAGCCTCTGGAGCCAAGGGACTTCTGGCTCCACACGGGCAGCATCGGCGCCGGCTGGTCCCCTCTCCTCGGTCGTGTGGTCGATGGGGAGCGCCGTTCTCCCAAAGCAGGGGTTCATTCCTAGGAGATCCTTTGTTAGATCAGTTGGATCAGTCACTTTGCTGTATTAAACTAGTTTTCCAGAAACCATGTTGTCATCTGTGGACTTCACAGTTTTAACTTTATTGTATTCATGGTTACATTTAATTATTACTATATTCTTTTTTAAAAATATATATTTTTATTGATTTCAGAGAAGGAGAGGGAGAGAGAGATAGAAACATCAGTGATGAGAGAGACTCATGGATCGGCTGCTTCCTGCACGTCCCCTATTGGGGATTGAGCCTGCAACCCGGGTAGGTGCCTTGACCAAAATCGAACCCGGGACCCTTCAGTCCGCAGGCCAGTGCTCTATCCACTGAGCCAAACCAGCCAGGGCTATCACACAATCCTTAACTTGATAGTAACTCCTGGAGCACAGTTTATTTAATTTTTTATGTTTGGCATTGTAGTTGCAGAAGAATGGTCTGAGGAAAAATGGTATTTTGAAAAATGGCCTGATCTGTGACTTCAAGTTTGGACCCTGGAAAAGCAGCACTTTCCACCCCACGATCGAGAACGACGACACGGAGACGAGCAGCAGCGACACGTCCGACGACGACGACGTGTGAGGCCCCAGCACCTCCGAGGCTCGTGTGGCCGTCCCTGTGCGGCGGGTGGAGTGCCAAGTGAAGAACTGTGATTTGTGTAGTAAACGCCCCGTTAGAGGAGTTTTTGGGGGACTTCGGTATGAAGAAAACCAAGAATGTTGTGTTGGGCTGTGTTGACATTCTTTCTTTGTACATGGATGTTGTAGAAATGAGGCCTGTGGTGGACCAGCGTGGACTCTGCATCACCACAGCATTTCTCTGACTAGCAATGTGACGATGTAACAGATGAGATGTTCTCATTTAATAATAAAAATTGTGTAATGTTTTGCAAAGCTTCTGTCTTAAAATGTCCGGGTCTTAAAGAAAAAAGGCAGCTTACACTGTTTGCTTGCAGAGCCTCTCTCCGTACAGTGGAAATCCTCAACCCACCTTGTGCCCCCCCAAGACAATGTAGCATGTTGGCTAAACTGGAGCAAGTGCACTCAGACGTTCACTCCCGAGCTCCGCTGTCGTACTGTCACCTAAAGCATACGCTGCTCTTTAGCCATGTGTAGTTCCGTCACTTACAGGAGAGACTCGCCACACCTTCTTCCAAATTTAAGACGTGGTTTTCAAGAGCTTTATTTGGGGATGTTGTCAGACCAGGATTTTCAGAGTTGATGGAAAGAGTTGTTGTGGGAAAACTTATTTTGATAAATTATTACATGAGCAGAAAACTGATCGCTGACTGGATCTGTCCCTAACGTGGAAATAAACTGGATTTTCAGAACCTTGTCGTGCTCTGTAGTGTCCCGGGTTGGTCTCCACACAGCGCTCTGCTCGTCCTGGCAGCTGCTTCGTTCAAGGCGGCGGCCGTTTTCCGAGTTTAGGGCGAGAGGTTGGGCCTTTCTTATCAGCGGCTTCCCGCGTCGAGGGCCGGTGAACCCTGCGTTCTCATCGGCACCTCGATTTCAGTCATCTCTGTCCCCTGCTGGCTGGGAGAGGATGTTTGTATTTTGGTTCTCTCTCTTGTTCGCTCACATTTCTGTGTTCGCCTCCCTCCCCTCATGCGTAAGTGTGTCCTCGTTGTCAAGGAGCGCGGTCTCTCAGCAAGAACGTCCCCGGTTTCATGTCGGATTGAGCTCATCCTCAGAGTCTTCCTTTTTTGAAATGGCGTTTTCAGAAGACTTCTGTGTTTCCACCTCAGTATCCTGCCTAGATAACCAGCCCATGTGTCTCTCCGACATCGATGTTTTCTCTCCGTCTCTCCCTTTCCACTCGCTCAAATACGTCATCTCCTGCCTAGACTCCTTAGTTTTTACCAGAAGCCAGATTATTTGTCACGCTGCGTGGTGGTGAGGAGGGTGTTAAAACGACACGGTTTCATCCCACAGAACTTGGGAGGATGAGTTACGAAGTATTAAAGTCATTGGAGTTCTCTTTTTGGAATAGGCCCGTGTGTCACACCTGCCCCCGCCAGCCCATCCCCTCGCGCAGTGTCGGCCGCGTGGAGCCCGTGGCTGGTGCAAGTCTGCGCTGGGCTCGCACTGTTGGGCTTGTGGGTTAATGAGACCTCCCAGACACAAACGGTATTTGCTGACACACGTGGCTTCCATTTAACGTGTACCTGTTGTGTTTTCTAAATAGCTTTCAGAGATTTGGTCACTTTCGTTTCTGGCACGCTGCCTTCAATTCAGGGCCTTTTGCCCTGATCCCCTCTCGGCCGTTCGCAGATGCTGAGCGTGGTGCCGGGCTGTGGCCAGGCGCTCACAGGTGCGGGTCAGCACAGGGCCTGGCCATGTCGCCTTAAAGGCCCACGCGGGTCCTGTTCCCGCGGGCGGGAGGGCAGGGTGGCAGAGCCACGAGTCTCGGGCCGTCTCAGGAGTGGGCGGCAGGGTCTGGACTGGGTTCGAGAGGAGGATGGCCACAGCACGGGAACCTTGTGTGGAAACGCTGACCTCCGGCCATGGAGGCCCAAGGGGCCATTTACTTTAAATTCAGCCTTTTGCGGCAAGTTTTTTTTAAAATACCACTTTATCAAGGTATAAACGAACAGAAGATACACATTGAAGGCATGTAGCTTGGCAAGTGTTGACCTTTGAAACGTGGCCGTCAGGTAGTGAACGTGTCTCACCCCAAAGGTGTCTGGTGTGGCCCCCCCATCCTTCCCTCTTAGAATACCTCCCCTCCTCCAGTGTTTTTTTGGGAGCATGGAATGTGTGAGCAAAATTTACAGGAATGGGTTAAAGTAGCATTTCAAAAATTGTATTTTATGTTTATTAATAGGTTAATTTTTATTTTTAAAAATATTTGTTAAAGTTGAAACAAATGTAGAACTGTTACCAGTAGGTTGGTTGGATGGCGTCAGACTTCTAGAACAGTTAGAATTCAGGGTGTTGACGGGCCTGGACCCTAACGAGCTCGGGGAACACCTGGGACGGTGTCTGTGGTGTTGGTCTTGGGACCCGTGCTCGTCTGAGCAGTGTGAAGGGCTGAGGGCATGTCCTGATGCACTTGCTTTGACCTGCTCACAGGCTCCATAACGGTGCCTGATCAGATGCACTCGCGGCAGAATTTAGACACCTGGCTTAGAAGAGGCACACGCGTGCCAGCCGGTGGGCTCAGTGGCTAGCGTGAGCTCCCGGGTTTGATTCCCGGCCAGGGCACAGGCCCTTGTTGCCGGCTCGATCCTCTGTGGAGGGTGTGCAGGAGGCAGCCCGCGCCCTTGCCTCCCACGTGCCTCTCCCCGTGCCTGTGGCCTCCTGCCTGGGCCCAGGTACTGATGGACAGGGAGGCCTCCGAGTGCCTGGCTCTGATGCCTGTGGCCACGGAAGCAAACCCAGCTCGGCCTGTACGTGCCTCGAGCTTCGGAAGGCAAACGCTGAGGACGCCCGGCCACAGGCCGCCTCTGGGGCTGGCCTAGCAACGGCTCCGTGTCCTGTCCCAGCTGCTGTCCACAGACCCCGGTCACTCCTGGTTCGGTGGCCACGGAAAGGGGTGCCCCCCGCCCGTCACTGTCAGGAGGGTCACTGTGCAGATCCCCAGCAGGCGTCTCCGGGTGCCTGTTGTGACCTCACTCCTGCCTCTATTCCAGAGGTAAAGTGGGAGCTGCAGATGCCTAGGCTCACGTTCCAGACAAGGGGGGTCTGACGGGACTTGGTGGCTGCCTGGCCCAAGGGAGAAACGGACCCCAGAGTGCTCGGGCTGGCAGGGCGCCCCTCCCCACTCACCCCCACCCCCAGGAGAGGCCTCCTTGCCGCCTGTGCCAGGAGACCCGACTTCTTGAACCCTGTCTCTCGGCCGATTCTGGACCCGTTACCATGCTCGGCAGCCCTCACCCCCGACAGTGCAGTGGGCCCAGGACTGTCTCTGAACTCTGCTCCCCGGAGTCTGGGGTCGCTGGCGGCTTCGCTCAGGTGGAGAGTCACCTGGTCCTGGGCAGGGCGGTGGGCCAGACCCCGTGGAGTGCGTGGCGGTGCCGGGGCTCTGGTCTAGGTCCTCCTCCCGCCTCCTGACGTCCTGTCACTGAGCTCTGGGCGCCGCCGCTCCCCCGCCGCAGCCTCAGCCAGGCCCCTGTGGTGGCCAGTAAGGGGTTTGTTCACCTGTTTTAATGAAAGGAAATGACCACCAGGGGGCAGCAAGCCACCGTCCAAGGGCCTGCGGGCACCTGTCGGCACAGGGCGTTTGCTCAGCAGGACCTGGGAGGCTCCTGGATGGGCAGCGTCTCCCAGCGTCTCCCACGTGTCGCGGGGCCTGGGCCTCCCGGGAAGAGAGGGCGGCCACGCCGCAGGCCCCACCCAGCTCCTGGTTTTCCTCCCGAGACAGGTAACTGGAGTTGTATTCCTGCATCTTTTGAGAGATCTGACTTTCATGTATTTTTTGTTCACCCTCACCGAGGGTTTTTCCATTGATGTCTAGAGAGAGTGGAAGGGGGGCCACAGAGAGAAACGTCCATGTGAGCGACACGTCGATTGGCTGCCTCCTGCACACGCCCCAACCAGGGCTGGGGCACCTGCAACCAAGGTACAGCCTTTGACTGGAATCAAACCCGGGACCCTTCAGTCCGAGGGCCGGCGCTCTATCCCCTGAGCCACACGGGCCAGGGCGGATGCCTGCATCCCAAGGCCGAGGGGCTGAGGTCCCCCCTCCTGGGTCCCTCGGTTCACAGGGTCAGCTAAGGCCCCCACAGGGGAAGGGCCCAGAGCCGAAGCCAGGTGTGTCCACCTTGTGTGTCCACGGACGCCCGAGGCCCCGGCCTGAGGGACGGCGTGAGGCGGGGAAAGCTGTGCTGGGCTGGAGATTTCACTCCAAATCCCAGGCCCCTGTCCCCTGCGACCGAAACACGCCTCAGCTGGAACCGTCCGAGGCCGCACGCTGCCGGCGGCTGCATCTGTCCACGTGCGCATGGGCTTCCCAGGGGGACGGGCGGGGCAGAGGGGGGGTTCCGGGGCCTGGTGCGCTGACATGCTGGGAGGGGGAGGTGGCAGGGTCGCTCTCCCGTGACCCGTGTGACCTCGAGCAGGTCACATGACCCCCCACTTCCTCCTTTGTAAAGTAGGGAAGTTCCCTGGAAGTGCACCCTTGACTCTGACCCTAGGTCCCCAGGCCCATCCTGGGCCGGGCCCCTGGCATGTGTGTGTGGGGGTGGGGTGCGCTGGTGCTCTCCCAGGGGTGAGGGTGAGGACTAAGTTATAAAAGTGTCAGCCGTAACCCTGACCCTGAGGTCGGGGTGACCTGGCATAGGGAGGGGCTGGCTGTCCCCGGGCGGCCGGGTGCCTGACGGTTTCCCTGCATCTGCTCAGTGGCCTGGTCTCGCTTTCACTTCCAGGAACCACAGTGACGGGGCCTCGGCCAGAGCTCAAGTCACCCCGCGTCACCCCGAGTTCATGGGATCAACCACACGGACCCAAGGCCCAGGTGCCAGGACCTCCTGGGCCGCTGTCCGTCCCTGCAGCTGCTGGGCTGTGGTGAGCTGGGCTCTGGCACGTGTGGCCTGAGCTTTCCTAGGAATCGGCGGAGTCCGGGAGGCACTGGCTTCAGCGTGCCCTGCATCCCCCCTCGCCCTCTGGACAGGGCACCCCCAGTCCCCACGGGGCCCCTGGGCGCCTCCCGGCCTCAGAGATCCGGACCTTCCCCCTCCCGCCCTGCTTTCCTGGGCGCCGTGTCCTGCGGTCCAGGCGGGCACAGCTGCACTCACTGCGAGAGGAGTGGGGGGTCAGGTGAGGGTGGGGGAGAGGCCCAGGTGCCTGCCCCTCACAGTCCCCCCCCCAGAAGGGGGCGTTGCTGACCTCATCCAGGTCACTGTCTCCGAACATCCCAGGGGCAGTTTCTTCCTAATCTTAGGGACCCACCCAAGGGGAAGGTTCTGGAACCGCCAGAGCACTGAGGAGGGGTGGTCCTATGCTCCCACACCCCTGGCCCCCTGGTCCCGTCTTTTCGGGACAGTCTCGGGGGGCAGGCGGCTTTCTCAGGCCACGAACTCTGCTAAGGACAGGGCAGGGGCTCTTTCCAGCATGAGTCTGGTGGCCTCTGAGCTGGGGGGGTCGGCCCCTCACCCCCTGAGCCGGGGGGTCAGCCCCTTACCCCCTGAGCCGGGGGGTCAGCCCCTCACACCCTGAGCCGGGCGCGGGCAGGACCAGCTCAGTAAACTCCCCGTCCATCACAGACTGACATGGGAGGAAGGAATGTTTACCTTTGTGCAAAGTGACATCACAGACGTGCAGCACAAGCCCATGTCAGCCAGGATTCGTTTTAGCAGGTGTCTGAGGACTCCGTCAACTTTTTCTTTTTTTAAAATGTATTTTTATTGGTTTCAGAGCAGAAGGAAGAGGGAGAGAGAGAAATATCAATGATGAGAGAATCATTGATCAGCTGCCTCCTGCACGCTCCCTACTGGGGATTGAGCCAGAAACCTGGGCATGTGCCCTTGGCTGGGAATCGAACCCAGGTCCCTTCAGGCCGCAGGCTGGAGCTCTATCCACTGAGCCACACCGACTAGGGCCCTGTCCGCTTCCTATAAAAACCGGGAACCTGCTTCAGCGCTACCTGAACCGGCTCCTGCAGCAGCTCCCCGGCCCGAAGGACCGAGGGACCGAGGGACCATTCAGGGACGTGAGCTGAGCCTCGGTGGCGTCCCCTGCAGGCGGGACAGGTAAGGACAGCACTGACCACCCCGGGCGGGGCCGGGAGGTGGCCGGTTGGTGCACAGATCCCTCACGTGGGGGGGTGGCTGCTGCCCCTCCGGTGGGCGCTGGAGGCCGGT
>NW_006289398.1:7860942-7867784 GCF_000327345.1 Myotis davidii
AAGGGCCACACGTGTCCCCTTGCTGCCCACACCCACTGCACCCACTGCACCCCGTCTGTCTGTGCCCTAGGAACATGCACACAGCTCACCCCCCACCTGCACCCCGTCTGTCTGTGCCCTAGGAACATGCACACAGCTCACCCCGACCCGTACCCCGTGTGTCTGTGCCCTGGGGACATGCACACAGCTCACCCCCCACCGCCCAGCCTTCCCTCCGAGACGCGCTCTGTTCCGCTCCCATGTTTTTCACGGTTGGATTTGCCCTCAAACACTGAGAAAGCCGGTGAGCAAGCTCTGTTCACAGTGAACCCCCTTCTCCACCGGCTCCTTTGGGTCAGGCTCGCTGTCTGCAGGCGGGTTTGGACTTGAGCGCAGGCCCGGGCGGCAGCACTGTGTCCAGTGGCTCGTTCAGTCCCGGGAAAGTCGGTGGGGGGTCGTGGGGGGCAGGCACAGGGAACTCATGGGGTGGCTCGTCTCTGGGCATCTTTCTTAAAGTCTCTCAAGTGCCTGGGTCCCCACGTTTCGTGGCCAGGCCACACATTCCAGCCCCGAGGAGACCACGTGCGGCTGCTGGAAGCGCGGGGGTGGGGTGGGGTGGGGCTCAGTGCCCGGCTTGGCCTCTTTGCAGGAACAACTGTCCCTGGAAACTCAGAGGCTCCGGCAGTGGTCACGTCACACCTGCAGGGGCTCCTGGCGTCGGAGGTGGAGGCACAGGCACCCGCAGCAGGGAGCGGCCTGGTCTGACCGTCCATAGTGCGGGCCGGAGGCTGGAGGTCAGGGGTCACGCCACAGGCATGTGCACACGTGCGTGCGCGTGGCTGTGAAACTCTGCCAACTGTCTCAGGCTGTGCATGTAAGATGATTGTAAAAAGAATGGATTAGTGTGCACGCCTGTGTGTGCGCACGTGTGTGCGCGTGCGCATGTGTGGTCACCAGAGAAGGTCCATCTTCACACGCAGGCGGCTCTCCCCTCGGGAAGGGCTGGGAGCACTGACAGGAGCCCCCCCCCCCCCGAGAAGTGCTAAGACGCAAAAAACGCCCTGCCAGTGGGCACGGAAGGTCAGGTCCACAGCGCCTTCTCCCCAAACACGGTTCTGGTTGTTTGAACACGGCCTCCAGCAGCCGACCCCCAGGGCGCCGGCCTCTCGCCCGCGCGGGGACGGGTTCCGCGTGTAAACAGGTTGAGCGTCTCGGGCTGTTTACGGGACCTGCTGAGCGTAACCGTCCGGCCGCGCCGGGCTCTTCGCTGGCTGAGGAGCCAGAGCCGGAGGCCGTGGGCAGGCGCGGTGCTGGGGTTTGCCAAGCGCCAGGCGCGGGCGAGGGTTTTCCGGACGGATGAGGGCTCGTGGAAGACAGAGGCCTCCCTGGAGGAGGGGCGGTGGAGGCTCGGGAGGCGGGTGTGGCGGAGGCCCCTGTGGCCGCCAGTGACCCACTGACCCAGCGGGAAGGAAACCCTGAGTTTAGGTTTCGCTTTCCTGCCACAGGCGGAGGGAATGCTATTGACACAGACCATGAGAGCCCGGGGGGTGCAGCCACAGGGGAGACAGCATGGAGGCTCCTCACAACGTCCAAAATGGAGCTGCCGTTGGACCCGGGACCCACTTCCAGGGACAGAGCCCACGGGACCCGAAGCTCCGACCCAGAGGGATGTGCACCGTGTTCCGAGCAGCACAGTTTACAGCGGCTGAGACCTGGGAACAGCCCACGTGCCCATCGCAGACGAGTGGCTTAAAACTATGGTGCCCGGGCCGGCGTGTCTCCGTGGATAGAGCGTAGGTCTGCAGACTGAAGGGTCCCGGGTTCGATGCTGGTCAGGGCACAGGCCAGGGTGGCAGTCTCGATCCCCAGTGGGGGGCATGTGGGAGGCAGCTGATCAATGATTCTCTCTCATCATTGATGTTTCTCTCTCTCTCCCTCTCCCTTCCTCTCTGAAATCAATAAAAAAATGTATAAAAAATAAGAAAGAGAAGTTGATGGAATTGGTGAATTCATATAAATATTTCCTCTAGACAAGAGACACTTCCCCTAAAATTCCCTTCCAGATTAAAAAGAAAAGAAACAGTGGGAACAGTGAAGGTTGAAGTCATTACGATTTTCCCCAAGGACATATTTTCAGTTTTGTGTGTAGACTGACTTCTTGCTGTGAAGGATGAGTTTGTTGGCCCAGCCTCACGGGCACGAACACGCAGTTCTGAAGATACCGAAGCCCTTCTGTACAGTTAGTAAATGTCGGCCACTGGACTCTGCCCAGGGCTCCCCCTCTCCTGGCTGCCCCATCCCACTGCCAGGACCAACCCCAACCCCCATCTGACACCATGGCAAACAGGTGGCCCATGGGGGAGCCCCCTGTGAGCTGGGCTGAGTGGAGGGGGAGGTGGGCTGTGGGTTGGGCCCTCTGCTCCCCTCTGAGCCTCAGTTTTGGCATCAGGAACATGGGCGCCACGACCCAGCTGCTGGCCCCTGTCAACCCAGATGCCCCAGGAGGCGGAGGCCCAGCTGGACGCATGAGGGGGAGGCCGGGGAGGGGAGGGCAGGGCCGGGAGGACCCTGCCTCATCCTGCCGCTGGGGGCTCAGCCAGGCGGTGGGAGTCCCTGAGCCGCGTGGCCCGCGCTTCCCACCGAGCAGCCTGCCTGGTGCGCCCACTGCACTGTCCCTGCCCAGGAGCCCGGGGGAGCGGGAGGCAGGGCTCAGGCACAGACACAGGGATGGTCTCCCTGTGAGCCCTGCAGTGAGCGGTCTGGGGGTCCCCCTGCCGGGGCACAGGGCTCAGCGGTTCCCAGAACCCGGTCAAGACCCCAAAAGGAGAGAGAGGGAGGGGTCCGTGTCCTGGGGCTGCTGCTCCCATGACGGCAGACCGGCCTGGCCAGTGGTCAGCGAACTCATTCGTCAGCAGAGCCAAATATCAACAGTACAACGATGGAATTTCTTTTGAGAGCCAAATGTTTTAAACTTAAACTGTATAGGTAGGTACATTGTTATTAATTTAATTAGGGTACTCCTAAGGCTTAGGAAGAGCCACACTCAAGGGGCCAAAGAGCCGCATGTGGCTCGTGAGCCGCAGTTTGCCGACCACGGGCCTAAACCAACAGGAGCAGGTGCTCTCCCTCTTCTGGGGCCAGAACCTGAAATCAGGGTGTCGGGCCTGTGCTCCCCGGGAGGGCTCCAGGGGAGGGTCCTTCCTGCCTCTTAGCTTCTGGGGGCTCCTGGCCGCCTCCCTTCCATCCCCACGTGGCCCCGCCCCTGTCACGTGGCCATCCCAGGTGTTCACGTGGCCCCACCCCTGTCACGTGCCCATCCCAGGTGTTCACGTGGCCCCGCCCTCTTTAGACCTTGGATCGGGGCAGCCACCCTGTGGGACCGGGTGCTTCAGGGCGCGGCTCCGGGGCCCTTTCTGCCTCCACGTTGCCGCTGGTTCTCTGCTCCGTCCTGGGCTGGGCTGGGCGGTGAGGCCCGGCTTGGGGGGCACCGAGTCCTGCGTGGCCTCCGAAGGCCAGCGGGAGGGACAGGCCGCCTGTCTGCTTCCCCACAAAACCTGCCGGAGCAGACAACGGAGGGTGAGCCTTGGTCAGCAGGCCTGTCGCCCGAGAGGCCCCGGCACCTGAGGACCAGCCCCCGCCGTGGGCCAGTTAAAGGCGAAGAGACCACACTCAGTGGGTGTGACTTTGGGACTCGGGGGGACAGTGGGCTCGGCTCCTTCCTCCGAGAGGTTGTGACGGCAAACGAACGAAGGTCAAGAAGTGACTGTGGCTCCCGCTGGACGCTGATGGGCGGGGGTGTGAGCTGGGAGGACTGTAGCAGGAGGCAGCTCCTGCCCTGAAGGAGCCTCTGCGTAGGGTTGGGAGTTCGCCTCACGCACACGCACGGAGGTGGGTGACACCAGCTCCGCCATCTGCCCATGAGGAAGACGGGGGGCGGGGGGTGGGCGGGAGCGGGTGTTCAAGTCCAGAGGGAGTGTCTCCCGGGCCAGCCAGGCTGGCGTCTAGGAGAGGGCCCTGGGCACGGACTTTGGAGAAAGTGGGGATTGGTCTGGGCGAGTGTGGGCAGGTGACTTCCAGGCTAGAAGGCACCTAGGGGTTCAGGGAGTGACTGGGGTGCCCCAGTGGTTTTACGGCAAAACTGAGCAGAAGGTCGTTTTCACATACACCTGCCCCCACACCTGCACACCCCCATCAACACCGCCTAGGGGTGCACCTGTTACACTTGAGACCTTCACTGACACGTCCTCACCGAGAGTCCGGTGACATGAGGCTCACTGTCCGGGCTGCCTCTCCTGTGGGTTCGGACACACATGTCGGGACTGTACCCGCCACTGTAGCTCACACAGCAGGGCCACGCCCGGAAAGCCGCGGATGCCGCCATTCACCTCCCTTGGCCCCACAACGCCACCTCTCACCACGGAGCCGGGAGCACTGACACGTGACTATTCCAGGTTGAGACGAGAGTGCGAACCACTGATTTCAAAGACTTAGGACTAAATACGTCTGTAAAACAGCTCAATAATTTTTATATTAGTTACATGTTGTAGCTGATCCTCTCTGGGTCTATCGGGTTAAGTAACCTAGATTGCTAACATTAATTCCGCTTGTTTAGTTCACCCTTTCAGGTGGGGCGAGAAGAAAATTAAAAATGGCGTCCATGGCCGCGTTACATTTGGACGGACAGCCCTGCTCTAGTGCGTCTACCCCAGTCCTCGCCTTCCCCACCAACCCCCCGAGTGAGCGCCCGGTGCAGGCTGTGGATCCGTGAAAGGTTCCTAGATGCAGGTCCCGCTGACCGGCTACTGTGCACGGACGTGGGTCAGGAGACGTGGGTCTCCGTCCACAACCCCTCCGTCCACAGTGACCGGCGCCCGCGGCTGGACAACCCGGCAACGACGCGCTGCTGGTTTCAGCCGGAGGACCGGGCCGATTGTCCACGGGAAGACGGCAGCCTGCAGGCTCGCCCTCAGGCCTGATGTTGACTACCAAGCGCTTCTCAGGAAGCAGCCGCCCAGCTGGACCATCCAAGCCGCGGGTGCAGCTTCCACACGGACGGACACACGGACGGAGCAAGGGCTGTGACGGGGCCGCCAGCACCTCCAGTTTAGTCACGAAGGTGATTGTGGGTACCTGAGCGTCAGAGGCCCCCAAATTATAGTTTGACTCCTCGCCACTGAGATCCTGATGAGCCCGGGGGGTTTGCTGGTGATCTGAGAGGTGAACTGGCACACGCACGCACACACGCACGCACACATGCACACACGGTATGCGTGTATGTATGTACTAGTATGTACACTCTGAGGGTGCCTCGTTCCTAGAAAGGGATCGAGCCCGACAAGTGGGCGTGTGTGGTCTTGGTTCTGAGATACTCGCTTGTTCAGAGAATATTTTTGGGGCGACGAGCCTTGGTTGGGGCGACGCAGGCCAGCACATCGGCTCTCTGGGGCGCCGAGGAGGATCGGCGACACAGAGCACTCGGCCGGACTGCACAGGCGACCGGCCTGAGGGGAACGGGAGATGCTGGTGATGCTGCCAGAGAGTCATAATGCGGGGACCTGGGCCACGGAGCCACAAGACCGTGTGAGCGTAGGAGCCACCACTTAGCAGCTGCGATGACGTCCAGACATTGGTTATTATAGTGTTGAGACCTATAAAATGATGATGTTAGTAATAATAAAAATGATGCCTGCCAGCTTGTGTTGAGGATTTGAGGTCACGCCTGGTTAATAAATGCCTTGGCTATCGGGAATTGTTAGTTATAGCTCCATGTATACAGATAGGGTGGCGATTTTCCTAAAAATGGAACACAAGAAGCCTATCGGCGTGGCTCAGTGGTTGCGTGTCAACCTATGAACCAGGAGGTCAGGGTTTGATTCCCAGTCAGGGCACATGCCTGGGTTGTGGGCTTGATCCCGTGCAGGAGGCAGCCAATCCATGTTTCTCTCTCATCATTGATGCTTCTATCTCTCTCTCTCCCCCTTCCTCTCTGAAATCAATAAAAAAGCATATAAAAAAGGAACATAATAAAATACATTAATAGTAAAATTCCACTGACCATTTAATGAAGGCATGCGAGGGCCTTGGCATGCCCTGTAATTCTGAAGTGGCACCTGGTTACCCCGTAGTTACCCCAGAAGATACGGGGCAGTAAGCTGAGCGTTTAACCTTGGGACAAACAAAGCCCTGTTTTCCACAGCGTGGACAGGCCCTGTGCTGCCCGTGGCCTCCCAGATGCTGGCTGACCACCCATCACTAACCCAGCTCCTCAGGACGGGCCAGACCTGCCCAGGGACCGGGCTGTGTTCATGGGTGAGCAAGGAGGAGGCCTGGGTTTGGTCCAAGTTCGCTTGTACCGATTGTCGCCTGTGGTGGCTCCCGCAGGTGAAGGACATGACACAGACACGAGCGGACACGGGTGCCTGCTCCTTCCGTCTCATTACATGGAGGTGCCCCAGTTCCTGGGCCTTGGCCGCCTGGTGCGTGGGAGTCGTCCGCTTGGAAGAGCATCCAGGAATGTGTTACTCGGGCACAGAAGGCCCCCCAGCCCCCCAGCTCCCCTGCCCCCCGCACAAGCAGACTCTCGGGGTCCAGGCCCGGCCACCTGCCTCCTCCCCGAGCAGGAATCCTCCGGTCCGCGTGGACTCAGCGCCTCTAAACCCCTGTCCGGGTCGTGTCTGTTGTGGATCCCGCTGTCTGGACGGGACAGACGGGGAAACAGCCCCGCACCCCGAGGGGGAGCCGGCCCTTGGGGCTCGCCCCTTCCTGCTCAGCGAGTCCGCTTCCCCCTGACCCGGGAGGGCAGGCAGCTCCTGAATCAGTTCACCTGTGGCCTCAGGTTCCCCGCAGCGGGCGGGGCAGCACGG
>NW_006289398.1:7867964-7870370 GCF_000327345.1 Myotis davidii
CTCCCGGAGCCACAACCGCATCCACGTTGCCGAGAGGACATCGCTGCCCAAACGGCTGGTAGTCGTTCAGGAAGGAGGCCGCCCAGGTTGTCAACAGGTCAGGACTCCCTCTGCGCCCGTTTCATTCATTGCCAGCGCCGAGCACCGCCAAGCTCCCCTGAACATTGCTGAGTACCCCAGCACCATGAGCACCACCAAGCACCGCCCCCCAACTCCTCCGAGCACCACCGAGCACTCCCGAGCTCCCGGAGCCACGCTGCATGCGGATGAGCGGATGAGCGGATGAGCGGCACCTGGGCCGTGACCAGCACCTCCCCCACCCGCGGGCCCACAGCGACTGTGAGGCGGTCGTGACGATGGCCACCGTGCAGACCAGGGCGCAGGGGTGAGTGCAGATCCTGGGGTTGTTCACTCGCTGCAGAACCCTGACTCGTCGCTTATTAGCTGAGGCGGTGCCGGCGGCGGAACCGGGCCTCTCCCGGGCTCGGCTGGGTCCAGCGGGAGCTCATTTCCAGTAACAGGCTCCGGGGCAGTGGGTGCTGCGGGCTCGGCGTTCCCTTCGGACACGGTTCCTAAAGCCGCGGGGGCGAGGAAGTGCAGGGGGCCCTCGTGGGGGGTGTGCACATGCCGGGGTGGGCCACATCCGGGTGTCCATGTACAGGGTTCGGGCCAGGACTCGGGGCACCTCCCACGGTTCAGGGCTTAGCAAGCGGCCGCCGACAGAGGGAGCCCGGAGACGGTTCTGTTAGAGGCTGAAGGAGCACCGACCGCACCTGCAGACCCAGCCCCGTGGCCCGTGGGACAGCATCTGTGTCTCACTTGGGAGCAGGGACTGCTGCTGGGCTGGCCAGGCCGCTCGGCCGTCCGCTCCTCGGGGGTTCGCGGGTTGGGCGCCCAGGGCCGAGCTGCTGGAGGAAGCTCCTTGAGGCAATGGCAGGAGAGGGGGGTGCATGCGTGTCCTCGGGCTGCGGCACAAAACACCACCCCGTGGGCTCGGATCACAGCTCATGGCTCAGCTGGAGGCTGGGAGTCCAGGTCGGTGTAAGCGGGGCTGCCCCGTGCAGGCCGGAGGGTCCTCCCTGGCTCCTGCGGCTTCAGGGGACTCAGGTGTCCTATCCGGGGCTCCCGGCTCCGGCCACCGCCCGCCCGCCATGGCCGCTCACGGTCTGTGTCTCTGCCGTCTCTTCCCGCACTCACATGGGTGTGGGCCACCCCACGTCACTGTGGTCTCTGGTAGTTCCATCTCCAAATCGGTCACATTCTGAGGTGCCCGGTGTGCGTGCGAGGGGGACGCTATTCAACCCACTTCAGGAGGACCTGACCCAGCGCCTGCTCACCAGGCCACAGCCAGTCACATGCTAAGCCCAAGGTCAAAGGGGCAGGGAGGCACCCCCTCCCCGGGGGGCAGAGGAGGAGGACACTGGGCAAAGTGGGGACACAGCGGGAGGTGCAGCCATGGCCGGTCACGCCGCCCAGGGGGCTGGGAAGCCCGGAGCCCCGAGCAGCGGCCTGGCTGGGCTCTGCCACCTTCCCGTCCCCAGTCCTCTCTGAGCAAACGGGTTGAGCGCGAAGAACATGCTTTCGGGAGAGCGTGATGGCACGCGAGCCGCTCAGCGCGGAGCGTGGCGCAGAGTAGGCCCCGGGTTAACCTTCCAGACGCTGCCCTCGGAGACTCCTGCTCGCTTCTCTGTTCTTCCTGCGCGTTCCCCTCTTTCGCTAATTTTTATCCACACATGGATTTCCGTCCTGCATCATCCATAGCTCATTCACCAGAAGAAGCCCTCCTGGTGATAATCTGATTATGTTACAGCTAGAGGCTCAGTGTGCGAAACTCACGCATAGTAGGGTCCCTAGGCCCGGCCCCAGTCAGGGCCAGTCAGGGCCTTTCCAGGGCTTCCTTCGTCCCGCGCTGCCCCCTGGTGGTCAGCGCCCATCATAGAGAGCGATCGAGTTCCTGGTCTCCTGGTCGAACTCCTGAGTGGACGCTTTGCGTATGAGCCTTTTATATACACAGTCCTCGGGTTACGTCGGACTCGATGTCCGTCGTTTCGTGGTTACGTCGTCATCTCCCATTTATTTATAAAAAGAAAGTTCTGTCATTTCGACGTATGTACGTATCAGGGATTGTTATCTTTCTTTAAATGTTTGTTACTGTTTCACTTCGTTACTGCTGTATCTGTGCTCCGTGTGAGTGACGTCGGTGCTTATGGAGGTGGGTTCTGACTGACGGCGAATCGAGTTACGTCGACGTAGGAATGGATCTCCGAGGTAACCCGAGGGCCTGCTGCGTATAGATTTGGAATAAAGGCATCTCCGTTATAGGGAGCGCGAGAGCGCTCAGGACGGTAACTGCTGAGCCAGTGCGCGATGGTGAGCGGTGAGGAGGGGGTGAGCTGGGCGCGGCCT
>NW_006289398.1:7870405-7874422 GCF_000327345.1 Myotis davidii
ACCTGCCCCGTTTTGAAGCCGAGAAGCTGAAGCGGGGACTCGCCGGGGCTGCGGGCCAGGCTGGCCTCGAGGGGAGAGAAGGAGTGGGAGCAGCCAGGCTCTGGGTGACGGTCTCCGCTGATGAGTCACGCCCCATCATTTCCGGGAGGGGATGCCGGAGAGAGGGCTGCTGTCGCATGAAACCACTTTGTACAAACTGTTTATTGGTGGCGTCTTTGTGGTTAACGTTTGCACCAAACTGATTTCTGATCGATGACTCACCCTGACCTCCAGGGCCTGCCCGGTGCAGGGCCTGGTGCTGATGCCAATGGAGCCCATCCCAGAGCCCGTGAGCTCGGCTAAGGCGGGATTTCCGGAGGCTCCTGTGAGCGTTGGGGGGCCGGCCCCGGGGGGGGGGTGAGGGAAGGGGAGGCTGCAGGGCCTGTGATGGGCTTGCGGGAGCCGACAGACCATCTGTGGGGAAAGAGCAACAGTCTCACGAGCTATGTGGTTACACGTTCCTGACGGTTTAAGTGTAAGCTTTTACCTTAGAGATAGGCTGGGTTGGTAAGATGGGTTCCCCCCAAAACACCTCCCGCCCCGGGGAGGGGCGGGGCCTGCAGACCCCAGGTCCAGGCTGGAGGTGGACAGGGGCCCGGAGGCGGCAGTGGAAGTGGTGGGGAGCTTGTGAATGTCGTCTTGACCCAGTTTTTAAAAAAATATTTGTATTGATTTCAGAGAGGTTAGACGGTGTGTGCGCCACGCCTGATCCTGCGGAGGACACGGTCCTGAGTGGCAGCGCCGCCCGGGGGATGGGCTGCTGCACAGAGATGCTTGGAAATGCCCCCCCGCCCCCATGAACGAGCAGTGATGAAAGACAATCATGGATCAGCTGCCTCGTGCACGCCCTGCCCCCGCCCACTAGGGATGGAGCCCACAACCTGGACATGTGCCTGACCGGCAATCGAACTGAGACCTCCTGGTTCATAGGTTGACGCTCAACCACGGAGCCACAGCAGCCGGCTGAACACAGATATTTAGACCTCCCCGTGGTCACTGTGAGAAGGACAGTTCCCCTGCTGGTCTGGCTGCAATGTCAAAGGTGCAGTTTTAATCTCCTGCCTGCAGACTCACACGAGAAACGAGCATTTGTGTAAACACCTCCGGAAAGTACTTTTTAAAGACACATGGACTTTATAAACCATGCATGACGAGTTTGTTTGTTTTTTAAATTCTAAAGAAAAAGGGTGGAAAAGTAACTTCTCAGCTGCACGGTTAGCTTGGGCCCAGTTCTTGAGTCTGTCACCGCCCGAGATCCCGCGAGGCCGCCAGCCCTGCCCTCGTGTCGTCTCCACACCAGTTGCTATACTTCTCTTTCGGGCGTAATCACACAGCGAAGCTGCTTCACTTCCATTGCTCTACTTATTTTAAGAAAATACTTCTTTCTTAATCCTCACCTGAGGATGTTTTTTCCATGTATTTTTAGACAGAGTGGAAGGAAGGGAGGGGAGAGAGAGAGAGAAACATCGATGTGAGGGAGACACATTGATTGGTCGCCTCCTGTGTGTGTTCCTACCGGAGCTGGGGTTGAACCTGCAAGCAGGTACGTGCCCTTGACCAGGAAGTGAACCCGTGACCCTTGGGTCCACAGGCCAACACTCTAACCATTGAGCCAAATGGCCAGGGCAAGACGAAGCATATTTTTAAAAATATATATTTTATTGATTTTTTTTTTTTACAGAGAGGAAGGGAGAGGGACAGAGAGTTAGAAACATCCCTCCCTCCCTCCCTCGCTCCCCCACTTCCTCCCTCCTTCTCTTCCTTCTTCCCAAGAAAACACCCACCCCTTTCATAAAATGACTTGAAAGGCAGTAAACAATTTAAAGTATCCAATTTTAGAACTTAAGTGTGATTATATTATGGAATAAAATTGTTGAGGGAGAATATCAACACAGGAGCATCTAGGATACGTCACAGATGGGCGCGAACCCCGGTTGGGCGTGGGCTGTGTTGTTTTCTGTTGGGTACGTTGACATTTGTTAGTTGTTGATAAACGTTTGGGCAGCTTAACGCACAAAACAAACACAAAACAACAGATAACCAACCACAGAGACGGCGAGGCTGACGGATGCCACGCGGGTTCGTTATCTCAGGTCAATGGGAGTCACTACCTAAAGCCTCGATGTGCTCGCAGGAGTCCATCATCAGAGCTGCATGAATGTGAGCGAGGAAAAGAAAAATAGCAGCCATCTCTTTTTTTAAAGTTATTTATTTATTTTTTAATATATTTTTATTGATGTCAGAGAGGAAGGGAGAGGGAGAGAGAAACATCAATGATGAGAGAGAATCAGGGATCGGCGCCTCCTGCACACCCCCCACTGGAAATCGAGCCCACAACCCGGGCCTGTGCCCTGACCGGGAATCGAACCGTGACCTCCTGGTTCATAGGTCGATGCTCAGCCACTGAGCCACGCCGGCCGGGCCACGCTGGCTTTCTCACGCAAGTTCTGGCTTGTTTGCCGAGACCACATCCCACTGAGACACGGATCCTGACTTCACAGTCGAACCTCTTGGTGCAGGGATCTAACCAACCCCCTTCCCCGGATGCTCATTCCCAAGATCCTCTGAATTTCCAGGAAGAGCAGCCGTACGGTGCTATCAGAGACAGGAGTGAGCGGAATTGAAGTTTGAAATAGAATTTCTTTTCTCCCAAATCTAATTATGAACCACTTTTCAGAAAATAGAGGGTGACCGTTGCTATGGCAACAGAAGATTTGCGGCAAGAAAGCATCTTGGGCCTGACACTGAGGCGGCCCTGCAGGGAGCCACCAGCTCGTGGAGGAGCAGGGCCAGGCCAGGCAGCCTCCCGCCTCAGCACCTCCGAGCTTACATTTTAAATTATATTTTATAAAATATATTTTTATTGATTTCAGAGAGGAAGGGAGAGGGAGAGATAGATGGAAACATCCCTGATGAGAGAGAATCATGTATCGGCGCCTCCTGCACGCCCCGCACTGGGGATTGGAAATGATGAGAGAGAATCATGTATCGGCGCCTCCTGCACGCCCCGCACTGGGGATCGAGCCCGCACCCCCGGCCTGTGCCCTTGACCAGAATCGAACCCTGACCTTTGGTTCATAGATCGACGCTCAACCACGGAGCCACGCCGGCCGGGTCAGTTTACAGTTTAATGGGGACGACGTCGGACAAACCGACTCCCTTCAGGTAACGCAGTCACATTCACGCTGTGGCTGCACTGGGTCCTGTGGGGGCCCGGAGGCTCCCCGAGTGTCAGAGCAGCTTCCCCAGAGAGAGAGCTAGACCCACAGGCAGGGCGGCGTGTGCTGCGTGGAAGGGTGCGGCCGCACTCGCCTTTCCCGTCCCCGGCGTGTGGGATGCGGGAGCTGAGGCCATGCGTGTCCTTGACAGCGTCAGTGCAGGGCGCGCAGGTGCAGAGGAGGGTGTGGAGCCTGGGCCGGGCTGTGCCCGCTCCCTCTCGGGCTCCCGTCTGCTGTTCCCAATTCTTCTTTTTTTAAAAATATATTTTTATTTCGATGTGAGAGACACCGGCTGGTTGCCTCCCACACGCGCCCAGACTCAGGCCTGGGACCGAGCCTGCAACCGAGGTACGTGCCCTGGACCAGAATCGACCCTGTGACCCTTCAGTCGGCGGCAGATGCGCTAACCACTGCGCACACCAGCCAGGGTGGAGGGAGGACCTTGTCCCGTGGCTCCTCCTCCCGACAGGACAAAGACAGGGAAACAAGTCTCAGTGCAAATTCGCGGGTCACACCACGTGGCTAAGCCCGGAGCAGCCACCCGGCCGTTGGCCAAGAAGCCGTGTCTCCCCAGGTCACTTTTCCCGGCATTTCTCCGTCACGGGTAGAGAAGGAAGCATATCGCTCAGGCCTGTGCTCGGCCACAGGTGGGTTCCACGGGGCGTGGTGGCCCGTCAGTGACAGTCGCTTGAACACGGCAGGAGTACGCGCTCGTCTTGCTGAGCCGAGGACGGGCGCCTCCAGGCGTGTGGGGGGGACC
>NW_006289398.1:7874439-7877088 GCF_000327345.1 Myotis davidii
GAGGAGGGCGGCTGCGTAACGAGTCCTGTGGCTCCTGATGGGACGTGAGACCTGCCCCGGCCAAGGCCGGGCCTGTGGACAGTGGGAGCATTAGGGGGTAAAGACACGCAGACGCGGCAAACATGGGCAAGGCCGGTCCAGTCACGGGAACGTGGGGAGGCTCCCGGGGGAGACGGGACCAGGTCGGGAGGCGGCGGCTCGTTTTGGCCCAGATGCTGGTGGCAGCCATGTTTCCTGGGGGAGGCTCTGTGATTCTTCGCGTTGGGCCTTTGCCACGGAAATGGCGGCCCAGCTCGCGGTGGGGGTGGGGCGTGAGCTGCCTCCGCAGCCCAGGAGGCCCTGGGGTCACGGGCAGGAGGAAGGGCAGGAGGGGGGAGAACTTCTCGTCATACAGACTTAGCCACAGGAGCACGAGGAGCCCAGGCTAACCCTGGGATCAGGCGCCGGGGCCATAACCCAGATCCTGCAAGTAGTTCCGGGGTGTCCTGGGGGTGACCTCTATGTCTGGTCCCACAGGGTGTTGGGGGTAAGAGAAGAGCAGTGCGCTCAATGCGGACGCTCAGTAGGTGCCCGTGAGAGCGTGGAGGGCAGCACGGAGCAGGTCAGCACAGGCCGGCCACCCGCTCTGCCCAGCGAAGCAGACGGGCCGTTCAAGCAGGAAAGGCCTGAGAGTCTGAATGCTGAAGACGCCGGAGTTTCTATTTGTCCGAAGCACCCGGCGCAGCAGAAGAGGCAGGTTATAACCCGAGACGTTATGTCCACGGGAAGAAAGACGTCCTGGACCGATTCCCTCCCTTCCTGTCGTCGGTGTAACTTCAGGTGCAGGTATTTCACGAGGCCCCAGGGAGGAGTGAACGGTCGGCTGCCTAGAAATGATTTGTCTTTAGATAAAACTGCAAGCAGAGCCCGGGGAGAGTTAAGGACCAGCCTGTGGCCACGTCCCAGGGAGGCTGCGGCGCCCTCACTCGCCGGCCTCACTCAGCGCCGGGAGCCACGCCTTCCCTGGAATCACTCTTCCTATGGACTCGGGTGTCCTTTAGTCCATTTAGAAAACGATGAGCCCTGACTGTGTGTCTCAGTGGCTAGAGCGCCCGCCTGTGGACCGAAAGGTCCCCGGTTCGATTCTGGTCAAGGGCACACGCCGGGGTTGTGGGCTCAGTCCAGCGTGCAGGAGGCAGCCGATCAAAGATTCCCTCTCATCATCGATGTTTCTGTCTCTTTCTTTCTCTTCTGTCCTCTCTGGAATCCATAAAAATATATTTAAAAAAATAAAAATAATTAAAAAATGATGAGAACCTGCTATGTTCTGGCCTCCGGCAAAGAGCTGGGATGTACAGGGTGGGAAAGGAGGCTTACAGTGCAACACAGATAACAGCCCGGGAGTTAGTCAGTAGTAAGGTGAGCATCAATGGTGTCATGTGACCCCACTTTAGCGCTCCCCTCAACCCCGTCCACTGGTCCTTAATGGAACCAGGGGGCCACTGTATTCTGTCTTCAATAGGCCCTGCCCTGCTTACATTTGAGGAAATTTAAAAATAACTTTTAAATCCTCACCCGAGTATATGCTTTTATTGATTTTTAGAGAGAGAGAGAGAGAGAGAGAGACATTGACTGTCTGCTTCTTATCTGTGCCCCAACTGGGGATCGAATGCAACCTGGGCGTGTGCCCTGACGGGGTTCAATCGAACCCGCGACCTTTGACCTTTCTGGGGTGATGCTCCGTTCAGCTGAGCCACCCGGCCGGGGCTGAAGGTAAAATATATTTATTTAAATCTTAAGTATTCTTCATTTTAAACTTGTTGAATCAGTTATTTTAGTTTTCATAGCTAGGTATTTAATCCTACCTGAGCCCTCTCTCATTTCTCTCTCTCTCTCATAGGAATGAAGATTGCCAATTCTTTGAACTTAAAATGAAAGATTGATTTTTCTATTTTTGGCCACCAAATGCTCCCATGAAAAAAACAGGTTTTTTTTTTTTTCCTGTGGAAATGTACTTGTAACTCCAAAATTTAAATGGAAAAAACTGAATTAAGAAGCTATAAGTGAGTCAGGAAATTCGAATGAACTCATAAAACACAACAGCTTGATTGAATTAGTCCCCTGCTAGTCAGTTCTCTACCCACATGAAATATGAAATAAAAAAAGCCTTTTGTCAAACCATTTGAAGCAAAACCTGGAACATTTTGCAGCCCCCTGATGAGTGGGAAGATCCTGATAGTTCTTCCTTCACCGGAAGTAAGACTTTGAGAGACGTATTTAAACAACGTTCCATCCAGAACTGTCCGCGCGGTGAGTCTTAAGAGCAGAGAGAGAAGCAGACTCGCTCCACGTGAACAATTGTCGCCGTGAAGGCTCCCGAAGGCGGCGGCCGTGCCCCTGCAAAGTGGTTTCATCGCGACAGACGAGCTGGGCACACGCATCCTGAGACCAGGAGGAGAACAGGTTTACTTCTCTCCCCGCACAACCAGGGAGTCCCGACGTGCGTTTCCGTCCGTAACTGGCCGCCTCGCCGCCTCCCACCTGACAATCGGCCACGGAGGTAGGATTCCTCTCGCAGATGAGCAGCTGGGAGCTCAGAGGTTGGGGAGCTTATCCGGGGTCACGGAGGGGGTGCCGCTCGGGGCCACAACCAGGGTGCCTGTGTTCCCA
>NW_006289398.1:7877127-7878777 GCF_000327345.1 Myotis davidii
CACGCGAGGCTGTGGAGCCCCGTGCCCTCCGACCCCGGGGTTCACTGGAGACGTTTCCATGAAGGCCAGCCTTCCCTCGAGGGAATGCGGCGACCTCGGTCCGGAGGCCTGTGCTGCTTGTCACGGCGTCTCCCTGAGAAAAGCCAGGCGCATTCCAGACGCTCGGTCTAATCAGCCTGATACAGGGGTGCGGCTGGAGAATGCGGGGTCACCTGGCACCTGCCCAGGGGCAGGGAGGGCCGGCTGGGCTGCTGTCCCTGGGCCGAGGGTGGCTCCGTGACCTGCTGTGTGGCCGGGCTGGGCCCTGGACGGGGTCTCTGCTGCTGGAGTCACGCTCACGTGCCCCTGGCTGCTGACCGCTGGCCCTCATCCCTTTGTGCCAAACGTCAGTTCCTGGGCCCGGCTGATGGCAGCCGTGGACGGGCACCAGCTCTGACCTGTGCCCTCAGCGGGCACCGCGAGGGCAGGGCCTGTGTGCGTCCTCAGGCCTCTTCCTCCTCATACTTGGCTGCTTTTTAATGTGTTTTTATTGATTTCAGCGAGAAAGGGAGAGAGAGAGAGAAGTGATGAGAGAACCATGGACCGGCCGCCTCCTGCACGCCTCTCGCTTCTGACCCTGCCTCCCTGGCTCTCCTGTGGGCCTCGCCCGGCTCCCCAGGACCACTGTCCGCTCCGGGCTCCTCGCCTCCGTCTCCTGCCCCGTTTCCCGGCAGCGACGGAGCCCGCGTCCGCCGGCTCTGCTCCCCTCCCGTCCGCCGGCTCTGCTCCCCTCCTGTCCGCCGGCTCTGCTCCCCTCGCCCTTGTCACACAGTGCCGACGTGGTTCCATCTCTGACCCCGATTCTGTGTGACCCACACCCACGGTCCCACCTGTCCTCTCCTCGCAGCCCTGGAGCCCCACACTCAGGGCTCGGCTCCACCTGAACGTCGGCTGCTGGGGTCCAACCCCAGCAGGTCCAGGGGTCCCTAAAGGTGTGGACGGAGTTAGCGAAGAAGGAATGACCCGGAGAAAGCGTTCAGTTGATCAGCAGCCTTGCTAGGATCTCTAGCCAAGTTTTAGTCAGGATCTCCAGCCAGGTTCTGTCCAGGATCTTTTGCCAGGGTCTCCACTAGGTTCTGTCTCTAGGCTCTGTGTCCTGTTGTCTTGTTACATCTGTATTTATACCAGTTGATTCCAATCCTATCAATCTCTATTCTAAAGGTTAGGGCGTTTCTTATCTCCATACCAGGGTGTAAAGATTATGTAGCTTAAGCATGATTGTTCGTAGTTAAAGTGATTAATTCCCCGCCTGTCACTTAGTGAAGGGGTTTTATTCCCTCCCTAACTTCAGGGGAAAATCCCTACCTGGGGAAACAACCTTTCTCAGAGAGGTGACCTTGGTTAAAACACATAGTGCCAAGAAGGTGAGCAACCATATTAAGAACAGTATACCATATATGCCAGGTCCCTTGAAACAGCAAGGATGGACCGGCTCCCGGCAGTCGGCCCAACAGAAACTCAGGTCCCAGCTCAGACCCCGGGCCTCCCCCCAGGGCACCCCTTCTCCTGCCCCCGAGGCCCGTCCTGGGTTGTTTTGGGCGCCTCCCTTTTCTCCTTTCAAATGCGACCTCCGAGCTCCTCTCCCAGCCTCTCGCCGCCCTTCTCTGTGTC
>NW_006289398.1:7878966-7879572 GCF_000327345.1 Myotis davidii
CGCCCAGCTGGCTCTCTTCCTCTCCTGCATGTGGTTGACCTCACGCCCTGACCTGGGCTCCGGGCCTCGCGCTGCTCGGAGACGTCTCCATCGATGTGAGAACGAGAGGTCGTGACAGCCTCCGACCCAGACGCCTCGGCCGGTGTCTCCCGCGTGCATTCCGGGCGCTGCTACGCGGAGGGCGCGACCCCTGCCACGTGATGGACGCGGCCCCGCTGTGACCTCTCAGACACGAAGGCATGCACCCCCCCGCCCCCCGAGGGTTCAAGTTCCCCATTGTTCCTCCCTTCCGGGAGCGATAAGCTGTAACGTTGCTTATTGATTCTGGAGCTGGTTCGGCAGCACAAACAGACCCACCAGCAACCCTTGTGCTAATCACAGAGGAATGTGGTCTGGGCCGAGCACAGGGTCCCCGGGGAGGCTCCCCCCGCAGGGCGCATGAGCCCAGCCCCTCGATGGAGATCGGCAACCCCGTCGTCCATGTGTCTCCCGTCAGAGCCTGCGCCCCTCTCTGCCCGAGCACGAGGCCCCGGTCCCCTTGGTTCCAGAGTTAAAACCTGATGGAACCTCTTGGTCAGCAGCTGCTCGATGGCCCTGAGGGACCTG
>NW_006289398.1:7879701-7884372 GCF_000327345.1 Myotis davidii
TCTGCTTGCTCCTGGTTGCACGTGGGGACTCGGTGGACCCCGCGGGCTCTCCTCACACAGTGGGGCCGGGAGGAGTCCGATGGGAGCGCAGGGTCCTCCCAGGGTCTCGGGTCAGGCCGCGGGTGTGCCGGGTTCTGTTCCGTCGTGAGGAACACGCCATGAGGAGGACACACTGTGAGGTGGACGGGGAGCCAGGCCAGTTTGAAGCTGACCTTTCAGGGTCCCGCGTGGAGAATGGTCCCCAGTGGCCCCCCACTTCCCCTCCCAGCACCACCGCGGCCCATGGGTCCGGCCAGGGCCCCCCCTGCATCTGTCCACCCCTCATACAATTGCTGTGCAGTCCCCACTCGCACGCGGACCTGGGGGTCACAGCAGCTCCCCAGCGGGTCTCGGAGATGTTTGGGCAAAAATCCCAGTTTCCTTAGCGCCTCCGGAGGCGTGGGAGGTCCTCGGGGCCACGCGGACGCCTGGCTCTGTGGACAGTGGCCACGGCTGCCGTGGGGGCTCAGGGTGACCCCTCCCTGAGTCTGAGAGCAGCACTGCCACGAAGTGCGGTGGCACCGGGGGAGGGTCTCTCTGACTCCGCACGTCTGCCAACCCCCCCTCCCCAAGCCCCCACCCTCCTCCCTGAGTCCGGACCTGAAATGCCTGCCAGTCTCACGGCTCAGAGCCCGTGTAACCCTGGTCCCCACGCAGCCCCCGACCAGCTCCTCCGTGGGGATGCCCCCTGTTCCTGGGGTGCCGTGCGGAGAAGGTGGGGTCCTCGGGCTCCCTCTCAGCTCTCGCATTCCCAGACGTCCTCACCCACCTGTCAGCCCCTCCTGCCTCATCTGCACGATCGGGCCCACGAGGATGAGTGGGAGCGTCTGGGTGTGAGCACACAGGAGGGTAAGGGGTGTCTGGGTGTGAGCACACAGGAGGGTGAGGGGTGTCTGGGTGTGAGCACACAGGAGGGTGAGGGGTGTCTGGGTGTGAGCACACAGGAGGGTGAGGGGTGTCTGGGTGTGAGCACACAAGAGGGTGAGGGGTGTCTGGGTGTGAGCACACAGGAGGGTGAGGGGTGTCTGGGCCCCTTCAGGGCAGGTGGGGACAGGAGACACCCTCCCCAGCCCCGAGCCTGGGAGGCCTGTGCCCTGCCCTGACACAGGGACGCAGTCTTGTTCCTGTGATGGCACGACCATCGTCTGCTCGGACCTGGGAAAGGACGTTCCTGGAGGAGCTGAAACCACAGGCGTTTTCACAAAGGGCCCCTTGTACCGCGGCTCGAAGTTTAATGGGGAGGACTGTGGACGCCACATAAAGCATTTATTCTTCACGGATTTATTATCTTCGCCAGATTCTATTTTAGTGAACAGGGAACAGCCTTTAGCCTGAGGGGAGAGCCAACTCTTTGTCTTTATTTTTGGCCTCAATCAGAAGGAATCGAGCCCCGTGAGCAGCCCCGGGAGGGGGTCTTCCGAGAGCCCAGCTTCTAACTCATAAAAGCCAGTCCTCTCCCCCCCTCCCTCCCTTCCTCATTTCTCTGCTGGTGGGGTTTCTGGCCCTTTCTGGCTTGTTGAGCTCACAGGACCCATGAGGCTGGTCTCCTGAGTGTGGAGGCTGGTTCTCCGAGGGGCCTGGGGTTGATCCAGAACAGCGGTCGGCAAACTGTGGCTCGTGAGCCACATGCGGCTCTTTGGCCCCTTGAGTGTGGCTCTTCCACAAAATACCAACTAAAAAGAAACTTCATGGCCCATGCGCAGAAGTCGGTATTTTGTGGAAGAGCCACAATCAAGGGGCCAAAGACCCGCATGTGGCTCACGAGCCACGGTTTGCTGACCACGGCTCCAGAAGATCCTTCTGGTTGGTCCATGAAAGATGCTGGGCCGGGGTGGGTGAGATGGGGCCTCTCCCACAAGTGATGTAGGATGTTAAGGTGACACCCACGGAGGGAGGGCCAGGGGTATGTGAGTTAAGGTGTAAAGGTGGTAAGTTAGGTGTTTCTTTTACAGCCATCAGGGAAATTGTTGGAATTGCTTTTAAAATAGAAATATAGTTATAGTAAAGCTAATCCTATATAATAAAAGGCTAATATGCAAATCAACTGGAAGTTGGAACAACCAGTTGCTATGACATGCACTGACCACCAGAGGGCAGACACTCAATGCCGGAGCTGCTCCCTGGTGGTCAGTGCACTCCCACAGGGGGAGCATCGCTCAGCCAGAAGCCCTGAGCCAGGCTCACAGTTGGCAAGCGCAGCAGCGGGCCTAAGCTGTCAGTCGGACATCCCCCGATGGGGTTTCTGGCCCTTTCTGGCTTGTTGAGCTCACAGGACCCATGAGGCTGGTCTCCTGAGTGTGGAGGCTGGTTCTCCGAGGGGCCTGGGGTTGATCCAGAACAGCGGTCGGCAAACTGTGGCTCGTGAGCCACATGCGAGGCCGGGCTGAGGGAACCCACGAGTGCATGAATTTTGTGCACTGGGCCTCTAGTAGGAGAGAAAACGTGCAGGAACGAAGGAGAGGCAGCGAGCAGCCGGAGGCCCTGGAAGAGAACAGCGTGGACAGGGGTCTGGCCTCGGCTGCTGGAAGCAGGTGCGGAAACTGGGTGCCTTACAACCCCACCTGCAGCCCAGGTGTGGGCGGGCCACACCCGCTCTGAGGACCCACCCAGCCTCTCCCAGCTGCGGGCCATTCTGCTTCCGTGTCCGTGGTTAGAGACAGTCGCTTGGTCGCTCGGCCACGGCCGTCTTCCCCCCGCGCGTCTTCACCTCGTCTTCTCTCTTTCTGTCTGAATCCTGCCTTTTCGTAAGGACCCGGGGGCACTGGGTCAGCACCCACCCTCCCGGCCTCACTGTAACGCGATCTCCTCGCAGAGCCCCTCTCACAGAACTCCGAGGTCCTGGGGCTTTTGGGGCTCACACAGTTCAGCTCACGGCAACCTGTTGGATTATGCGACAGCGGAAAGGGAAGGTTGGGGAGCGGAACCGTCGAAGGCAGATGGACAGTCTGACACACAGGAGTCAAAGAGAAGGCTGGGCGGAGGAAGAGCTGGTGGGAGAGCGGGCGGCGGGTCTTACCGCGTCTTCTGAGTGACGGGATCTGAGGCGGGACACAGACTGGGAACCTCTGAGTCGGGAAACGGAGGCGTCGCGCTGGCTGGAGGCTGAGGGGGAAGGGGCCTGGGGTCAGTCACGTGGGGCCCGATGGCTGTGGGGGTCAACCTGTCAGTTCCGCAGGGAGGAGCCCAGGAAGGGTTCTGCCCGATTCAGCGATACCGTCCGGGCTGAGCTCAAAGGTGTAATGAGCCCAGCCGCGTGGCTCTGTGGTTGAGCGTCGACCTACGACCCAGGAGATCAGGGTTCATTTTGCAGTCAGGGCACCTGCCCGGGTTGTGGGCTCATCCCCAGTGGGGGGTGTGCAGGAGGCAGCTGATCCATGATCCTCTCTCATCACTGATGTTTCTGTCTCTCTCCCTCTCCCTTCCTCTCTGATATCATCAATAAGAAAAGTGGTGGGTGGGGTGGAGTGGGGGGAAGTGAGCTGGGAGGCCGGTGGGAGCGGCAGGTGAAGGCGGAGCGGCTGGGGCAGGGAAGGCAGCGCTGGCCCAGGGCGGGTGTGGGGGGCACCGGCTCTGCCTGGGGCTGGAAGGAGCGGGTCTGGGTCACTCAGTGAGCATCGGGAGAGCGTGGTGGGGGCAGCAGCCCTGCTGGCGTTTGAGGCCACGCTGGGAGTGGGAGAGACTCGGGGAAACTGAGGCAGTTTGGGAGAGGCCTGGGGAGAGCGGAGGGAAGGTGCGCTGTGCGTATTGAAGCAGCAGGGAGCTGGCTGTGCCCGTCTCCCGGCTCCAGCCAGGCTCTGGTCGGCGGGGTCTCCCTGAGGAATGTGAAGACTCCAGGTCCCGGTCCAGGGTCCAGTGTCGGCAGAATCGCCAGAAACACTCACTCCTCCGCGATACGCGTTGTTTAGTTTGCACAGAAGAGCAGACGGAAAACAGCTCTTCCATTGTCCCGGGCTGTCGCTGTATTTTCCTTGGACCCCGTGCAGGGTCCCGTGGAGGACGGGGCATTGCTGGGCCTCATCTCTGGCCAAAGGGAGCCAGACGCTGAATTCCGCTGGAGCGCTCCTCGCTCGGGACTGACTGGGTTCCAGCGTCTCCCTCTTTTTCTCGGAATGTAGGTATTTGTTGTTGTTGATAATATTACGGATGCCTCCCCTTCCCCCTTCCCCTCCTGCCGGCCCCTCCCCTCCCCCCGGTCTGCACCACCCTGCGCCCGTCCACGGCTGTGCCTGTGAGTGTGCGAGTCCTTGGGTTCTCTCTTCCGTCCCCAGCCCCCCGCGAGGGGTGCCGTCTGTCCCATGCCTCCCGCTGCGGGTCCTACGTTGTTGGTCAGTTCGTTTGTTCGTTAGATTCCACAGGTGAGTGAGGTCAGGTGATGCTTGTTTTTCTCTGGCCCCTTTCACCCGGCCCCACACGCCCAGGTCCCTCCCTGTCGTCCCGAAGGGTAAGATGTCCCTCTTTTCCCAGCTGCACAGTATCCGGGTGTAGATGCACCACAGCTTTTTATCAGCGTCTCCTCGGACGCGCTGGGCCCTTCGTACTGTTACGGGGGTGAGCCTGGTGCCTTCACCGCAGAAGGCAGCCTCCATGCGGCCGGGCCGTCTCTGGAGCCGGGACCCCCGTGTGTACGGACTC
>NW_006289398.1:7884489-7885498 GCF_000327345.1 Myotis davidii
GGGAGCCAGCGCAGGGCTGGAGCCTCGGGCCGGGGCTGGGGCTGGGGCGCTTTGCGTGGAGTGGTTGCCGCTCTTGAACTCTCCTCACGGCCCCGAGGGAAAGACGAGGAGCATGAGGGTTTGCTGAGAACATCCTGTCCAGCAAGAATTCTAGATGCTTCTGTCACCTTCAGGCCGGCGCTGGCCCCGCCCGAGTGGAGGGTTGTTACCTGAGTCTGAGGCTGGAGAGGGGGCTGCGGTCCTCAGGGAAGTGCCGAGAGCGGAGCCCAGGGGGCACCCAGGTCGCTGTGCCCTGCACTTCGCTTCCTGGGCCCCAGGCGGGAACTCCACGGCCAGGAGGTGTCTGCTCGCCTCTCGGGGCCTGGTGTCCGGGTTAGACCCCTCATGACCGCCTGCCGAGGGTCTGGTGAAGACCGAGAGCTTTAGAGAGTGTCCAGCGAATGTCCGCTCACATCCACCCCGTTAGCACTTGCCCTTCACCCTGGCTGAGGGTGCAGGCCCGGGAGGCAGGCTGTGCGCCGCTCACGCTGGGTTTATCTTAGAGAATAAATAAGTGGGAGAAAGGAACACCGGGATTGCACAACTACAGGCAGACGCAGAGCGTGAACAGCCGGTTAGGAGCAACATGATCTCCTCGTGAAGGAGGGGTTACCCTGCGGCCCCCCCGAAAGAGAGGGGGCGCCCCGATTGGAGTGCGTCCCCTAGGGAGACCTGCCCAGGCCCTGGGTAGGTGCTGCATTTTCTTGGAGGTCGGGTTAGTACACGCTGTGTCCGTCCAACTAGGAGTCCCCTTCTGGGCAGAGAGTGCTCCATTCATTTTGGGGTGCCCGTGCCGTCTCGGGTGGAGCTGAACGGGGGAGCAGGGGGCGAGTGACTGGTGAGGGGCACACGGGCTGCAGGGACCTGGCAGTTCTTTTTTAAAAAATGTATGTTTATTGATTTCAGAGGGGAAGGGAGGGGGAGAGAGACATCAGTGAGAGAGAGTCATTGCTCGGCTGCCACCCTGCTC
>NW_006289398.1:7885575-7886456 GCF_000327345.1 Myotis davidii
GGACGGGCACAGCAGGTCTGACCCGAGGCTGGGCCGTTTCAGGACGGGGAGCGGCCGTGGAGCCTGGGCCTCTGCTCCCCGGTCTCTGCCCTGACCCGCCCACACCCCATGCCCCTCCCTCCCGCAGGAGCCAGGCTCCGGCCAGGACAGAAGGGGAGAGGGTCGTCCGCGTTGTCAAGTAGCCACTCAGTAAGGTTTTCCATTCTAAGGGGCGTCAGGGCGCGGCCTGGACCCGTCTGTCCTCAGAGGGGTGTTTCCTTAAAGGTGACCTTACAGCCCAGACAAGCCCCTTCCTGTTGACGAAGGAAGCCCAGCATATCGGTCAGTTTTAATGAGCAGTCTCTCTGCGGAATCTGCACGTCCATCCGTCCGTCTGGACACCCCACGGCCTCTGTCCGCACCTGGGAGCCGTGCTGGGCACACGCACGCTGCTCCCTCCCTGCGGACAGGTTTGAGGAAACTCTGTAGGTTCTGTAAGGCCGCGACGTGTGGTCAGCAGAGGACACGCTTCACCCTGACTGTGTCTGGGCTGCTGGGGAGCCCGATGCCTGGCTCTCAGCCCCAGAGCAGCTCGGAGAAAAAAAGAGAAATTAAATCACTTGGAAAACTCCTTTTTAATATGACTTGTAATTTAATTTTCTCTTTTGTCTCACGGAATGTCCGTAAGGTATCTCTTTATTGATTTTTTATTTAGAGAGAGCGGAAGGAAGAGGAGAGAGAAACGTTAATTGGCTGCCTCCTGCACACACCCTGCTGGGGATCGAGTCCACAACCTGGGCATGTGCCCTGACCGGGATCGAGCAGCACCTTCTGGTGCACGGATGAGGCCCAACCACACCGGCCAGCGCTCACTGAGAAGCTCTGGCTCTCTCTCTCTCTCT
>NW_006289398.1:7886559-7900756 GCF_000327345.1 Myotis davidii
AGAGGCCCAGGGTCTGCGTGTGTTTGCTTCGGGAACGCACTTTCATCTGCAGAGCCGGGCTCAGTGTGTCTCCTGGACGCCCTGCCCCTGCCCCCGAGCTTCCTGGGGGGCAGGCGTGTTCCTGGTACGTGAGGATGTGGGTCAGTGTTTGTGGGAGCTGCTTTGCGCGTAGGAGATGCCGCAGCCCGTCCGTCCAGGGCAGCGTTGTCGCTGTCCCCTCTGCCCATTCATTACCCGGGACCAGGCCACCCACGGACGCCAGCCTTCACGCCGAGAGCAGCAGGGACGTGGAACCTGGCCTGGCTAGTGAGCGCTTGTTTTAAAGACAACTTCCTTCTACTGTTCACATGACCACACGCAGCGGGTGCGAAATGACGACGTAGAAGGAATGACTTTAAGGAAAACATGCTTAAAAACTCCGACTTAGAGCTTTAAAACACAACCCTGTTTCCCACCTAAAAGGAAAAAATAAATTCTTTCTTCTTAAGAATCTGACGATTCCTTAATAAGCAGCCCCCCAAATATCTCAAAATTTCAGAAAAACGCAAATGACTCTGATACCCAGGTAACCAGAAATCCTGGCACATATTGAAATAAATGCATCAGGACTTGAAATTGGTTGAACGTGACCACTGGATTCATTAGAAATTTTCAGACGTTAAGGGAAGATACAGTGATATTTCCTAAGGTGTGAGCATCTTAGGTGCTTCTGCATAAAGAAGATTAGCTACTGGACAAAAAGCAGAATTACTCTAAAACCTTCCCAGGAACGACACCGGGTGACGGTACCGGAACTGGAATTGATGATTTGCAGGACGCGGCAGCAACGGGACCCACCGTGAAATTCTCGAGAAGAGAAATACCCAAATCACGGCCGACAGAGAACCTTCAGGACGCGTGCTACCTGGCGAAGACGTCAGGAGAGAGTGGCTCTGGTCAGACTGTCGCATCGCGGCGTCCGATAGGACGGGTCCTCCCTATTGTAAAGCGAGGCACTGTCTGCAGGCGCACGGCTTTACAGGTAGAACGGAGTCCAGTGAGCGAGACACAGAACGATCGTCTGACCAGCAGGTCTCCACTCCGCCCCGAACACCTCGCGGACGGATGCACAGAAGTGGGACGTTGCTTCCCACGATGCTGCTTCAAGTAGAAGGAAGGACGGGGCGCTGGAGCCATGACACAGCAACTGCCGGGGAGGGAGGGAGGGAGTTCGCACTCGCCGGCCAGGTCGCCCGCGTCATCGGAAGGCCATAAGCTACTCCATCTCCCGGGAGCTCGTGCGGACAGAGGTTAGTGACCCTTACCGCTCGTTCTCTCTACACGAGAAGTAGAATTAATTGAAAACAGGGATTCTAAACACAGGACTCGCTGGCTACGCGGATGCACGTCTGCAGGGTCGCTGCTGCTCCGTGAAAGGCGTCCCGGGTTCGAGAGCCAGCGTGAAAGCTGGGAGTCCTCGTTCCCTGAGGCACAGCGTTTCCCGGGATCCCTCTCCTCGCACTGATTTCCGCGCGTTCTCCTGGGTGGACGGAGGCCAAAGTGTGGTCAGCTGGGTGGGGCCCCTCGGCCAGGATGGAGCTGAGTTTGGGGTCTGCACGCGGCGGGCACGGACTCCCCTCAGCGCAGACAAAGGCGGTGCCATCCGGTGGCCGGGGTCGGGGCCATGGGCGGACGCCCTCAGAAGCACTTCCTGTGCACCACGGGCGGGCCGGCCTCATCGTACTCCTGCTTGCTGATCCACATCTGCTGGAAGGTGGACAGCGAGGCCAGGATGGAGCCGCCGATCCACACGGAGTACTTCCTCTCGGGGGGCGCGATGACCTTGACCTTCATGGTGCCGGGGGCCAGGCCCACCACCTCCTGCTGCATGCGGTCGGCCATGCCTGGGAACATGGTGCTGCCCCCGGACAGCACGGTGTTGGCGTACAGGTCCCGGCGGATGTCCACGTCACACCTGAGGATGGAGCTCAAGGCCGCGGCGTGGACGCCCCGGGACTCGAGGCCCAGGAGGGAGGGCCGGAACAGGGCCTCGGGGCACCGGAACCGCTCGCTGCCCAGGGCGATCACCTGCCCGTCGGGCAGCTCGTAGCTCCGCTCCAGTGAGGGGGCCGCGGCCGCGCTGGCCATCTCCTGCTCGAAGTCCAGGGCGACGTAGCACAGCTTCTCCTTGACGTCCCGCACGATCTCCCGCTCGGCCGTGGTGGTGAAGCTGTGGCCCCGCTCGGTGAGGATCTTCATGAGGTAGTCGGTCAGGTCCCTGCCCTCCTGGTCCAGATGCAGGATGCCGTGGGGGAGGGCGTAGCCCTCGTAGATGGGCACCGTGTACGTGACCCCGTCCCCAGAGTCCATGACGATGCCTGTGGTGCGGCCAGAGGCTACAGGGACAGCACGGCCTGGATGGCCACGTACATGGCTGGAGTATTGAAAGTCTCGCACATGATCTGAGTCATCTTCTCACGGTTGGCCTTGGGGTTCGGGGGGGGCCTTGGGGGCCACGCGCAGCTCCTTGTAGAAGGTGCGATGCCAGGTCTTCTCCATGTCGTCCCAGTTGGTGACGATGCCGGGCTCAATGGGGTACTTGAGGGTCAGGATGCCACGCTTGCTCTGGG
The DNA here is from genome assembly GCF_000327345.1 of Myotis davidii. Taxonomy (NCBI): domain Eukaryota; kingdom Metazoa; phylum Chordata; class Mammalia; order Chiroptera; family Vespertilionidae; genus Myotis; species Myotis davidii. Next base: position 7,889,169 of record NW_006289398.1, read on the forward strand.
CCTCGTCGCCCATGTAGCTGTCCTTCTGCCCGATGCCCAGAGGCGGGGGAGGCAGGGAGGAGGCGTGGCCTCTGAGGTACAGTGATGATGGTGATGATTATGTGCATCACTCAGGGGCCTTCCTCATAGAGAACAGGGCTGCCGCCCGGCCACAGCACAGTGACTGTAATTAGGCAGCCCACGCGTCGGGGCCTCGGGGGACGGGGGTGCAGTGTGGGCAGGATGCACAGCGAGAGGGAAGGAGGCCGAGGGAGGGGCAGCCGGCCACACAGCCACTCCGCCCTCCCCACTCTGGCCCATTTTTTCCACCAAGTTTAACTCTTCATCCAAATACTGTTCTTATGGGAACTCTGACTCCAGAAACTTCACTTTAAATATATTTCTTTATTGGTTTCAGAGAGGAAGGGAGAAGGAGAGAGAGAAACATCAATGATGAGAGAGAATCATTGATCAGCTGCCTCCTGCACGTCCCCTACTGGGGATCGAGCCCGCAGCCCAGGCATGTGCCCTGACCGGGAATCGAACCTGGGACCCTTCAGTCCGCAGGCCGACGCTCTATCCACTGAGCCACGCCAGCTAGGGCCACAAACTTCACTTTAAAAAAGAAATTTTTTTTTTATTGATCTCAGAGACGAAGGGAGGAGACACAGAGAAACATCAGTGATGAGAGAGAATCACGGATCGGCCGCCTCCTGCACGCCCACTGGGGATGAGCCCGCAACCCGGGCATGTACCCTGACCGGGAATCGAACCGTGACCTCCTGGTCCGTAGGTTGACGCTCAACCACTGAGCCACGCCGGCCGGGCCATTTTAAAATAATATATGTGAACTGATCTTTAAATACACTGTGATCTTCCAGATTCATGGGCTGAATTGTGACGTGAGGCCTCTTGGTCGTCAGGGGAGTCCTCGCGCCCGACCCTGCCCCCGTCAGCCCGGCCCAGCCTCCCCGGCCCCGCTTTCCTCTGCTCTCACACCCGTTTCATCAGCATCCACTTCATTTGTAAAATTTCGTATTTCTTTTAAAAAAACAAAGGAATTGCCTTGGTTTGCAGTTTACCTCGAACTTTCCCTTGACTTGTGACCCAGAGGAAGGGTGAGCAGCAAGGTAGGTCCGACCAGAGCGGCCGGGGTCATAGGTTAACCTTCCCTGTCCCCCAATCAACTCAGAGAACAGAGCAGGCACCAAGCACCCCTCCCCACTCTGAGCTCTCCCCCTCCCCCCGGTCTGTGGAAAGGAGAACGGGTGAGCCGAGAGCACGGTGGACTCTGAGGCTTGTTTTATAAAGTTGTGAACCGTGGCTCGTCCTAAAGCCAGTGTTTTTCTTCCAGTTCTTTCAGTGCCTCGGACGTGGGAGGTGGGGGTGTGCACCCCTGCAGCTCGGGGCTCGGCCAGGACTGGAATGTGCTCCTGGTCCCGCCTCAGCCCTAGGGGGCAGCAGCGTTCTTCCGTGGGAGCTGGGAGTCACACGCTGGCAAGCAAGCCTCTACTCAGGCTCCCGTCTCAACTTTACATCATAATTAAAAACATCTCTTTATTGATGTCCGAGAGGCAGGGAGGGGGAGAGAGAGATGGAACCTCCATGATGAGAGAGAATCCTGGATCGGCCGCCTCCTGCACGCCCCACACTGGGGATCGAGCCCACAGCCCGGGCCTGTGCCCCGACCGGGAATTGAACCCTGACCTCCTGGTTCCTAGGTGGACGCCCAGCCCCTGAGCCCCGCCGGACGGGGACAGTCGCGTTTTAACTGAGTGTTTCCACCCGCTGGCTGGGAGGTGAGGGATCGCCCACCACCCGTTTCTCCCCCACGAGCCTCACTGAGTTGAGGACGGACCTACACACAGAGCTGAGCAGCCAGAGAGACAGACCCCGTGGGGAGCGGGCCCCAGGGAGACACGTGATTGGCTTTGGGGCCCCCGTCGAAGAGGGGCCCACTCTCCCATGGGGCATTCGATGGCCTTTGCTGCACCCGGCACAGGGCACTGTGGGTGCCGGGGGCTGAGGCCTGAGAGCCGGCCGAGGCCGTGGTGACCGGGACGGGCCACGGTGGGCTCACCCCCTGATTCCTGCTCCGGACCCAGCAGCCTGGCTTCCCGGCCGCCTGGCTCCTCGCAGAGCTGCCACGTGAGCTTTGGCTCTGCCACGCCGTTCGCCGCCTGTTCACAGTTCCTGGGCGTCTCCCTGGGTGGGGGGTTGGGGGAACAGAGACGCCCAGATGGCCCCCGTGCTCTTCCCCGCTGCCGCCCGGCGGTCGGCTGGGAGACAGGCGCCCTCTCGCTTGGGGCTCTGGTGTAGCTGCATGAACGTTTCAGGAAGAAGATGCACGTGGGCACTCAGTGCAGGTGCTGGCCAAGTGTCCGAACTGCAGCGTCTCCTCACCTGTTCGGTCGGAACACAGATTAGAGTTCGTGGGTGAATTGCTCCGTCAGCAGGTGTTTGACTAGAAACGCATCAGTCCTCCCTGTCCGAGCTGCTGACCCCGAGGAGCCACATGCACTGGACAGACGACCCCTGACCCGGCCACACGGCCTTGTCCCCGTCCCCTCCTGGGGGTGTGGGTGGGACTCACACTAAAGAGCAGAGTGAAAGGAGGCAGATGGAGGAGGGAAACTAGAGTCTGTGGGTTCTCGCCTCGGAAGTCTGCCCTCTCCCCCTGGGCTCCTGGGGCCTCCTGGCTGAGGCAGCTCCTGGCTGAGAGCACGTCCTGGCTGAGGGCACGTCCTGGCTGTGGGCACGTCCTGGCAGCCTGCACCCCTCCCCCCATGGACTTGACCCCTGGCCTCGCTTTCTGGTGACGTCCCAGAGCTCATTTTGGACCCACAGATGCTATTTATGCTCCCTGCTCTTCCCCCCAACCCGCGCCCTCTCCTCCCCCCCATGAAGCCACCTCCTGGTTTGACACTAATATTTAGAACAGTGGTTTCCCATGTGGCTGCGTTAGAATTGCCTGGGGGCCTCAGAGAAATGTGGGTGCTCAGGGTGGACTCCAGTCAGGCACCAGGGTCCCCGGGGGGCACAGCATCCAGATGTTTATTTTTATATTTATTTATAAAAGATATTTTTTTGATTTCAGAGAGGAAGGAAGAGGGAGCGCGAGATGGAAACAGCCATGCGGAGAGACACCCACACGGGGAATGAGACCGCGACCTCCTGGTTCACAGGTCGATGCCCAACCACTGAGCGCACCAGCCGGCGGCATTCGGATGTTAAGCCTCCGCAGAGACTCCAAGGGGCAGGTGTGGCCGGAACCACTGTGGTAGCTCCCATCCCCGCCCGTCCACCCTCAGCCCTGCCCCTCCGCCGGCCTCTGTGGGCAGCCTGTGGCTTCGCCCGCTGCGGGCAGCACATCCTGTTCCCGGTGCCCCTGGCGGCCTGGCTCAGCTCCAGCCTCAGATCAGGATCCCGTTTGGAGCCAGGAGGCCGGGCGGGACATCTGAGCCACGCGAGCCCCCGTGCTCCCCGCCGGTGATGCCCATCAGCGCGTCCACCCGCCTCGCGGGGGGAGGAGCAACCTCTGCAGCCGCGGCTGATGCACGGGCTGTGCCCAGAACCCGCGTGTGGTCAGGGCTCGTGGAGACGCCGCCCCCAGTGCCCCAGGAACACAGTTGCACAGGGAAGTGCTGGTCCCAGTGGCTCCGAGCCCTGGACACGCGGGTCCGAGAACCACGGCAGGAGAATTGCCGCTTCGTCGTTGGCGGAACCCCATGGATGGAAACTTCCGCGTGTCGACGGTGGTTGGCCACTGGCCATTTTCTTTGTGTAATTTATTTTTCTTTTTAAATTTTCTATTGTTGACAGTGCTACAGATATCTCCCATTCCCCCTCCTGCCGGCCCCTCCCCTCCCCCCGGTCTGCACCACCCTGCGCCCGTCCACGGCTGTGCCTGTGAGTGTGCGAGTCCTTGGGTTCTCTCTTCCGTCCCCAGCCCCCTGCGAGGGGTGCCGTCTGTCCCATGCCTCCCGCTGCGGGTCCTACGTTGTTGGTCAGTTCGTTTGTTCGTTAGATTCCACAGGTGAGTGAGGTCAGGTGACGCTTGTCTTTCTCTGGCCCCTTTCGCCCGGCCCCACGCGCCCAGGTCCCTCCCTGTCGTCCCTCTTGGCGGCTTCCTGTGGGCCTCCCTTGGCTACGCATTACGTAGGCAGAGGGGGAATGTGTGCGTACAGACACCGTGTCCGAATCGGGGTCTAAGAGGGTCATCACCCTGTCTCCCACCCTCCACCCCTCGCTCCTCCTCCCACCAGGTGAGACGCAGGCATGGAGCGCAGGCCCCCAGGGCTCTGCCTGAGAGGACTGCGAGGGGGTGGGCAGGTGGGGACTGGATCTGAGGGAGAGAGGGGGGTGTGTGGGCTCTGATGTCCGCACCCGCGGGGGAGCAGACCTTCCTGCAGACGCCAGGAGGGGCTGCGAGGAAGCCCAGGAGTGGGCAGCACCGCAGGGTCTCGGCCGGAGCAGGGCAGCTGGCGGCCTGGCCCACCTGCCCGCTGGGTGCGCAGGTGAGGCCGCAAAGTCTGCCCGGCTGTGACCAGGTGTCCCGTGGGTACGTGCCCCTGGTGTGTGCCCCATGGCGAGTCCGTGAGCCTGCTGGGTGTGCACGGTCCTCCACCAGAAGCTGTGGTTTTAGACGGGGTGTTGCTTTGAGTCAGGAAGTTGCAGTGTGTCCTTTTCCTTCTGTTTTCAGGGTGAGCCTGGCACATAGTAGGTACGTGGTGAGGGTTGCCTGGCAACCACGTGGCGCTGATAATTTTCTCTGTTTTCCATGAGAAGCTCGAAGGTGATGGATGTGACTCCCTTGGAGGGAAACAGCCGTTCTGAGACGTTTCCACACATTTGCATGTCCCCTGGGCACTGGTGCTCTCGGAGCTGCGGCTCCTAGAACAGGCTGCTTGTCCTGTTTCCACGCCCGCTGGGTGTGCAATAAACAGAAACACCCCTTCACCGGGGCCCATCCTTTCTCGTGATTCACGTTCCCGTCTTGGCTCTTCAGAGAGTAGAGGTCCTGTTTGAACCCAACACCCACTCGATAAAGTGGCTGGAGATCTGAGCGGCTCCAGAGGTGTTCGGGGTCCAAGGGCAATGCCCGCTTCCTCCCGATTGGCTGCTGGGCGTAGCTGCGGGCTCACACGCGGAGCAGAGGAGGTGAGAACGGATGTAAAAAACGAGATGATTTGGTTGTGCGGCCCACGAGGATCATGGGAGCTCTTCTTCTCTCCTTAGCCAATGATAGGTGAGGCCGTGTTATATGTGACATGAGCCGTCACCACAGGCTGGTCACGTCCTTCACACAGAGCGAATCCAGCAGCAAGCAAATCGTCCTCAACCCTTGGCTCCGAAACTCAGGCTGGTCCCCGCCTTTGCAAGCGATTTCCATAACGCACTTCCCTCTGCCATCACGGTGTCAGGCCAGCCGTGGCCTGTTGCCAGGAGGAGGCCGAGTCTGAGCTACCTCGTGCAATTATGCAAACACGGTTCCTGTGAAGTACCAGGAAGGACCCTTGCCGTCAGTCATTTCGGAAGCCTTCAGGGCTGGTCCCGCCGACCAGTAAACCTGATTGTGAGGCTCAGAAGAGACAAAAGGGGGGCGGGCGCTTTGAAGAGGGCGGCACGTGACACGCGATGTGATTGCCAGGCCAGCCGACTGTGCCCGTGGCTCCGTGCCCAGCTCTGCCAGGGGCCTGCCGGACGCCCTCCATCTGTTGATGACTCAGGCTTTCCAGCCATCCAGCGGGGCCGGTCGGAAACAGTCCTTTGACGCAGTGATGTGAGGTAACGGACGGGATGAATTGTGATGGTGTGGTCTCTGGGGGACTCTCACCGCTCCCCATTCCCCCAAATACCAGAGCATCAGAGGCCTGTGCACTGTAGACATTAGAGGGTGGAGGTCGGCTGGACACACGCTGGTATTCTTCCAGCGTTAGCTTTGCCCTGTGCCCATCCTGTGACGTGGTTCCCATGCCTGTGAGTTGGGGTCTACAGGGCACTTCCCTCAGAGACACGATTTCAGCTTCAAAAGAGCCCACAGCCCAGCCGGTGTGGCTCAGTGATAGAGCGCCGGCCTGCAGACTGAAGGGTCCCGGGTTCAATTCTGGTCAAGGGCACATGCCCGGGTTGTGGGCTTGGTCCCCAGTGGGGGGTGTGCAGGAGGCAGCCGATCAAGGGTTCTCTCTCATCATGGATGTTTCCATCTCCCCCTTCCTCTCTGAAATCAATAAAAATATATTTATAAAAACAGAGCCCACGGGCAGAGGGCCTGACAGAGCGGGGCCTGGTGCGGCCGCAGAAAGCCGCCCTGTGTCCGAGGCTGTGGCTGCATCCGTCCCCACGGCTGCTGTATCACCCCCCCCTCCCCCGCCCGAGACACACCTGTTCTCTCGGAGTCGGGGTCTGAAGTCCCAAGTCAGTTTCACGGCCCGAACCCGAGGCTTGGCTGGCCCGCTCCCCGGGAGACTCAGGGGTCGGGTTTGCCTTTTCCAGCCTCTAGACCAGGGGTGGGCAAACTTTCTGACTCGAGGGCCACAATGGGCTCTTAACCTGGACCGGAGGCCGGAACAAAAGCATGGATGGAGTGTTTGTGTGAACTAATATAAATTCAAAGTAAACATCATTACAGAAAAGGGTACGGTCTTTTTTTTTTTTAGTTTTATTCATTTCAAATGGGCCGGATCTGGCCCGCAGGCCGTAGTTTGCCCATGGCTGTTCCAGAGGTCCCGTTCCCCACGGTGCTGGGAGTGTGGCCCCTCTTCCATCTTCGACACCATCCTTGTAGCACCTTCCGACCTCTGCATGCCATCGCCCACCTCCTTCTCTTCTGTCTGCACCCCCCTACCCGTCTCCCCTTTTGAGGGCCCTGTGATTATGTGCGGGGCCACCAACAACATCCGGGTACCGTCTCCATCTCGAACCCTCAACTTGATCTCCTAGCAAAGTCCATCTTGCTGTAAGGCAGGGGCCACGGGGAGCAGGACTGCATATTTGGGGCTGTTAATTCAGCCGACAACATGGTCCGGCTTGGGTTTGGTTTAAGCGTGTGGTGGCGTGGACATCGCTGCAGGAGAAATAAGGGGACACGGTTCGCATCTGCGTTCACGGGCTCCCACGTTTCATTTCCTGCCTCAGTTTGGAGAGTCACCATGTTTTTCTTCTCAAGGACTTTCATTCCCTCTATAAATATTTACAGAGAGCCCATTACGGTGCTGGGAACTGAGCAAAACAGAGGGAGCCTTACCTGACCTCATGGGCAGTGGGAGAAAACATAAATAAAGCCACCACACAGACAGGCCTGCGGACGGGACGGGCTGGCACAGAAGAGCCAGAGGAGACAGTGGCTAACGTGGCGGAACCAGCTTTTATTCAGGCCGGTGGCAGTGAGGGAAGAGGGACCTCGTCTAGGTCTCTCCTGGGGGCTCGAATCTGAACACAGCGGGGCCAGTGGGAAGAGTAGCCCCGGAGCACGGTGGGGGTCAGGGAATGGAAAACCACCAGGAGGGGGCCAGGGGCTAAGGGCTTCTGGCTAAAGGACTCCCCCAGATTCCAGCTGAAGGAAGCCAGGGTGGTTGCATACCACAGGGGGAGGGAGACAAGGTCAGGCTCTGAGGGCGGGGAGACCTCTAAGTGGGCTCGGCAGGATTCCTGCTAAAACCAGGCTCTTGGAAACACCCCCAAGGACGGGCCTCCTTGCTGTGGCTGGTGTGGCTCAGTGGATAGAGCATCAGCCTGCGGACCAAAGGGTCCCGGGTTCGATTCCGGTCAAGGGCAGGTAGCTCAGTTGCAGGCTCCTCCCTGGCCCGGGCCCTGGTCGGGGCACGTGCAGGGGGCAACCAATGGATGTCTCTCTCCGTTGATATTTCTGTCTTTCCCTTTCTCTTTCACTCTCTCTAAAAAAATCAATGGAAAATATCCTTGGGTGAGGATTGAAAAACAAAAAAAGGATGGGCCTCGTTGAAAAAGTTGGCTCAGGGGGCTGGACCAACATGGGGCCTCCAGGGCGTGTTGCCAAGCTCTGGGGGAATGCTCCCCTGCCTCCGCTTTGGCGGATCTCCCTCGTCCCAGTCCCTTTCCCGGCATTCGCTCAGGGTTCATGGCATCTGATCACCGTGGAGATACGTTGACAGGGCTTCTCTAACTGATGCACTTTTTTTTGACCTTTCCCTCCAACCTCCTTCTCCCTGGATGACCTTGGGCTTCTCCCTGGATGACCTTGGGCTTCTCCCTGGATGACCTTGGGCTTCTTTGAACAGCAGCTCAGGAGAACTCTTTGGACAGTTGGACTATTAAGTCTAAACAGAACCACCACATTTCAAGGTGACACAAGACCTGAGAGGGAAACTTCTGACACGATTTCATTTTTCCTGTTAAAGGAAGAAATCCAACTTCTTCATTCTGGAGAAGTAGGGACATGGTTTCCCTTTCATCTCTTCCCGAGACGTCTCCGCAGGCCCCAGGGGAAGTGGGTGTCACAGGCCCAGAAAGAACGAGATCGGCTACATGAGCAGCGCTGTTCCCTTCTCTCTCCACTCCCTGTGGTCAGCAGGGTCCCTGTGCCCAGCGCCCCTCACTGCCCCCTCGAGGGGTGTCACCAACCCAGGCTCCGCCCCATGTGGCTTTTGGGACTGGAGTCCTGAAACTCTGTGAACTGTCTGGTTCCAGCCGAACCCACTTCTCCCCGGGACCCGCAGACACCCCTTCCCTCCCTCCTTCTCTCCAGGAGATGTGGCCATGGCCGCCTACCCGCCGTGGTGAGGGGTTGTCCCTCTGTGCGCATGGGAGCTGCTGCTGCGGAGAAGCTGGACGGAAAGGGCGTGGGCAGCGGGCGGCTGTCCTGGAGCAGGAGAGGCCTCTGTTCACAGACCGGGGACGGGTCTTTAAGAGCAGCCTCTGCCATCTCTGGTTTTCATCTGAACAGAACGGCATTTCCTCTGGGGAGACCCTCACTGGACAGAGAACAGCAGCTCCTCTTTCCAGCGGGCCCTGCTGGTTCCCGGGTCCTCACACCTTCCAAGACCTCGGCTCCGGGGCCTTTGTTTCTGGGCCTCAGACCGTGCTCATCCCCCGACGCAGGAGTCGCTGTGAAAAACAAGGGAAACCCCATTTGCCGATGCCACCTCCTGGGTGAGCGCAGCCTGTGGCGTCTGCCTAATCCTCCAGCATCTCCGGGAAGGCATGGCCTCTCCTGGGTGAGAATGAGGGAGGCAGGGAGAGAGAGGCAGCCCCTCCTGGATCCACGAGGTGGAGGTGGGCATCAGACTGCCTCTCTCTAGACCTGCATCCTGAAGCCAAAACGCCCTGCGCGTGTGAGTCGTGTGGGCCGCTTATTCAGGGCCCCGAGCCTAATCCTAAGGCTGCTCCTCCATTCCTCCTTCCGTTTCCATGTCAACAGTGAAACAATCATTTGGGCCCAGAGTGGGGGGAAGGAAGGAAGGAGGGAGGACATTCTGTCAAGGCTGCTGCAAGAGACATAGGGTGGGCGCACACTGTGGGAAAGAGGGCCGAGAGTGGAGACACTCCCCTTCTGTCCCCTTGCCTCGCCCCTGACCCCATTCTGACCCTAAGAAGGAAACAGAGAGGGGGCTCCCAACTGTTAGCTCCTCCCCTGGAGGGTCGCCGCCAGGTAGGGGGCAGCTCCGAGCTTGGAGAGACAGGAAAGCACTGACTCCAGTCCTGCTCCTGACCCCGGTCGGTCGGGGCTGACAACCTGTCTCCTGGGCGTGTTCCATGTCAACAGTGAAACAATCATTTGGGCCCAGAGTGGGGGGAAGGAAGGAAGGAGGGAGGACATTCTGTCAAGGCTGCTGCAAGAGACATAGGGTGGGCGCACACTGTGGGAAAGAGGGCCGAGAGTGGAGACACTCCCCTTCTGTCCCCTTGCCTCGCCCCTGACCCCATTCTGACCCTAAGAAGGAAACAGAGAGGGGGCTCCCAACTGTTAGCTCCTCCCCTGGAGGGTCGCCGCCAGGTAGGGGGCAGCTCCGAGCTTGGAGAGACAGGAAAGCACTGACTCCAGTCCTGCTCCTGACCCCGGTCGGGGCTGACAACCTGTCTCCTGGGCGTGCTGTGGGGCCACTGCGAGGTTTGTGGGGTCGGGACCTGCCCCTGGGTGACCACCAGGCTGACCCGACCAGCTCTGATGGGCAGATGCCAGGGCGATGCGTGCACGAGGGCAGCGGGCTTGGTCCAGCAGGTTTCACTCGGTCTCCGGGATTCCGTTCAATAGCCACCAGGCAGCGCTGGTTAACGCTGCGAGGCTCTGATTGGCTGGCTGTGGTGCCAGCTCCGAGGCTCTGATTGGCTGGCTGTGGTGAGCCGGCCTGGGAGCCAGGTGCACTTGTCATGGATGTCTCCGCAGCCTAGGGCTCTCTATCGCGGAGTGAGTTTATCTAATCGGGCTGCGTCAGTCACGCGGTAGCGAGAGGAGAACCTACATATGGAACATGTAGGACTTCCGCACACTGACATGTTTCCAGATCTGCAATTGGCACATGTGGACAGTCACGTGATTGTACTAGGTCGCTGGATAAGACACGTCTAATCGTGATCAGAAAAATAGTTCGCATTTGCTTTCCTGGTGGAGGGACAGTCATCGCACGGCGTCCTCTCAGGGATGCAGCGCCCGGTAGGGACCCTTCCTTCCTGCCTCCGGGTGGGTGCTGCTCCTCCGTGTATTCAGCTGTGACGTCAATGCCCACGTGACGCCTCCCAGCCCCTTGTAGGGAGGGCACGTGACAAGGGGACCAGGTGACCATGGGAGCTGAGAGTGCTCGGGCTCCTGCCTGACGCCCGGAGGACAGCGTGGCCGGAGGTGCGGAGTCGCTGCGAGGACCAGTAAGTGCGTGCCCTGGGCTTGGTCGGTCCGTCTGGCTTTTCATTCCCTGGACTCAGCTGCCCGGGAAGAGGTCATCCCTTCGCTTTGGGGCGGCCTGGAGGTAGAGCCCCGGGACCAGACCAGCGGAGGTTCAGTTCTCGGTTCTGCTGGTTGCTGTGTGGCTGGGGCAGGCGGCTGAGCCCGGATTTTCGGCTCCTTCCTCGGTGGGTGCGTGGGAGAGCCAGCCTGTGCTGGCGGGTTGGTGCGGGGTGGGCAGTGCCATGAGGGGCCCAGCGCGCAGGAGGTGCTGACCCCGTGGCCGTGTTCTCACCTGACGGGCAGGTGGGTGCCCTCTCCCTTTCTGAGGCGGTGACCGGGGACCCGAGCTGTGGCTGCAGCCAGGCCACGGGGGCTGACACGGCCTCAACCATGCGGGGCGTGGGGAAGGGAATGAGAGGGTGCATCGGGTTAGGTGCTCCAGTTACAGAGAACAGGCGCTTGCATGCGCAGAACTGCCTCCCACTGGCCACGACGGCTGTTCGCAGGACAGAGCTGGGCCCGGGAGGCGGCCTCCGTCCGGGGACAGCTGCGCTGTGGGCAGCTCGCTCCCCCGCGCAGAAACGGCCACCGCCTTTCGAGTGTTCCTCCCAGTGAGGCCCTGGCATCTTGGTTTGGTCTCTGATATCTTCCCCTTCACGCACCCTGGACGGGCCTCCTCGGATGCACTGCGGGTTTGGTTAGAGTGTGGCCGTCAAATCGCGGCTCGGGAGCCACATGTGGCTCTTTGGCC
>NW_006289398.1:7900770-7903235 GCF_000327345.1 Myotis davidii
AGTTTGCCGACCACAGTGACGCCATAAGGCTAAGCCCAGGGCCTCTGTGCCGCCGGGGGGTCTTGCCTTTAATTTATAAAAAATGCACAACGTCCGTGGAGCTCAGTGGAGTGAACGCGATGGAGCGAGGCGCGCCTGCGCTCCGGCCGGTGGAGCAGCTGGTGTTGGCCCCGCTCCCTCGGCGCCCACTCGCTCCATTTTGCTCTGGACCCTCCTCCACGCACCTCCAGAGTCAGTCCACCCGTTTTCCAGACCCTGATCCTCGGTTCCCCGTGGGAAGCCCTTTCCGACCGCTCTGCGGACACATCGCTTCCTCGAAGGGCTCCCACCTGTCTGTCCACGGTGCCTCCCACAGGTTCCTAACAGTGAGACTCACCTGCACGTGTTTGTTAAATAGAAACACCGGGGCCTCATCCAGACACCAAGAGGTGCCTGGGGGGGAGGAGGGGCCTGGAAGGAGTTCCGGTCGGGGAAGGAGAACTTCCTGTAACACCCGAGGCTCACACTGCAGTCCCAGGGGCAGCACCGCGTCCTGTGGGTGCGGGAGAGGAATGCAGAGCCCCGGGCCGCTCCCAGAACCGCCTACGAAGGAGATGCGTTTCCAGGGCTCCCAGGTGAGTCCCTGGCCGCTGCAGTGTGGGAAGCCCCGGCTCCACATTCACTGCTTACTCCTCGGGGTACAGTGGACGATGCAACCAGGCCCTGCGATCCCATGAAGGGCTCCAAGCCGCTGCCGTGACTCCTTGGACTCTGGAATTGTAAATAGTAGATGTTCTTTGTCTTACCTACAAAAGAGGCAATTTCCTATGTTTCAGCTCAGTAGTAAGTGGTGGCAGCTTTGGGGTGAGCCCTCGGGGAGTTAGGATGATTGTAGGCGCCAGTAGCTGTTGGTTTTCAAGGAGAAAACCCCTCAGAGTAAAATGCGTGATTGTGTCCCATGGTTAGCCCGTGGGGTCTGACCCAGCAAAGGAGACCCTGGGGACGGGGCGGGGCCTGCGGGGTGGGCGGGGCCAGCGGTGTGGGGTCCTGGCTGGACTGACCTGCTTCTACTTGCTCAGCGCACGTGGGCTTGGAGGCCGCAGGTGTTCGCGCGCGTTTTCTCCCAGACACACAGGCTGACCTGCCCTTTGTTCTGATGTGTAGTGTTCATCTTGGTCCCAAATCCCCGGACTGCGATGGAGTACAGAGTTGCTCTGCCTGTTACGCTCGGGCAGAGGACTTTGACCGTGTGGGCTTGTCTGGTGGTGTGTGTTCGGGGGCCCAAGCCTGCGACCTCTGAGGAGACTGGAGAAGGAAGGAGAGATTTCCTGCCAGACTCGGTGCGGAGCTCGCTCTTTGCAGGAACTGAGAACAGAGCAGGCCTCCCCCAGGCAGTGCAGCCGGTGGGCGCCCGGTGAAACGCATCCTGTTTGAGGGTTGCAGGCAGCGCAGCCCCGGGTGTGGCCTCTGGGCTGTTTCTCTGCGGCTTTTGCTGACAACCCCATCCAGCTGCAGTTCTTAGTCTTAACAAAGAGGCTTTATGTGGAAAGTGCTTGTGATGTCTCAACATGACGAATAGTCAGGTGGCGGCGACGTCAGAGGGTGAGCTGTAAGGGTGCTCAGGGCCTCTGGCCTGGACCTGGCAGAGGTCACGGAGGTGACCGTGGGGTCACGTGCCCGAGTGGCCAGCGAGAATGCCCCGTGGAGAACGCGTGTCTGTGCGTGTTTCTGTAATGTTCCTCCGCAGGAAAGCGTTTCCTAAAATACCTTGAAGTTCCAGAGAACGGGCACGAAGCGGCGTCACCACAGCTTTACCCAGGATCACAGCCCCTCTGTACAGGCTGTGCGTGCAGCTTGGATGCTTCCAGAACAGGAGCCAGGAGCTAGGACACAGGAGTGGTTTCTCTGAAGAGCGAAGCCAGTCCCGGCGGCTTCAACACTGTGCTTGCCCTTTGCCTCCAGGCCCAAGAGGGGTGGCCGCGGGGAGCAGGTTGTGCTGGGAGAGCCCACCTCGATCTGGTGAAAGTGCGTCTGTCGCTTTGTTTCCACGTGGCGAGAGGAGCAGTATGTTCCCCGCGTCTGGTGAGGAGGCCTTTGCATCTCACCATCGTCACAGAACCACGTCATCACAGACACTTCTTCCGGCCTTGACTGTGGTCTGCACTGACCAGCGATTCTCCGTGTGACAATGAGGTCCTGTGTGTGTCTCATCACCCTAGCTCAGTGGTCTGCAAACTGCGGCCCCTTGAGTGTGGCTCTTCCACAAAATGCCATGTGCAGGCGCGCACATACAGTGCGATTGAAACTTCGTGGCCACACTCAAGGGGCCAAAGAGCCGCATGTGGCTCGAACGCTGCAGTTTGCCAACCACTGTCCTAGCTTCCTCCTCTTCTCCCTCCTCGCCCTCTTCCTCCTCCTCTTCCTCCTCCTCTTCCTACTCCTCCCCCATCCTCCTCCTACCCCTTCCCCTCCCCTCCTCCTCCCCC
>NW_006289398.1:7904168-7915226 GCF_000327345.1 Myotis davidii
TGGCAGTTTGCCAACCACTGTCCTAGCTTCCTCCTCTTCTCCCTCCTCGCCCTCTTCCTCCTCCTCTTCCTCCTCCTCTTCCTACTCCTCCCCCATCCTCCTCCTACCCCTTCCCCTCCCCTCCTCCTCCCCCTCCTTCTCCTCTTTCCCCTTCTGTTCCTCCTCCTCCCCCTCCCCCTCTACTTCCTTCTCCTCCTCTTCCTCCTTCTCCTTCTCCCCGTCCTCCCCTTGCTCCCCCTCCGTCTGGTACTTGCACGATGTTCCTCGGGTTGGTTTCGGAGGCTGAGCAAGTTGGCTCAGCCACGGGGTGCTGTGCTGAGGGCCCCCTCCCAGGGCCACGCTGGAAGCCTCTATGGGATAGGACTGCCTTGGACCAGCCGGGTTGAGGTGGGGCAGAGGGTGGAGATGGGGGCAGGTTTGCTCCAGTCCAGAGGCCTCTGCACACGTGAGCAGGCCCTGGGCGAGGAGGGCCTGGAGGCGAGCCAAGCAGCTGTCGGGAGAGGCCCACGAGGCCTGGTAGTTTTTGTTTTTATTTTTTAACTTCGTGGTTTCATGGGCAGTGAACTAGCTGAGCCTCCGGCTGTGGCCTGTAAAGCTCCCTGGGGTGGCCGCCCCGCCCGTCCCGCCAGCCACACAGGCAGGAGGCTCTGACAGAGGGAGGCCCAGCGAGACGAGGGAGCGGCCGGGCAGCTGGGACCTGGAAGTGTTTTTCAAGGAAAACAAAACCAGAGCCGTGGTAACAGTGTAAAGGTAATTGCGTTTCTGCCTTTCTCTCCGCTCAGAGTTGCTGTCTGTCTCCCTGAGGAGCAATGGCGGGTCTGGTCGGGCGGCCCTGCTGGCAGGTGGTTCCTCGGGAGGCCTGGGGGCAGCTGGCGGTTTCGGGCGCTTTCCAGAGCGACCTCACTGCTGACCTCACTGCTGACCTCACTGCTGCGAGTTCCCTCTAGATCAGTGGTTCTCAGCCTTCTGGCCCTTTAAATACAGTTCCTCATGGTGTGCCCCAACCATAACATTATTTTCGTTGCTACTTCATAACTGTAATGTTGCTGCTGTTATGAATCATCATGTAAATATCTGATATGCAGGATGGTCTTAGGCAACCCCTGTGAAAGGGTCATTCGACCCCAAAGGGGTCGCAACCCACAGGTTGAGAACCGCTGCTCTAGAAACTAGGATGAGCGCTGCGAGAGCGCGGTGTTGAGTCTGCAGTGCAGGCCCGTCAGGCTCATTGAAGGACCAGCAGGCAGCAGCCGGCCCAGCCGAGTCCTGCACCGTGGCCTGGGGAGGGGCCGCCCAGGTCCCAGCATGGACAGTCCCCGGGCCCTGGACATGGGAGCCTGGGCGGGAGGGCGAGGGCTGGGAGAGGAGAACGTGCTCTGAGTGGCATCACACTCGCCCACACCCCCTCCTGCAGCCGTTCGGCGAGGGCGGCCTCCCGGTGTGAGTGAGGGCGTGAAGGAGCCCTTCCCACGTACACACGCCATGGCGGGCGAGAAAGGCCAGGCCTGGCCCAGCACACCTGTCTCCTAGGCCATCAGCCCCTGGAGGGGTGAGGGACTGTGTTCTGAGAGGCACTCATATGAGTGTGACTGTGTGACTGTGAGTGTGACTCCGAGTGTGTGAGTGTGAGCGAATGTGTATGAGAGTGTGAGTGAGTATGTGAATGGGGGTGTGTGTGTGAGCAAGTGTGAGTGTGTGGCGGGCTGGGGCGGGCGCAGTGGGACAGGGAAGAGGAGCGTCGGACACGTAGAACTGGGAGCTTTTTCACTGAACCTTCAGGGTCAGGTACCCCTGCACCGTCCTCCTCCTGGCTGTCGGGGGACTTGGACAAGCCCCGGGAGCCGCACCCATGGTCTGGTTCAGTGTGCCCAGGTGCCGAGTCTGTTTTTTTTATAGATAAAATGGGCCTTTAGAACTGCGGCGACATTTCTGATCTCGTAGACACTTACTGTGTCCATTATACCCATGGACTCTAGTCTTAACCTTTATTCGAGTCTCTGTGAAACAATTAGGGGTTTTTGTTTGAGCATCCTAAAAATACATCAATTCTAGCTGCTTCGAATAAACTGTGTTACCATGACAACGAGGCTGCAGTCCTAGCACCTGGCTTCCCATGAGCACCCAGCAGTGTGTGTGTGTGTGGGAGGGGGGGTGGGGTGCAGAGGACGCTATAAGGGATTTCAGGAGATAAATCAGGGTCGGTGCGTCTCCCCATTTTCTGGTCAGGTTGTAGAAGAAAGATTTGAGCCAGAATCTCATTTTCCCTGAAAACAAATCTTTCTGAGACTTCTCGCTCTTGTGCTCTGTGCACCGAGGCCTGCTTTCCCGCCACCTCGTCTGAGCCGCAGCCTGAGCGGTGGTTTCTCAGGCCCGAGTGGGAGCTCACGGCAGATGATCATGGCGAGTCACACAGGTTCCTGGCTGGTTCAGGACGCATGTGAAAATGCTTGGTCCACTGAAAGGAATCCTCATTTTTAGCTTAAATTAAACAATTTGATATGTTTCAAGGATGCTTCTCGAAATGAGGAAGTGAATTAAAATAAGAGATTGAAACCAGTGTGTTGACTTAAAAAAACGAATTGTGGTAAAATGCACATAACATGAAACTCACCATCTTCACTGTTTCTAAGAGGACAGCTCGGTGGTTTTGCATCTGCTCCCGTTTGGTGCGTCCAGGCTCCGGAACTTTCTCATCTTGCAGAAGCTCATTAGCAGGGGCTGTGAGTCACGCTGGTAAGACCATCCGCCCAAAGATGTGCATCTGAGAACCTGCCTTCAGCTCTTTGGGGCCTGGATCTAGTGGTAGCCTTTCTGGGTCGCGGTAACTTTATGATTACCTTTTTTTAAAAAAAAAATTTTTTTTTGATGAATTTTAATTTCTCTTAATCATAGCATCATTTTGATCCTTCATTGGATGCCTCTTTAGAATGAGACACAGTGCAGAGGAGAAGTATTAATAGTCTATTAAGATGCCTTCCGCCCTAACTGGTTTGGCTCAGTGGATAGAGCGTCGGCCTGCGGACTGAAAGGTGCCAGGGTCGATTCCGGTCAAGGGCATGTATCTTGGTTGCGGGCACATCCCCAGTAGGGGGTGTGCAGGAGGCAGCTGATCGATGTTTCTCTCTCATCGATGTTTCTAACTCTCTATCTCCCTCCCTTCCTCTCTGTAAAAAATCAATAAAATATATTAAAAAAAAAAAAGACGCCTTCCATAAAACTCTTCAGTGAACTGCATGTTTTCCCGGTAAGAATACCTATTTCTTGAACAGGTGTAGGCACCTTTATTTCTTGGTTAGAAAATGGGTGTTTTGTCTCCATCATCTCCCGGTGACCTGTTTGGAGAACCACCAGACTCTCTTCACAAAGGTGGACTCATTAACGATCCCACCAGCAACGAGCCAGGGCTGCAGTGTCTGGAATGTTGGTTATTTTCCATTTTTGGAAAATGACCGCCTCCTGGGTGTGTGAAGGGATGTCTCCTTAGGTTTTGGCTCACGTTCCCCTGATGACGTGGACCGACTTCTCATCTTTCCTGGCCATTGGGTATCTGCTTTGGAGAAACGTTTATTCCAGCTCTTGTCCCATTTTACAGTTGGGTTGTGTCTTTGTTGTTGAGTTGTGAAAGTTCTAGATGAGATTTGCAAATATTTTTCCTCCATTTGAGCAAAATCGATTCGGATCGGGCAGCATTCAGAGAGAGAGCCCCCGGGGAGCCGTGCGAAGTGAGAGACTTTTCCGGGAGGAGGGGAATGGCCACCAGGAGTTACACGGAGAGAGAAGGAAGCGGTGGGTCATTCAGGGTCAGTCCTTTCAGGCATTGGAGGGCCCATCGGGCAGGCGACCGGCAGGATTCCGCCTGCTTGGGTTTGAGACTCCATTTCTGGGAGAGTGGGAACTGAAATTAAGTCTTGGTTTAGTGACGTGGGGCTTACCGTCAGCAGCTCATTTGGGGGCTGGTGTCCTGTGTTAACCATCCCCAGGTACAGGCACATCGGGGTTAGGGCTTCAGCAGGTGAGTTTGGGGGCACAGTTCAATCCATAACAAGGGTCACTTCCTTTCACTGGACCTGACTATAAACACTGGTGATCAATTGACCAAGAATCACCATTTTTAAGTTTCATTTTCAGCAACATAGCAAGAATAATTTACTTTCGTAGGTTTAAAAATCTCTTATTAAAAAAAATCCCTAAAGCCTGGCCAGCGTGGCTTAGTGGTTGAGCATCGGCCTGTGGACCAGGAGATCGTGGTGTGATTCTCGTCAGGGCTCATGCCCGGGTTGCAGGTTCGATCCCTAATAGGGGGTGTGTGTGAGAGGCAGCTGATGGAGTTTCTCTCTCCTGGATGTTTCTGTCTCTCTCGCCTTCTCCTTCCTCTCACTCTAAAAAAACCCCACACACATTAAAAACATGTTTTTAAAAAACCCCTGAGCTCTCTTTGAGAGAATTGTTTAAAATAACCCGATTGGAACAGAAACTTGCCAAGCCACCACCTTTGGATCAGAGAAGCAAAGGGTGATTTAGAGTGAATTATTAATACGCTCATTAAAGCACTTAGAGCCACGCATTTGCCAGTGTTTACGAGCTAGATGTTTTTACAGCTTCATTAGGAGCCTCTAGAATGTAAATTGCTCGGAGAAGTGCGCCCCGTTTCCCACGGAATGCTCGTCGCCTCGCTGTTGAAATGCATGTTATTTCTGTGCATTTAACGGTGGTTTAATGAGCAGTGCATAAAAATGTCAGAGAAAAAAAAGCCTGCTTTGTTTATTCCGGACCAAAAAAGATGGAAGAGATTCTATCTGTTTGTACAGATCGTTCTAAACACCGCACTCCGCTCTCTCGGACATGGAGGTCAGAAGTGCTCCAGCCCAGGTCCGCCCTCCTCTTAGACTCGGCTCATGGCCGCCTCCTTAGAGATGAACCCCAGTGCCTCCCCGGCCGGCATTGGCTGGGATTGGCCGGGATCTCTGACCGCAGGCTCGGAGGAGAAGCATGTTTAGTTTGAACCGAACCTCTAGCGGTTTGACCTTGATGGACTGTACTTGGTGTGGAGGTCACGGCAGGACGCCTGACCTGCCTCTTTCTGTGACGCGTCCACTCTGGAGTGTGTCGGCTCCTCAGGGTGGCAGGCCCGATGCTGGGGCCCAAGAAGGCACAGCCTCAGGCGGACAGACCGTCTCCCGGGGTGTCGGCCGGCCAAGCACCCCCTCATGCGTGGAAGCACATTCTTACTCCAGGCTCCGTGGCAGCTGGGTGGGCAGGACACCTGGACGTGGCACTGGTCAGGAGCCTTAACCGCCCTCGCCGATATCTGTGTGTGGTCTCTCGGGTTTGGCCGCTTTCATCCTGTGACGGGGGCAGTCCCCACGTGGCCATGTGTGTTGGGTGTGGTGAGCTCCCTTCGTGCGCCTGACCGGTCAGCATCTTCAAACAGCTGTCCATCCTTTCCCCTGGCCATGAACGTGTGGTTTCGGGACCCAAAACCCCAAACAGCGAGGGTCGCTCTTCCTTCTTCGTCTTTGAGGTGGTCCAGACGCTGCCTGCACCCGTGGGAGGAGGGGGGAGGTTGTGAGACCCTGGTCATCGCTGTCAGGACTGCCAGTGCCACACCTTCGGGCCGAGAGCACCGTGTCAAGGCCTCTCCCCACGTATGTTTTCCTGGATGAAGCTGATGTGTGCTGTTCATAGTTAACGTCGCCCGGAAAGAGAATGAAAATGCCCGTTTCTGCCTGAGCTCCTGCTCCCACGAGAAGCTGCCTGAACCCTCCCTTAGGACACCGGCCCTGAGACAAAATGTCTTCTCTTGTTTCTTTGCCTCCATCGATGGAGCTGGTGACGAGCACATCTCAGCTCGCGGAGCCGAGGGATGTTGGAGCTGTGACCGCCGAGATGTCTCCCTCCAGCCCCCGTCGCCCCGGGAGCAGAGCGCGGGGCAGAGCAGGCACCTGTGCAAACCCCCATCCCAGGGTCAGACCAGGGAACCGCCTTCCTCCCAGGGCCACGCGGGATTTCACATCGTTCTCGGTCCACACAAACCGACCACCTTGAAAGGAGCCGCTGTGTCTGGTCAGACATTTAATTTGCTCACTTCAGTGCCTCGCAGGCCAGACCCCATGATCTCTCAGGCCTCCACGGCCCCACCCCTGGTCCAGAACGGAGCCTGGAGAACCGCCGTGGGGGAACTGGAACAGACTTCAGAGGGACGATGCAGCCGGGAGGCTCGCGAGGCCGTGCCAGGTGCCCTGTTCGTGGGAAACCGTTCCAGCTCAGCCAGCGGCTCTCGGGCGAGGCCACGCCAGCGCTGCATCCGCCTGCAGAGCCTGCACTGCTCACCCCCAGGTCCCTCCCACTGTTCCTCACATGTCCATCTTCCCTGAACATTTATGTGGGAAAGAAAAGTCCCCGAGAATGGGCCCGGCACCAGCTTGCTCATGATTGTGGGGACCCACGGCCTCCCGACCTGAGCTGCTTGGCGAGAGAACACGTGGGAGGGACCAGCAGAGGGAGCGGAGGCCTCACCCAGGCTGGCCAGGAGGCAGGAGGAGGCAGGGAGGAAGGGAGCACCAGCTCCAGGTGGCATCGTCCTGCCCTGTTCTCTGCCACGTGACGTGTCTGGTGCCCTCCAGCTCCTGCCCTGGACCGGCTGCCTGGACTCGGGGGCTCCTGGCTGATCTGAAGGCTGGAATTTGGTTCAGGTCAAAGGGCTAAGTCCAGACTGTGAATGGGTTTGTCTGTTTTTAAAGGGCCACACCCCCAGATGCAGTTGGCGGTGGGCCACACGGCACACATGCGGCCATTCATGCTGTGGGCTGTGGGCAGCGGGCGGCCCCTGCTCCGGCAGGGCTGTGGGTGCAGCCTCGGGAGCGGGCGGCCCCCGGGGGGTGACGCCAAGCCGGTGGTTGTGATGCTGAGAAGAGCCCCGGTTTCTACGCCAAGCTCTTCGCATCTCCTCCGAGCGCCCGCAGAAACGCGTCTGGATGGGCCGACGTGTCTCCCCGAGTTCCCGGGAGTGAGAGAGCCCTTTCTGTGTGTGTAGACTTTCCAGATGTTGCTTATCCACAGAATGGGACGTCAGCCCCAAACCTCCAGTTGTGCATGAAACACGGAGGAGCGTGTAAGGCCGACTCGGGCCTCCCGCTGAACGGCCTTCCCTCCCGCCCAGGGCGATGGGCTGGACTCAGAGGCTCGCAGTGAGGGGGACGGGCGTCTGGTCTCCAGGGTGGACGGCAGGAGCTCGGGCTGCCCCCGGGGCATCTGCTCGGTCAGCACTTGTTCTGAGGGCCACAGAGGTGGGCAGAGCTGGCTGCGCTTTCCTCAGACGCCTTTCCCAGCAGTTTGTGCTGCTGGCTGCGTGCGTGCTGTAGGTGGAGATGTGGGAACCTGGGTGAATGCTAAAGGGTGTGTGTGTGAGAGAGAGAGGGGGGCTGGGAGAGAGAATGTGTGCGCATGTGTGTGTGCATGTATGTGTGAGTGCATAGTTATGTGTGTCTGCATGCATGTGCATGTCTGCGCATGTGCATCACATGTCCCAGTGTGCGCACTTATGCGTGTGTGACTGTAATGTATAAACCGCCATTCTCTGGGGCACTGTCTCCATCCATTGGGCGTCTGTGTCCTGGCTTTGTTGACAGTTTGGCTCAAATAGACTCACACAGATTGGTCCCAGGTTTGAAGGATTCCTAGTTGACAAAGGTCGGGGCAGAGGGAGGAGGCACAGCACCTCCTGTCAGAGAAGTGCTTCCGCCGAAGAAAGGGGTGCGTGAGGGACGTGGCTGGGTCGCCGAGGACTCTGCACGTCGGTGAGACAGGACAGAGCAGAGCAGGTGGCGGGAGGCCGATGGTCACCCCGGCGAGCGCCCAGGTGAGAGGGACTTCAGGCCCCTGGTGACCACCGTGCAGCACGTGTGAGGACACGATCAGAAAGGAGAGTCGGCCCGTGAGTGGTCGGCAGGGACGGCCACTGGGGACACGGACGTTTTGCTTCGAGCATTGAGGGGCTGTCGGGTGGGGCTCAGGGGGTTTGAGGAGAGAATCGGACCCCGCCGGCCAGCAGGGTCCGGACGGAAGCCCCTGTGTGGGCGGGAAGGGCCCCGGCCACCGGGCTGCGTGGGCAGGAGGGGTGAGGGGGGGGGATGGAGGTGGCTCTTTGTCCAGCCAAGGATCCCGTGAAGTCTCGCTTGGAATAATTTCGCAGCCGAAGGTGCCATCTTGCTACAGTCCCCTCTCCTCCTTCCTTTTGCTGCTTAACGATTCGTCGTGGAAGCTGCATGGCAGGGAGCGCAGAAGAGCAGAGCCACTGTGTGCTGGTGGGTATGTCACTCGGAGGAGAAGGAACCCCTCTGAGAACCCCACGCAGAAGCTGGTCGCTCTGGTTCGGGGCTCTCACCTGCACAGTCTGCACGCACGCTCAGCACAGACGCTGCGGCTTCCTCTGCCCCAGCGGGCAGGACGCGGCCTTTCCTGTCTGTCGTCCCGGCCGGGCAGCCCCGTGTTTCCTTCTGTCCGTCCTGTTCCCACCAGGCAGGACGCGCCCGGCTCAGAACCTGCGTGCGTTTTCCTGGTCACCTTTCTCTTCTGGAACCAGAAGAAAGGAGGAGAGGGCGCGACTTAAAGAGATTTCCAGGAAGACGGAGGCAGAGAGGCTGCTGGGACGAGGAACCCGTCTTACAGGAGTGCTCGTTGTGCGATGACAGGAGCGTCTCCATAGCAACGATTGCCCAGGGTGGGGTTGGGGGGCCTGCTCAAGACAGAACAGCCTCGGGAGCTGGCGTTCGCTCACCAGGGGGTTCTGTGCAGAACATGCTGCTAAGAACCACTCTCTCCATCCGCTGCTGTCTGGGAGCTCCATCCCCGTCCTGTTGAATGTCAGGGTGGTTCTTGTCTTCTCAGTTCTTCTCTTGCTTGTTTGCTCGTTTGGCCTCACCTGAGTGTAGGGGGAGCAACCTGTCACTTGGCGATGCACGGGCCAGCGCTCTGACCACTGGGCAGCACTGCCCGGGGCTCTGATGTGCTTCTGACTGTGAACGCGGTGTCTCATGCCCGGGTTCATCTCTCCCACAGCAATCAGTTCCACAGCCCACTTCACAGGTTTATTCCGAGCCCTCGGGGGGCGTTCAACCTCCAGCTCACCTGTGTGTGTTGTTTCTTTCTTTCTTTTAAAATATATTTTTATTGATTTCAGAGAGGAAGAGAGAGGGGGAGAGAGAGAGAAACATCAGTGATGAGAGAGAATCATGGGTGAGCTGCCTCCTGCACGCCCCTCCCTGGGGATCGAGCCCACAACCCGGGCCTGTGCCTTTGACCGGAATCGAACCAGGGACCTTTCAGTCCACAGGCTGATGCTCTATCCACTGAGCCAACTGGCCAGGGCAGTTTGTTGTTTCTTGACAGAACTGTTGTTCATGGGGAAAATGATACAATCACCCGTACATCACAGCACAAGAGTAAACTGTGCTTCATGTGCTCGCAGCTGTAGGCCCACCTGTGCCCTGCAGACCCGCCCGGCTGCCGACTTCGTCCATAGGCGGTTGCTCATTGGTAACCAGCTGGTTATCTCCGGGACACGGTGCGTTTTCTGTTTTCAAGAGACAGAAAGGCAACATGGTATCAATAACGAGAGGTAATGATAACCAATAATTGTGATATAATAAAATAGGGGGCAGAAGGCAGATTTTCATTCCGGAGCTCTGAATTATTTAAAGAATTTCCAACTTGCTTCGTGTTTCTTTAAACGCCGGAGGTTTGGTTTCTGCATTTGAATCATCGGTGATATGGTGTCGCTGACTCATAGGCCTGCAGGGAAACAGTTTTAAAAACTGAAAGTATTGAGGCGTCATCGGTGACTCTTCCATCATCCACGAAGCTGCCTTTGAGTGGGAGCGTCATTTCTCATTTATGGGAACAGCAGGCACCATAAACATCTTCATATTTTAGCTCTGTGTTCATTTCTGCTTATACACAGCATCCCCTTTTCCAAAGATTATTGCTCGGCTCTGAAGCCGGGCGTCTCAGGTTCTAGGAGAATCCTCCGTCCTTAGAAGTGCGTGGACACCACCAGTACCGCCAGCGTCAGCACGACGATCTGACCGCCCATAATGACCGGCCCCGAGAACCCAGATAGCAGCCCGGCCTGAGAATGGGGGTGAGGCAGCGTTTTCCTGCCAATCCCTGAGCAGCGCACAGATCCAGCATCCAGATGGAATAGCACCCACAGGACAGGAGAGTAGCTGGCGCCAGGCACCTGAGACGCAGTCCTGGGCCGTGAGCCGGCGATGGCTCCGTGGAACGCCTGGCTGGTGCTCACATGAACAGCTAGGTGCACCGTTTAGGTGAACATCACTAAGACGTAAGCTGAAGAAATAATAAGAGGTGTGTGGACTTGTGCGGAGTCGAGAGCCTCGGACTGTGGACGGCAGCGACAGGCCCGGCCCCATGTTTGCGTGTGTACGACTCAGTCTCGGCCCGTTTCTCCTCTCCTGTGGCTGCGAGTTGAAATGCAGCACTTTAATTAAGGATGGTTGAGCGAAACAGCTGGGGAGAGGCGTTCGCCCACGGCCGCTGCCTCAGTGAGCAGCCACACGCTCCCTGGGAGTGTTCTCTCGGTCCTCGCAGTGACACTGTCATCGCCTCCATTTGCCAGTGAACAAACAGAGGCCGGGAATGTTCAGTGATTTGCCCAGGGCCGTGGTGAACGGCGGGACCAGGGACCAGGCCAGGCCCATCTCTGAGCTGAGCTCTGTGCAGGGCGGTCTGTCCCGGCATCCGCTGGGACCTCATCTAGGGATGGAAGTGGAGGCAGAGGCCGGTCTGTGGACCATGGCTGCGAGGTCGGCTGAGTGACCGCTGCTCAGGCGGGGTGGCCACACCGGGCGGCAATGAACAGACGTGGCCTGACTCCCAGGACTGGGAGTTTGGAGGGAGACACAGAAAGGGCAGGCACATCGGCCGTGAGTCCCACCCTCCCCCGGAGAGAAGCGGAGGAGAGTGGGCGATGGGAGCCACGCGCAGATGCAGAGGAGGAGGAAAGGGGAAGGTGGGTGGGAGCTGGAGAATTGAAGGGGG
>NW_006289398.1:7915248-7928302 GCF_000327345.1 Myotis davidii
GGCGCAGATCAAGTTGAGATGGTGAAGGCGGATGCCGGAGGGGACAGGATGCAGGTGCAGGGCTCCCATCTGGACCCTGCTCCAGCCCTTGCCCCGCCCCCGTGAACCTCCCAAGCTGGCAGGTGGGCACAGCAAAGGCTAACCCTCATTCACGTCCAGAGCATGGGCTGGGCTCTGGGTTCTGGGGGGTCGACCTGGAGCGCAGCTGGATGTCCCAGAGGCCGCCCGTGTGCCCACGCCAGGCTGACAGGTCCCTCCAGCCTGCAGCTCCTCTTCCCGTCTCAGGGTCGGGGCACAGCTGGGTTTATCAGGAGCAGCCGCCGATGAGCACGCAGCACCTTGCTCCTGGGCCAGCCGTCCTGGCCTGTGGGACATGAAGGCGCTCAGGCCCCACCCAGACCTACTGACCTCAGTTCTGTAACTTAATCAAGGGCTCTGCCTGTGTGTGTGCCCATTCAGATCCCACAGAGCACGTTACCGCTCATGTGGGCTGCCCTGGGCACCGCGTCCTCTCACCTGGCGATGACCCCTCGTCTCCCGCCCCCGTCTCTGAGCCCCTCCCCTCTCCCTGCAGGAACGTGAGAACAGGGCAGAGAGCTGGCCACGCACCAGGCCTCGTGCGGCTGCAAGGGGCTGCGAGCCTCCCTCAGTGTCCGGTGTGTCTGTCATCTCTGTGGGTCTCTGTATGATCTCTGTGTGTCTCTGTATGATCTCTGCGTATCTGTATGATCTCTGTCATCTCTCCGTGTCTGTATGATCTGCGTGTCTCTGCATGACCTTTGCATGTCTGTATGATCTCTGAGTGTCTCTGTATGATCTCTGCATGTCTGCATGATCTCTGTGTGTCTCATCTCTGCATGTCTGTATGATCTTTGTGTGTCTCTGTATGATCTCTGCATATCTGTATGATCTCTGTGTGTCTCTGTCATCTCTGCATGTCTGTATAATCTCTGCGTGTCTCTGTATGATCTCTGCATGTCTCTGATCTCTGCATGTCTGTATGATCTCTGTGTGTCCCTGTGTCATCTCTGCGTGCCTCTGATCTCTGCATGTCTGTATGATCTCTGCTGCCTCTGATCTCTGCATGTCTGTATGATCTCTGCATGTCTCTGATCTCTGCATGTCTGTATGATCTCTGTGTGTCCCTGTGTCATCTCTGCGTGCCTCTGATCTCTGCATGCCTGTATGATCTCTGCATGTCTGTATGATCTCTGCGAGTCTCTGATCTCTGCATGTCTGTATGATCTCTGCGAGTCTCTGATCTCTGCATGTCTGTATGATCTCTGTGTGTCCCTGTGTCATCTCTGCGTGCCTCTGATCTCTGCATGCCTGTATGATCTCTGCATGTCTGTATGATCTCTGTGTGTCTCTATGATCTCTGTGTGTCTCTGTGTCATCTCTGCTTGCCTCTGATCTCTGCATGTCTGTATGATCTCTGCGTGTCTCTGATCTCTGCATGTCTGTATGATCTCTGCATCTCTGTATGATCTCTGTGTGTCTCTGTATGATCTCTGCATGTCTCTGTGTCACACTCATTAGCTGAGAGCCTGTGTGTGCAACAGCACCCGGCGCCCTAGTGGACCCGACAGAGCCGGGCGGTTTCACTCAAAGCCATGGGTGAACCTGCAGCAAATTACCAGGGAGAGAAGGGCCCTTAGCAACAGGCACAAGGGCAGCAGGAAGCGGGGGTGAAGATAAACGGCACCGGTGACCGGGGCTGAGTCAGCCAGCGGCTGAGCCGCCTGCGCACCTGATCAGGCGGCAGGGATGTGTCAAAGGTTTGCAATAAACACGATGACAGCGATACTGCGGGTGACAGTGATGCTTGCTCTGGGGCTTACGTAGCATCTCAGCTCTGAACACAGATTCCACACGAGTCACTCTCTGGCCTCAGAGTACATGGTGTCCTGATGCTCATGGTCTTCCTGCCTCGGACCTGCCCGCCTCGGACCGTCTCCCGTGCATTCACCGTGTCTCCAGGACACCCCGTCTCCCGGGCACTGTGTCCCCTTGCAACTGTTAATGAGTATGTCTTGTATTTTATTTGAATTATCTCTCTTAAAAATGCGAATGTATTGCTAATCTGGGAAATGTTAAGTGCTTTTTTGTCACCTAAAATTTAAAGGCCTCATTCACTTTCATAACATGGGCTGGGCTCAGGGTTTTGGGGAGTCGACCTGGAGTGCAACCAGCTGTCCCAGAAGCCGCCCATGTCCCCACGCCAGGCTGACAGCTCCCTCCAGCCTGCCTCACGGAGCCGGAGACCAGGTGTCCTAGAGACCGTGTGCCCCGGAGACCATGTGCCCTGGATGTCGTGTGCCCTGGAGACCAGGTGCCCCGGAGACCAGGTGCCCTGGAGACCAGGTGTCCAAGTGTATCAGGCTCGTAAGCAGACAGTCCCGCCTACAGTGGTCGCCGGTGAGCTCCGCTTAGTGAATGCGCAGACCTCCACGCGACTGCGACATGAGTGGTACTTGTCCTGTGACACCCCAGGGAGGCTCTCGTCCCTGTCATCACGTAGGAGCTCTGTCAGGTGGCCTCAGATGCCCGCCGATGCCAACAAGAGCTTGGAAAATTGATATTGCATGTCAACTATAATTGATAACATTTTCTAAAATTAAAAAATGTAGCCCTAGCCAGTTTGTCTCAGTGATTAGAGCGTCGGCCTGCGGACTGAAGGGTCTCGGGTTCGATTCCAGTTAAGGACACGTACCTCGGCTGCAGGCTCCATCCTGGCCCGGGCCCTAGTTGAGTGTGCGCAGGAGGCAACCAATCAGTGTCTCTCCCATATTGATGTTTCTCTCTCTGTCTCTCCCCCTTCCTTCCACTCTCTCTAAAAAATCAATGGAAAAATACCCTTAGGTGAGGATTAACAACAAAAAAAGTTGATCAAATGTGAAAAAAGAAAAGAGCTTGGGGCCGTAACCGGTTTGCCTCAGTGGATAGAGCGTCGGCCTGAGGACTGAAGGTTCCCAGGTTCGATTCCGGCCAAGGGCATGTACCTGGGTTGCGGGCACGTCCCCAGTAGGGGGTGTGCAGGAGGCAGCTGATGGATGTTTCTCTCTCATAGATGTTTCTGACTCTCTATCCCTCTCCCTTCCTCTCTGTAAAAAATCAATACAATGTATTTAGAAAAAAAAAGAGCTTGGGGAGCTGTGTCCGTCCGAGCACAGACAGGTGTGATTTGGAAGACAAGGTGGTGTTTTTGGAAATGCCCCGTCGCAACTTTTCCCGTGTATTTACGGCAGCGTTTTAAGGCTTGAAATTTGAATCTGTGTTACATGTTCTGTCTCTGGGCTAACAGTCGTCTTCTGACAGTTACTAAATAGCAAAGAAAACCTGTTGGCTGTTAAACATGTAATCGACATGTTGAGTCTCAAGAACAGATGCCTGGAACACGTGTTGATGGTGGAGGCGTTGAGAATAGTGTGCAGACGTGTGGGGCACGATCCTAACAGCATGTACACCCACACCACAGGGGACGTCCGGGCGCGCTGCCGAAAAGCGCTTCCCGCCCGGCCCGCGTGGCTCGGAGGTGAGCGTCGACTAGGAGCGAGGAGGTCACGGTTTGATTCCCGGTCAGGGCACATGTCTGGGTTGCGGCTCCATCCCCAGTGGGGAGTGCAAGAGGCAGCCGATCCATGATTCTCTCTCATGGATGTTTCCATCTCTCTCTCCCTCTCCCTTCCTCTCTGACATCAATAAAAACATATTAAAAAGACAAAAGCGCCTTCAGAGTCATCTGAAGCCGTCTGCGTTGAAGACCGTTTTCCTGGAAAAGGAAATGCAGGTAGAGCCGTTTCCCGCTCGGCCCAGGGATGGTGCAGTGTTTCAGGGACAACGAGGATGGTCCTCCAGTCCACAAAACGTCCATCACTCAGAGGTCCACCTCTCTGTGTGGCTACAGGTCCAGCCGCATAAAAAACAAACCGATGATTTGTGTGTGTTTAAAATCAGATCTCATAAAAACAAAATGTTCCCATGAATTCTAAATCAGTGAGAGAATTCCTTAATGACCAGCACTTCACCCCCAAACCTGTATCTTCTCGGGCTAATTAGGATAATGCCTACTAAGCATCCAGCTCCCAAAGAGACATTTGTGAGCATAAATAAATTCCTGTTCGCATCGGGGCTCATTAAATCCCGGGCCTGGGACTGTGAGCCACCAAGGAGCCAGCGGGGGAGCTGGAGCTGAGGGAGGGCCTGTGTCCTCAGCCAGGACTCCCTCACTTGAGAGTAACTGCAAAGACTCCATGGTGGCCAGCGTGTGAGGCGGCCGGAGCAGGGGTCGCCTCCCAGTGTGCTGACCATCCGCTTTGTTCTCAGCCCGACCGTGTCCACAGGGGCATTGGTTCAGCGGAGAGCATGTGGCGTAGCTCCTCATTCCTGTGGCTGGGAGAGTGCCCTCTGCTACAGACTAAAGGAAATCATTATTATTATTGCACACTAGAGGCCCGATGCATGTGCAAGGGGCTCGGCCCTCGCAGCCCCAGCTTCATCCGGAAGGTCATCCGGAAGGACGTCCAGAAGGTGTTCGGCTGTCTGGTCTAATTAGTATATTATGCTTTTATTATTACAGATGTTTTTATTGATTTCAGAGAGGAAGGGAGAGGGAGAGAGAAACATCTATAATGAGAGAGAATCATGGATCGGCTGCCTCCGGCACGCCCCCCACTGGGGATCGAACCCGCAGCCTGGGCTGGCGGCGGCCAGGTTTTTATTTATTGGTGGTTCTTCGGAATCTGTCCGAGGGCCAGGGCGAGGCTGAGCGACGCTGTGTGCCTGCCGACCTGCTCAGTCGGAACAGCCTCCATTGCGGCCTGTGTGTTTGGGGTTCCACAGAACGTGTGTTTGGGGTTCCACGGAACGTTCGTTTGGGAAGCACTCTGTATTACATAGAATAAAGTCATTGTTAATCCTGACAAATGATGGGCCACTGACGATAATGTGCTTAATCTACATGTTTACCCTGAAAAATAACATAGAACTAAGTGGGAAGGAACACACGCATATAAATGCACACACATCTGCACAAATACACACACACGTGTACACACGTATGTACACATGCACACAGGGCACGCACAGAGGCTCCTACAGAGAGGTGGCTTCATCAATTATAAGTGCAGTCACTTAATGTCGGGTGACCAGTTCCAGGAACTTGCTTCCATGGAAGCAACTCCTCTCAGTCCTGCTGCTCCCCAAGCAGGTTCCGTGTGGGGACTGCTCCCCGCTGGGCTGTGCAGGACGTGGCCCCCTGGCCATGGCGGGTCCTGAGCAGCTGGCCTTCCCGGTGGACGGACCCTGGGAGAGGAGGGCTCTCCGTTGTTGGGACTGTGAACATGGCTGGGTTGGGCTGGCTTTGGTCCTGACAAGGAGCCCAGACACGGGACACGGGAAACCCCAGACTGAGAGGCGGGCTCGATGGTGTTGTCAGAGCCCTCCATGCAGATGCAGCCCGTGGGGTTCTCGGGGACATGAATGAACATTTTCTCAAACCCAGCCTGAGTGAGATGTGTTTGCTCGCAAGGAAAGCGGCCTTACTAACAGCTGAAGAAAGCTCAGGCCCAATGCTCTGTAACCCCCCCCACCCCCCAAACCCACACTTTCCTCTTTGATCTCCCCCAGTCCCATCCATCCCTCTCCCAGTCCCATCCATCCCTCCCCCAGTCCCATCCATCTCTCTCCCAGTCCCATTGGTCTCTCCCCTAGTCCCACCCTGGATGCTGGTGTGATATTGCAGTTGGTGATTGACAATAAAAGATATGATCCAATTACAGTTTCATCTGTAAAAAAGCCTGGAAGTGGTCGCATAAGGAACGGGTGCTTTAGGGTTTTAGAGAGAGGACAGATAAGTCCTCATTGGTATTTCCAACGAATGTGTTTGCAGGACACATTTTTATCAGGTAATGTCCTTTCCGTCCTATTCTAAATTCCTCCCCAACCTCTTCACAGAGTTCCTATTTGATGGTATTTCTGTTCACGGGTTGAATGAGACCTGATGTCACAAAAACCCATCATCTGTTTCCGTGGTTACAAACCCGCGCTGGATTGTGGTCTCGCAGGAGGAAGGGCGCCGAGTGCGGTATTTATGTCGCCGGCCACAGAGCCCAGGCCACAGTGGCGGCGATGCGTTCCCTTGGAAACGATAGGTCTGAAATGCGTCATCCGACGTCAGATGTGAATTTCCCATCATCTCTGCTGATGCTTGGGGAGATGGTGGCAGAGACGGGAAGGAAAGCAGGATGCTTATCGCGCTCTGCTCTGCTGTTCCTCAGACTGCGTGGCCCATTGTTTACTTGTTTATCAGCGTTAACAGTTGTTCATGTTGCCCTGCCCTGTGTGGCTCAGTGGCTGGTGTCCTCCACGCACCGAGGGGTTGCTGGTTTGATGCCTGGTCAGGGCACAAGCCCAGGTTATGGGCTCGATCCCCCATGGGGGGCGTGCAGGAGGCAGCCAGTCATGACTCTCTCTCATCATGGATGTTCCTCTCTCTCCCTCTCTCTTCCTCTCTCTCTCTCAAAATCCATTTAAAATATAAAATAAAACATCTCCCTGTCCCCGTACGTGGCTACAGGCCCAGCAACTCCTAACCGTGCAGGTTTCTGTCACAACGAGTGTGAGGACCGGTCCCTTTCAAAGCACTTGGTTCTCAAATTGACGATGACCTCACACTCAGCTCTGAAGAATCACAGTTTCGGAATCTCCACAACCTGAGGCTCGTTGCGGGAACCGTCCCGTTTCTGGCTCTCGCCTTAGTGGTCAGCGTTTGGACTCGTGTGGGTTCTGTCCCTTCACATTGTGCTGGTCAGAGGGAGACTCGGCCCAGCGCCCGCCTCGAGCCGTGGCCTGGAGATTCCTGGTCCCCGTGCGGGGCCGCCCGGAATGTGGTGCAGCAGAGTCCCCTGCACAGCCTCCGGGAGACCCAGCTGGTGGGGCCGGGGCCGGGGTCGGGGCAGGAAGGAGGACTCTGTGCTGTGGAGCCTGCGGCAGCTCTCAGGTGTGTGGAGCAGCATTTGCATAAACGGCAGCGAGCGAGGCTCCATGCCTGTCGCCATGGTTACTCTCCTTTAGAAAGATGCCGCTGTCCCTGTCCTCGCAGCCTGTGCGGCGAGGCGGGTTCGCTGCGGGTCAAGCAAGCAGATGGCTCCTGAGCTTGGAACGAAGGTCTCCGTTCCGACGGATTTCTCCGTTTACCTTCCTGGGGTCGGAAATAAAGGTGCAGCTCATCCCGTCGGGAGGTTCCTTGGGAACGGAGAGGAGAGCGAGTGTGCGCCTCGTCGGTGGTCTCGTCCTTGAGCTGGGGCCGCCCTCTGATTCACGAGCTGGCGGCCTTGTGTGTGTGCGGTCTTGGGGGCTGGCCTAATTTTGGGGCAGTTTTAAACTAAGCCGTGAACATGCTTAACAAATAGTGAGAATTGTTTCTCAGTGTGAGGTCTGTTCCTTCCTTTAATTAAATGATTTAGAAACGATTTCCCCCAATATCTGGCTGGGGAAATTTTAGATTATGCTTACTAGGGTAGGAAAACATCTCTAAATGTAAATTATGTCTCCGAGGACTTAGAGAGCTGTCTCTAGTAGGTTAGTTGCCATACTTAACAATGTTGTCAGAGTCAAATCAGCCCCAGCCAGTGTTGCTCAGTGGATAGAGCGCCGGCCTGTGGGCCAAAGGGTCCCGGGTTTGATTCTGGTCAAGGGCACGTGCCTTGGTTGCAGCTCCTCCCCAGCCGGGTCCTGGTTGGAGGCAACCAGTCGATGTGTCTCTCTCACGTCCACGTTTCCCTCTCTCTTCCCCTCTCCCTTGGTGAGGCTTAAAAAAAAGCCAAATCTGCAAGGGAGGAGAGCAAGGGCTGACTTTGGTTGTCGAGTTTATGGGAAGGAAGTCTGGGGCCAGCAGGCCGCGGCTTCAAGTCACTGATTAAAACGGTTGAGTCTCCCGGTGGCCGACACCAGGGCTGGGACTCTGGGTCCTGCTGGGCGCCTGTCCTCTCCCTGTTTTCAGGGGAACAGCCTGATGCCAGGCGGGCTGGGCAGGGGTGTGGCTGGCAGGGAGGGTGGGCGAGAGGATTGGGTGCCTGCCCATCCGCCTTTGTCTCCTGCTGCTGGTGCTGAGCTCCGCCCTCAGCGACCTCCACGGGGTTGACCTGGCAGTGTCCCCCCCCCCATCCTGGCTGCGGCCCGTTCTCTCCAGATGGCTTTCCTTCAGCTCCGTAATTAGTTGTGATGTTTGTGGAAAGTGGTTTGGAGACGCTGCGATTAGAGTCCGGGCCTTTGTCCGTGTTCTGGGAAGGCTGCCTTCCTGCCGGCTCAGAGGTGGGGGGGGATGCTGAGCCGTGACCTTGGCTCATGGAGGTCAAGGTCATCATGGCTGCATCGCTGT
Source organism: Myotis davidii (assembly GCF_000327345.1). Classification (NCBI taxonomy): domain Eukaryota; kingdom Metazoa; phylum Chordata; class Mammalia; order Chiroptera; family Vespertilionidae; genus Myotis; species Myotis davidii. Next base: position 7,923,629 of record NW_006289398.1, read on the forward strand.
TTCTCTAAATATCACACCCTTGAGCTCCCCGCTTGGATCTCACTCTTTTTCAGAGCTGTTTCCTTTGCCCTGAGAAGCCCTGTGAGAGTCCAGATGAGGTGGCACTGGGGAGAGAAAGGGTGTGAAGGCCGCCCAGGCCGGCTGGGTCTGCAGGGAGGGAGCGGCTCCTTCATAAAGGAAGGGAGTGAGGGCAGCCAGTGTTCAGCCCGGAAACTGGGAGGCTGCTCCAGGACGGGGCCCACTTCAGCCTGATTTACGGGGTCTGGGCCTCTGAGGAAGCGGCAGAGTCGGCCGAGCTGGTGGATCGATGGTCCCCACTGAGGGGAGGCCTCTGTCCCTGGAGAGCAGGGAGGGGACAGGCGGGCTCAGCGCAGGAGTCGCGATGGAGAACCGAGGAAGAGGGGCCTGGGACCAGGGCTCAGGGCCTCTGAACCTGTGCTTGCCTCTAACATGTGAGCCCATAAATACCCCCGGTTCTGTCTCTGTTTAATTTCACTCTGTTGTACGTGGATGTGGCACTTCGTGGTGTTGTGCTGTCTCTCCCTTTTAAAGAATATGGTTCAGGATAAACGTCCGTGGGCTGGGCCTCGGATGCCCACGGAGGGTCCCTGGCCCTCAGCTCCGAGGAGAAGCGGCTGGTGATGTTGGTGGATTCTGTGCTCCGGCGGGAGCGCCCTGGACCGGCCTCTCCTTGCTTTCTGGTTTATATTTTACTGTAGAAATGCAGCTCCCTTGCCTCTCAGCCACAGACACTGAATTCCTCCTCTCTTCATGGTCTGCGTGTTGGGAGAGGGATGCCGGGTCGGCCTTGGTCAGTGTCTCCCTCCTGCTCCCTTGGAGCCTGGAGTCCCCGCATCAGCCCAGTGACCAGGCCCCGGGCAGTGGGACCAAGTCCTTCAGACGCGGCGACGTTGGCCCGGACGCTGTTTTCAGAGCCGCAGCAGCGAGTGCTCTGGCCGCACATGGCCTTCCTCCTGGGTCTGCTCCAGCCAAGGATCCGTCTCGTCCTGTCTCGGGGAGGCTGGTCTGGGAGCCTGGGAACCAGGCGTGAAGTCAGATGCAGTGTTGCCTCTGGGTTCACTCCCAAGACCCCAAGACCCTGGGAGGGACTCGCCAGCAAGGACTCAGGTTACACAGCAGCTCCACCCCTGCCCACCTGAGGGACCTGCTGGCTGCCCAGGGACCACACCCCCCTCTCCTGCCTTCCTGTTTCTAATTCCACACATTCCTTCAACGTTGACTTTCCCCCAGCAGCTGATGCTGGGGCTCCTGTCCCACCTCTTCTCGCCCCACAAAGGAGGAGGGGGTCTGGGGCGGGGGCAGGAGGATGCAGGGAGCAGAAGGGGCAGAGAAGGGAGCATAGACAGGTCTGGAGAACAGGCTGCAGAAGAGCCCAGTTCAGGGCAAGGGCTTGGCCTGGAGCCGCGCGGGGAGGACGGGCAGAGCGTGAGGAGCTGTGCTGGGAGGAGACCCTCGAGACCCTCACCTGCTGGGCACCATCGGGAGCGGCACGGCGCTGCACCAACCGGGCCCCGACTTACCGTGACGAGAGCTTTGAGGCGTCAGGACTGTGTTTTACTCTCATTTTATTCACTTCTGTTGTTTCTAGAAGAAAACTGTGCAAGTCCATGCAGAAACGATAGACGTTACGAAGGGTGAGAAATGTGTCAAAGCCCCAAATGCTCGTGGGTCTGCTTATCATCAGCACTCAGAACAGCGGTCGCCCGCCGGCGTGCCGCGGGAACGTGTGACACACGCAGCGCCTGACTGTCCAGTCAGGGCCCGACGGCTCTTCCCTTAGGTTGTGGAATGAAAGGTGACCACAGCCAGCACAGTACTAGTCGTCTGGGGTGAATGAGTCCACACCGTACCTATGTTTTTGTCCGATCGGTAGGAGGAAGCACGACGCATTTCCGGTGTCCACAGAGTTTCAGTCGCTCGCTAAGTGCCAGGAGAGGAAGGAGGTTGGTTGGGAGCGGAGGACTGAGATAACGTCACAGACGGCAGGGAGCCACGCGAGCACCCACAGAGCCATGGTGTTTAAAGAGACGGGGTTCCCACATGTTCCCCGAGAGCAGGAGGCCTCGTGTCGCTCTCTGAGACCGGCCCTTGGCCATCAGACGGTGGTGGCCACGTGGGCACAGTCTCCACCGGGTACACGCCCAGGGTGCGGTCCTGGGAACGGGCTTGCTGCTGCTCTGACAGTGCCGGTGGTTGTTTATGTCAGAGTCTGTGCTTTCGCGGGAAACCGGAAGGACCGCTGGCCGCGGAGGGTTTTAGAACAGACTCACCACATCCACGTGGGTGCGGACGGACCAGGGCCATCCCCGAGCCCGCGGATCCTCCTCGAAGACATTCCTTGGCTGCAGGGAGAAACGTCTGCTCAGACGTTAGCACGTGGAAGTGTGTCTCTGGCTCTCACGGAGGCTCCCTCAGGGCAGAGGCCTGACCAGCAGGGTTTGCCTCTGCAGCGCCCCCTGGAGTCGTGGGCTCCATCTTACCACTGAGCATGGGCCACCTGAGCCTTGAACAGACCTCACCTGCAGCGGTCACATGGCGAGTGCGTGCTACATAGGATGCATTCTTTTTTTTCATTTAAATATATTTTTTAATTGATTTCAGAGAGGGCGGGGTCGGGGGGGGGGAGAAAGAAAGAAGGAGGGGGAGAGAAAGAGAGAGAGGGAAACATCAATGATGAGAGAGAATCATGCACCAGCTGCCTCCTGCATGCCCCACACTGGGGATCGAGCCTGCAGCCTGAGCATGTGCCTGACCTGGAATCGAACCGTGACCTTCTGGTTCATAGGTTGACACTCAACCACTGAGTCATGCCAGCCAGACTGGACTCATCCTTTTGACCCAGAAGTCCCTGCTCCCGACCACTGTGCCCGGGTACAGATGCAGCCTCCTTAGGAATAAGCACCACGTTTTACAGTGAGTTCCCGCGTGTGCACACAACACGGAACACGGAACTGCCTCCAATGACTCGAAAGCCGTTCAGGGACGTGGACAGCTGGGCGCAGAGCCAGTGCTGAGAGGACAGCGGTGATTCTGTGGAAACGCTTTGCTTTCCTCTAAAGAGGTGACTGGCTGGCTGGACCGTCACTCACAGAAACCAAAGGAGCCAAATTCTTTCATGCGTTTAATAGACTGTGGTCCACGGTCTGCTCGCGACGGGCAGAGCCGTGCCAAGTGCCCGGGAGCTGAGCGAGAGGCACAGGCCTCGCTCTCAGCCCAGAGGGAGAGAGAGACAAGGGACTCAACAATAAAACCCAGTGCGACCGGGGCAGAGTCCACGTCCAGAAACAGAATTACGCCAGCGTGGCCCAGAGGTCAAAGCAGTTCCATGAACAAAGGCCGGTCTTTTCAGCAAATGGCCTGGAGCAGCCGGCACCCATTTGCACAAAGATGAACTTCAACCTCAGCTCACACCTGACACAGTCGTTATCTCAGCTTTGATCGGAGACCTGAGTAACAGGAAAGCTAGGAAACGTTCAGGAGAAAACCTCCCCGACTGAGCGCTAAGCACGACCTGAGTTTGGACGTGACACCAGTAACGCAGCCCATGAAAGAGAAGCCAGCAAGAGGGACTTGATGAAAATGAGACACTTGTGCTCTGAGAAAGATCCTGTGGAGAAACTGAAAGGACACGTCGCAGATGGGGAAAAGTTTGCATATCACACTCGCCAACAAGAGACCTGCAGCCGGGATTAGAAAACTCTCTGCCAATACCGAGACCAGCCCCTTAGAAAATGGGCAAAAGATCGTGAACAGACACCTCATTAGAGAGGACACAGAGAAGGCCACACACCCGTGAAAAGATGTTCGCATAATTGGTCAGGAAGGACCCGGCTCGTTAAAACCTTAATGAGATATCACCACACACCTATGATGAAGGATAAAATAAGAAATACTGACGATATCAACTTCTGGCAAAGACTCAGAGCAACTCAAGGGGATGGACTGTTCACACACACAACCGCCTGGACATGGCTCAAAGGCACATGTTGTGTGAAACCAGCATGTCTTCGCAGGCTACATGCGTGTGATTCCACTTGTGTGAAATTCCGGGAATGAGACCGTCACGGTGAGGGAGAGCAGGGCTGTCGCTGGCGGAGCTGTGGTGGGAGAGGTCCACTCTGAAGGGGCAGCGAGAGGACATTCTTGGTTACGGACGACTTCTGACTCTCCATCGTGGTGGTGGTCACACAGACTTATACTTGAGATCAAATTTTGTAGCAATACACACACACACACACACACACACACGTAAAACTGATGGAATCTGAGCGAAATCTGTAGTTAAGAGTATTTGCTGAGTCCTAGCAGTGTGGCTCAGTGGATAGAGTGTCAGCCTGTGGACTGAAGGGTTCTGGGTCTGATTCTGGTCAGGGCACATGCCCGGCTCGATCCCCAGTGGGGGCTGTGCAGGAGGCAGCTGATCGATGATTCTCTCTCATCGTTGATTTTTTTATCTCTTTCTCCCTCTTGCTTCCTCTCTAAAATCAATAAAAAAAATCCTTAGATAATAAAAAGCTTATATGCAAATTGTCCCCTCTACCAGGAGTGCTACTGGGGGTTCGATTAGGGGGTGGGGCTGGCCCAACAACCACCCAGAGCCCCTCCCCCCCAGTAGCCCCACCCCCAATTGGCCTCCCCACCCTGATCAGGGGC
>NW_006289398.1:7928448-7937178 GCF_000327345.1 Myotis davidii
GACCCCGATTGGGCGGGCTGGCTGGCCGGTCCCCACCCATGTACAGATTCATGCACTGGGCCCCTAGTGTGTATGTGTGTGTGTGTGTGTGTATGTATGTGTGTGTGTGTGTGTGTGCGCATGTATTTGCCGATGTCAGTTCTCTGGTTTTGATTCGTGCCATGGCTATGAAAGATGTTAGTTATGAGGGAGTGTCTGTTGGAACTGGGTTCTATTTTTCCATCTTCTCACAGATTGCAAAATTTAAGTCTAAATTTACTTCAAAATAAAGTTTTTATTTTTAAATAAAGATAGTCAAGGAGACGGAGATAAGCGACTCCATCATTTGGGGGTGGAGGGGGAGGCAGACATCTGGGGGGAGATGGGAGGAGGAAGCATTTAACGGTGTCTTCGTCTTCGTAGTGAGGACTTGGGCAGTGGCAGGTGACTCAGTCAGGAAGCAGAGCTCCATGGCCAGGTCCCCCTCCCCCATCTGAATCGTGGCAATGCCTCGTAACTGAGACCCACTCCCCCTGGTCCCCACCAGTTCCCCCTGCTTGGCCGAGTGGTGCTTGTGAATGTCAATCAGTGATGCTGCTGCTTTGCTTAAAAGGCCTCCTCTCCCTTCCTCTCACCTGGAGAAACACATCCTCGCGATGGCCCCTGTGCTGGGCTCCCACCAGCCGCCTCCCTGCCATCCTCTGTCCCAGCCTCACGGGTCTCCCTGCTGCTCACTTAACTCATCAGCCCCCCAGCAGCCCCCACACCCCACTGGTCCTCCTTAGGAGCTGTCACTCCGCCTGGAACCTCTTCTCTCCTCTCAGTTGCTGCTCCGCCCCTCCTCCAAGAGGTCAGCTCCCTGCCTCCCGGAGCCCTTCCCAGAATCACAAAGCTGCAGTGACTCCGCTGCCTCTCCTCCCCCCTGATACCTCCCCCTGCTGCACACCGCCTTCCCTTCGCCACGTGACGTGTTCATGCAGACGGTGCCCTCCGCGGGGCAGCACATCTGGCTGCTCATTCACCTTCCCTGCTTTACACCCAACACTCAGGATCCGTTCACTCTTCCAACAGCACATCTAGGCCAGTGTCTGCTTCCGTTGCTGCTGCGACAAGTTACCACAAACTCCGTGGCTTAAAAACATACAAATTCATTCTCGTTCTGGTTCTGGGAGTAAAAACACCCCCAAGTTGGTGTTAAGGGGCTGAGGTCCAGGTGTCCACAGGGCTGTGGTCACCTGGCAGCTTGTGGGAGAACCCGGCACCCCCAGCTCTTGACCCGTGTTGACGTGTGATCTTCAAAGACGAGCGTGATGTGGAGAGTGGGCTCCAGATGGGAGACCAGGCCTCTGGGCGGAGGCCATGGGCACAGGGAAAGCTGGCTCTTTTCAGATGTAGTTCACAGGTGGAGCTGTGGGAGCAAAATAGTGCACCCTTTCCTGGGGGGCCCAGAGCTCCGTGAAGTATCTGGCATGTTACTTACTATAGGAGACCAGAAGGAGAAGTCGAGGGGGGCGGGCGTAATCAAGAATTCTGTTTTAGACGCGTGACGTTCAAGGTGCTAACCCGCCATCTGAGGGCCGTGTCAGGAGGACTTACTGTGTCTGAGGCTCTGAGGGCCGCGGGCTCAGCCTTGCATCTGAGCACCATGTGCCCTGGGTGACACCTGGAGGCACGGCTGGGTGAGGTCCTTCAGAGAGAGAGCAGGTGCCCAGAGATAATGGGAGGAGCCTGACAGCAGAGGTAACTTGGACCACGTGTCCGCGCTACGCCCTGCACTCCAACCTTTACTGATGATGTGACTTCATTTTATCTTCACAGCAGTTTGACCAGATGATGTCTGCTATGATCATGCTCATCGCCCAGTTGAGCCTGTTGTGAACGTGCTCATCGCACAGTTGAGCCTGTTGTGAACGTGCTCATCGTACAGTTGAGCCTGTTGTGAACGTGCTCATCGTACAGTTGAGCCTGTTGTGAACGTGCTCATCGTACAGTTGAGCCTGTTGTGAACGTGCTCATCGTACAGTTGAGCCTGTTGTGAACGTGCTCATCGTACAGTTGAGCCTGTTGTGAACGTGCTCATCGTACAGTTGAGCCTGTTGTGAACGTGCTCATCGTACAGTTGAGCCTGTTGTGAACGTGCTCATCGTACAGTTGAGCCTGTTGTGAACGTGCTCATCGTACAGTTGAGCCTGTTGTGAACGTGCTCATCGTACAGTTGAGCCTGTTGTGAACGTGCTCATCGTACAGTTGAGCCTGTTGTGAACGTGCTCATCGTACAGTTGAGCCTGTTGTGAACGTGCTCATCGTACAGTTGAGCCTGTTGTGAACGTGCTCATCGTACAGTTGAGCCTGTTGTGAACGTGCTCATCGTACAGTTGAGCCTGTTGTGAACGTGCTCATCGTACAGTTGAGCCTGTTGTGAACGTGCTCATCGTACAGTTGAGCCTGTTGTGAACGTGCTCATCGTACAGTTGAGCCTGTTGTGAACGTGCTCATCGTACAGTTGAGCCTGTTGTGAACGTGCTCATCGTACAGTTGAGCCTGTTGTGAACGTGCTCATCGTACAGTTGAGCCTGTTGTGAACGTGCTCATCGTACAGTTGAGCCTGTTGTGAACGTGCTCATCGTACAGTTGAGCCTGTTGTGAACGTGCTCATCGTACAGTTGAGCCTGTTGTGAACGTGCTCATCGTACAGTTGAGCCTGTTGTGAACGTGCTCATCGTACAGTTGAGCCTGTTGTGAACGTGCTCATCGTACAGTTGAGCCTGTTGTGAACGTGCTCATCGTACAGTTGAGCCTGTTGTGAACGTGCTCATCGTACAGTTGAGCCTGTTGTGAACGTGCTCATCGTACAGTTGAGCCTGTTGTGAACGTGCTCATCGTACAGTTGAGCCTGTTGTGAACGTGCTCATCGTACAGTTGAGCCTGTTGTGAACGTGCTCATCGTACAGTTGAGCCTGTTGTGAACGTGCTCATCGTACAGTTGAGCCTGTTGTGAACGTGCTCATCGTACAGTTGAGCCTGTTGTGAACGTGCTCATCGTACAGTTGAGCCTGTTGTGAACGTGCTCATCGTACAGTTGAGCCTGTTGTGAACGTGCTCATCGTACAGTTGAGCCTGTTGTGAACGTGCTCATCGCACAGTTGAGCGCCTGAGGGAGAGACCTAGAGACTTTCCCCACCGCGAGGACTCAGCAAGTTTGGTTCCGGGGTTCATGGAGACTCCAAGTCTCTACAGTCTTGTGTCCCTCACAAGCACAGCCTGGATGGACTCAAGGTTATGGACAAGGTCACCGCTAGGGTCCGCCTGGTCCCGGGTTCTACTCCAAGCAGCTCCTCTGGTCTGACGTGCTTGGTGGGTGACCAGAGGGTTCACTTCGTCCACGCCATCTTTCCTGTTCGTGGGCTCTAAGCTTTTGGTTTGTTTGTTTTTTAAATGTCAGTGACAGTTGGCATGCCGTGTTATGTTAGTTCCAGGCGTGTGGCTCCATGACCAGGCATCTCTATACTGTACAGAGAGGTCCCCCTGAGTCCAGTGCCCTCTGGCGCCACACGGCTGCCGTGACGTTACTGTGTTCGCTCTGCTGTGTCTCCATCCTGCGTGAGCTGTTCCGGGTCCGAGTCTTCTCTGCTACCTAGAACCAAAGCTGCTCCTGCCGCGTCGGCTGAGCTCTGATGAAACATGTGCTCACGTTTCCCGTAATAGACTTCCCGCAGCCCCGGAGACCCTGCCCCCTTCACGCTGGGAGTCAGCTCCGTGTGATGAGCAGCCGCCTTGGAGAGGATGCGAACGTGGAATGGAGGCCCGGATGAATCACATTGAAGAGCTGCACCAATGACTCACAGGTCAGGGCGTTAGGTTTGAAAAACGAGCTGAATATCAACACCCACTGCCCACATTGTGCTTGCAGCATGTTCTCCCGAAACACCCACAGACGTTTCTCTCTGGGGGGACATTTCCGCCGTGACTGGGGGATCACAGAGCGATGAGATGCGCTGTCTCACTGTGTGTGGGCGCACAGAGCCTGCTGGGGGCCGCCGCCGTCTGTGCGAGGCCCTCGGAGGCCAGTCCTGAGGGCGAGGCCGAGGGCCGCAGCTCAGAGAACCTCAGGCACACCCAAGGCCCCGAGTCTGCGGTGGGCGCAGAGGTGACGGAGCCGCCAGCCTCAGCACGTGCTCTGTACCCCGTAATTCAGCAGCGCGATTCCCCGATGGCTGAGTGAACACCTACTGTGCGTCAGGCACGGGGACAGTGGTGGGTCAGCGAGGCCAATGAGCCCTCGGTGCACGAAGCTCACAGACTAACAGGAAAAATGGATCACCAGACAGAGAATGGAAATAACGCGTGCCTGGGGAGGCCGTGTTCCATGGGGTGGGGGAGGGTCAGGAAACCTTGCTGCTGGCTCTCCCGGCTTTGACGCTGATACAGGATCGTGGCAACAGGCTTGGAAGTCCTTTCCGGCACAGTCTTCAGCAGAAGTTCAGCCGTTTAGATGCCAGGTTTCTGGATCACTAAGGTTCAAGCCTTCACGAATAGGGAGGTTTGTTTCTGCATCGTTCTGTTTGCGTTGGTTCTTAGACCCCACGTGTGAGATGACAGAATACTTGTCTTTCTCTGTCGGACCTACTTCATGTGGCATAATACCCCCAGGCCCACCCGTTCTCTCACGGCAGCTTTTCATTCTCTCTGTGGCCGAGTCGTGTTCCCTTGTAGGTGCACCCTCTTCTTTGCCCACTCACCCCTTGATGGGCACTTACATCTTGGCTCTTGTAAACTACGCCGCCGTGAACATAGGCGTCTATATATTCTTCGGAATCAGTGATTTTGTTTTCTTTGGGTAAATACCGGGGTGTAAGGCGGCTCCGTTTTTGCTTTTTTGAGGAATGAGATGATTCTGCTTTAAATGCCTCCTGTGCGTGGACTTCCGAAACTTCCGCCTGCAGCTCGCACCCCTCTCTAGACGCCAGATCTGACCACGCACCTCGGGCCCATGTCCTCAAGTTCAGACTCCGCCTCTCACTGCCACGGCCGCTCACGGTGGACACTGCGCTCCCCACACTGAACGAACAGTCCCACCTGCTCTCCCTCCTCCCATTCTTCCCCCACGACAATCTAGTCTCAGCACAGAATTCAGAAGCGGGCGCTTCTCAGAGACACTGGGGTTCGGTCCAGGCACACAATAGGGCGAGCTGTCATCTCACTGCGGGTGGAGGGCCTGACATCAGGGGGTTACACACAGCGCAGGAGGCAGATGATGTACTGTAACATCGTCCCCCTAAAACGTATATGATCTTATTCACCAAGGGCACCCCAATTCATGTAATTAAAAATTCAAGTTAAAGAAAACAACAGTAAAACTCCATGAGCGCAGCAAGGGGACCCTTTGCTGAATTGCTAACAACTGCTCACACGTCCACAGAATCACCATTGTTTTGCAAAGACGACAGATACCACTTACAAGATGGTCCAGCCCGGCCGGTGTGGCTCAGTGTTTGAGGATCGACCTATGAACCAGGAGGTCAGGGTTCAATTCCCGGTCAGGGCACGTGCCCAGGTTGTGGGCTTGATCCCCAGTGTGGGGCGTGCAGGAGGCGGCCCATCAATGCTTCTCTCTCATCACTGATGTTTCTCTCTCTTTCTCCCTCTCCCTTCCTCTCTGACATCAATAAAAATATATTTTAAAAAAAGAAAGAAAAATTCTCCTCGTCTTATAGTGAAAATATTACCCCTGATTGTCCCCGACTGGCACAAACCTCCCGGGACGTAGCCGTGAGGACAGAAATCACGTTGCTGTGGCCGGAAGCAGTCAGGGAGGGGCAGGCGGATCGGACCCCGTGCTTGTGTCGGAAACGGGTGGACAGTTTTCCGTTCTTACCGCTTTCCCTTGTCAGTGGAACAGTCCAGGTTAAAACATACCACAGTTTCATCATTTATTTCTAAGCCGTGATAGGATAAGACTGTCTCTTAACAGAATTTAAGTTTGATATTTAGGGTCGGAAACCGGCTGCTTAGAAAGTGGTAGGTTTTCCAGACGTCGTGGAGTGTGGTTTCCTGGAGAAGTAAGAGACTTCCGCTCGTAGAGATGCCATCGGGTCCCCATCCCTACTAACCGGCTTTCATCCATTTACTTACTAAACATGGTTTTTAGTTACAGTATTTTTCAGTTTTATTCTGTGTCAGTTTCAGGTGCAAGGATAGAGAAGGGGTCCTCAAACTTTTTAAACAGGGGGCCAGTTCACTGTCCCTCAGACCATTGGAGAGCCGGACTATAGTTTAAAAAAAACTGTGAACGAATTCCTATGCACACTGCACATATCTTATTTTGAAGTAAAAAAACAAAACGGGAACAAATACAATATTCTTATTTGCATGTGGCCCGCGGGCCGTAGTTTGCCCACCCCTGGCATAGAGGTTAGACCATCATAACCGCCCAGTGACCCCCGGCGCTGCCACGCCCCCCGGCACCGCAGTTACCACAGTGTGACGGACGCTGTCCCTCTGCTGCACTCTCCACCCTGGACGGTGCTGTCCCTGCCGATCGGCACTCCCCACCTTCACTCACCCCCTCAGCCCTTCCCCGTTTCTGTTTCGCTTGTTTGATCTATTCTCCAGATTCCACATGTGAGAGAGCACAGGCGTTTGTCGCTCTGTCTGTCTGACTGGGCTCTGTCTGTCCTGGCAGCCATCTGCCTCGTAGGTGGAATAAGGGAGAGTGTGGAGAAGGTCTTGGTGCTGGGGGAGCCTCCAGGCCCCGGGCTTCTCAGAAGGGCTGGTCTCCCTGGAAACGGGACGCACACGGGAGGGGGCGTGTTGGGCAGCAGTATCTTCTGGTGTCTGTGCTGCTCCCACAGTCCCCCCACGGCTCCCGGAGCTGCAGGGGGTGGGTCAGGTGGACTTTGGTGTCCAGAGCCCTGGCCCCAAAGGTAGGAGGTGGGACCTTGGGGTCTGTGGCCTCGGGGACATCAGGCTGCGCCCCGTCTTCCCTTCTCAGCGACCAGATTGGTCTCCGTGCAGCCTTCTCGCCTCTCAGCCCCGAGAATGCTGGACGCGGTGACACTGGGAACAGCCCGTCAGCCCCGTCCTGAGTGCTGGGCGTGCCGGCCACGTGGGCTCAGCCACTTACCATGCGCTGGGTTCAGCCACGTGGCTCATTTTGGTTTCTGATCAGTGGGAGGAGGAGCCCTGCCCTCGGGCTCTGGTGAGAGTGAGCGGCAGCCTCTCCTAAGTGCCCGGCTGTGCCGGATGGGACGGTCTCAGTAAAACGGTGTCCACTGGCGCTGCAGCCAGGCCTGTGGGTGCCCCTGCGATGCCCACTGGTCCCTGTCCCCACGGCTGCACCGCATGGAGCCTGGTCCCCCCAGGACTCCAGGTCCTGGCTCTCCCCTGTCCCAGGACCACGAGGAAGCCCTACGGGACCCTCCACCCGGCCTACATGCCCTGAGCCCCCGCCTGGCCCAGCTGGTGGCGAATTCTCTGGTGAGAAATGCCGTCGGCTCTGGGCAGTGCCGCGTTGAGGGTCCAGAACAGTGTCTGTGAGTGGATTTTCTGACTTTTCTCCCGTTCTCGTACTGAGACCGGGGCCGGGCACTGACCGGGCGAGTGGGCAAAGCCGCCGAAGACCCCGCCTGAGCCAGCGGTCGAGTCGGCTGGGAGGGAGCCCCGGAGGGTGGGGAGCCGTCGTGTTGTCCACGGTCAGCAGCAGCCTCTCATCTGCAGGGAAACGACCCCTTGGAGGTTTCACCTGGAGGAGGGTTGGTTCTCGAAAGCATGAGCTGTGAGGGCTGGAGGCTGTTTGCTGCTGATGCCTCACTCCCTGGGCCTGCGAGTCCTCACCAGGGCGCTGTGCCTGCAGGGGTCACCAGCACTCCAGCCGAGGGCGGAAGCAGCAGAGGCGGGACAGCCCTGTGCAGGGACAGAACGGGAAATACATGTGGCGGCCGCTGCTCTCAGCTGCTGCTGAGGAATTGGGGAGCCTCGCTGTGAAGGGAGCATTTTTACTGGTTTCTCCTGGTTGATGCTGGCTCCTCCCGGCCCAGAGGCCACAGGAGAAAACGCTCGGATGGCCCATGCTTCCCGGCCGGGCTCAGGCCTGGACGTTGGAGACGAGACGTGTCTGAGGGGGAAGCTGGGGTAGAGCAGCCACCTTGGCCCCGTCCCCCGAGTGCCGGTCGGGGAGGGGCTGGTGCAGGGGCAGGAGCCTGGGAGGCCCCAGTGACCTGTGACTGACTCCCGAGGTGCCCACGTGGGCGGACGCCAGCCCAGCACCTCCATCTGGGCACCGGCAGGGACCAGAGCTGGACTGCACAGGAGGCTGTGACCTCCCAGTGAGCCTCCCTCCCTGCCCCCACCAGCACCAGCTGGGCCCAGAGGGGGCCTTCGGGGTCCTAACGGCCGTGATTCCCAGGCCTGAGTCTCTGGGAGCTAATTGTCTGCCCTAGGACTCGCCTGGGCAACAGTCCAGCCTGCGGAGGTGATCGAACCGGCAGTGAGCGTCGCTCTGCGAGAGCCGGACCTGTCCGGGCACAGCCCCTGCTGGCAGCCTGAGCTGCTCAAGCCGTGACCTGGGGTCACCACTGGGACCCCAGCCCTGCGCCTGCTGCAGGCGGCTCTCCCGGGAGAGGTCCCAGGACGGAGGTGTTCCGGGGTTTACGGCTTTCCCGGGGCCAGGCCCTGCAGCAGCTGCCCTCGGGGGACCCTGCTCCCCAGTTCCTCCCACAGTCCCCCCGGAGCCTCCAGGATCTGCTGGGGCTG
>NW_006289398.1:7937331-7938146 GCF_000327345.1 Myotis davidii
GGGTGAGGGGGGGAGGGGGTGGAGAGGGATCTGTAACACTATCAGCAACAACAAATACATTAAACAGGAGAGAAACAGCCGGGCCTGCCTCTGGGTGGAAACGTGACGCCCACGGGAAGCGGATCTGCGGGCGGAGCCCCCCTCCCCTTCCACTGCTGACTGGGCCGTTTCTTATCGCTTCTCGGGAATGTATGGCCAGTCATTCTTCAAACAATGAGCTTTGTTTAACTTTTTAAAATTGCTAATTCACAGGGAAATAAACCCTTTGTTCTGAGGGTTTATGGGGACTTTCTCAGGGTTATAAGATGTTTTCCTTTGGCACGAAAAAGAACAAAGGCGTTTTCATTGCGAGCTGCCTTCCTGAGCGAGTCCCTTACGCTGCTGGCGCTGGGGGTGCGGGTGTCCTCCGTTCGCTGGGGCTCCTTAAAGGAGGTGATGGGGGGGACTGAGGAGTGTTGAGCAGAGTTTCCACTCACAGACCCCCACTCCCCACCCCCCACCCCACCCGCCCCGTGAGGCAGGCGGAGAGCTTGCTGGGACCTGCTCTGTGACATGAGCAAGTCTCCCCGCGTCTCAGTTTTCTTATTTATAATAAAGGCTCGGCCACCACCTTCTCTGAGGTCCGTGTGAGGCGAACGTCCACGCTGAGAAGTGAAGGCTGCTCGCGTCTGTCCGTCCGTCCACCCGAGTGCCGGCGTCTCCGACGTCCCCGCGGCTCCAGCCACATCTGGCGTCTGAACCGGCAGCTTACGTTCCCAGAGTCCTGGGGGCTCGTCCAGAACCAGGGGGTCAGTGGGCGCCTGCTCCCCGAGGCC
>NW_006289398.1:7938356-7941890 GCF_000327345.1 Myotis davidii
CAAGGAAGCCAGTCATGCTGGGTTAGGGCCCCCCAGGACCTCCTCGCACCTTTGCTTCTATAAAGACCCGACTTCCAAACACGGTCACACTCGGTCCTGGGGGCTCAGGCTTCAGCATGTCTTTTAGGGGAACAGAGTCACCCCATCACAGCAACTGCAGTCTCAGGGTGCAGTGACCTGGCTTCTCGTTGAACTCGGGTCCCTTCTCTCTGTGCCCGGAGCCCGAGGGGCAGGCCTTGCCGCACCTGGAACCCCTTTGTCCATGGCCTCTGGTTGGGCTGAGGCTTGGGGGATAAGGTGCCCGGAGGGTACTTTCCCCTGAGATGGGAGGTGTCCCCTCAGCTGGCAGGTCCTGTCCACACAGGTTGCTTTGCCTCTGGACCCTCAGGCTTCCCCAACCTCTCGCTTCAGGTCAGGTGGTCTCCCACCCCCACCTCCGGCCCTTGCTTCCCTGCAGCAGGCGGCTGGAGGCAGTGCTGGAAGTTCTGCAAGGCCCTGGCTGGGAGATGGCGTCCTTCTGGAAACAGGCCCCTCACCGGAGGCAGAACCACCAGGCTCCGGCGGGCATCGGGGGCAGGGCTGGAGCCTCCTGCCCCTGGGGTCAGAGGGCAGAGGGCCCATGTCAGTCCCGTCTGCCCCAGGGCTGTGGACAGACAGGGCTCTGCTGCAGACCAGACGGAGGGGGAGAAGGAGCACCGAGGGCCTGGGTGACATCGCTGCATGTCTCCCTCCACCCGTGGGCGAGGGGGTGGGGTGTCAGGGAGTGAGTGCACACAGGTGGCTGTCACTCCGCTGTCACTCAGCTCCACGCATGTATGTCCGGGTTCCAGGCTCGGAGGAGCTGCAGGCAAAGCCTGGGAAGCTGTTCTCTTGCAGAATCTGAGAACGAAAATAAAATAAATTCAGAGAGAATTCTAACTCGAAGCGAGGCTGCACTGGGGGCTTTCGGAGGGAATACGGCCGTTTTAATTGACGACTAGCTCATCCTAAATTTAATCTGGAAAAGAAACAAAGTAGGTAAGACTGTAACAAGAAATGAGGCGCCTCGCTGCATCAGCCGCCAGGATACTTCATTTATTTTCCTTCTAATTTTAAAAATCACAGGAAATGTTTCAATGACTTAAAATGTATTATGCAGGCATATTCGTTTTATCCTTCTTTCCTTGAAGTATCCTGCTTGCAAGAGAAACCTGTTACCTTGAAAAGCCTTCCACAGGTGGCTGTTACATAACTTAATTCCGCTGACGTGCCGGCCTCATGAGGAGCACGGAGCCACAGTTCTCCCGAGACCGCGCACGGCACCCGCTCCCTTGGGGACAGAGCAGCAGGAAGCTTGCGTGTAACCACCGTGGCTGCATGTTTTATGTTCGTGCATCGAGGGGAACGACTCCGCTTCACGCTCGGAGGAAGCAGAGCCAGGTCACCGTTTTAGAAGCCGATTGGTTTTCTCCCCTGACTGCAATGCAGGGAATGGTTACGGTTACGAAGGGATCCAAAGAATGAAATGGAAAGGCCCGGAAGAAAGGGGAAAGCACAGTCGACTGAGGTGCTCGGTCAGCAGTTGTGCTGGTTCCCGTCGTCATTGGTTTGGCCGCCCGCCATGTGGCTGAGGTTACCCCGGTGTCTGACAGTCTGTCCCACGGAAACATTTGCATCTGACACGGGATTGTGTGGGGGGTAGGAAACGGCGGCATGTTCCTGGTTCTCTGCATGTTGTGTTAATGGTAAGGATGGATCCCGGGCGAATCCAGTCTCTACCGTGGCGTTCCTTTGGAACTTGATCAACATTCATCCGAATCCAAGGGCCTTGGCCTGAGACTCCTCTGAGGATGGAGTCAGGAGGATGAGATGAGAAGGAAAATATAAATTAGAGGCCGGTGCATGGATTTGTGCACCCGTGGGGTCCCTCAGCCTGGCCTGCGCCCTCTCGCAATCCGGGACCCCTTGGGGGATGTCGGACTGCGGGTTTTGGCCCGATCCCCGCAGGCCAGGCTAGGGACCCCTCCCCCCTTCCCTCTGGGATTCACCAGTCTGTTCCTTTTTTCCATGCCTGTGCGTTGAGCGTCTGCCTCCTGGTGGTCAGCATGAGTCATAGCTACTGGTCGAATGGTCGAACAGTCTCTTAGGCTTTTATATATATAGATGTTGGGTAATAGTTGGAGCTGGGAGGGTCTTTGAAATAGAGCGACCATGGGGGTCCCCATCTCTTTGCTCGAGACTGCAGAGTCCCGGGGATGGAAGCTCCGTGTTAAGACCTCTCATGAGCATGGGAGCCTGTGACACCTGCAGTTGATGTCGTCCTGCCCGACTTCTTTACACAGGAAGTGACTGGCTGGCGGCAGAGCAGGCTCACAGTCCGAATCTGGTGCTTGTCCCACTGCCCCGCGTTTCTTCTTTGAAAGCCAAGAGAGAAAATAGAAGGAAATGCTAAGTGAGACAAATGAATGGCCACAGGAAGCAGGTGGCTTCATTCTGGGAGGTGCCGCTGCAAGGCATTCTGGGATTCAGGCTGGGGCAGAGCCCCGAGGGACCTCTTTCATGGTCCAGTGAATAGCATCGCATCTGGGGCCCATGGCTGCCATATGTGACCACCAATTGGTGGCTGAGTCACTGAAATTCATTTCCTCAAAGTCCTGGGGGCCAGAGTGTGCGGTCAAGGCGTCAGCCGAGTGGTGTTCAGCCGAGACTCCTGGGGGGTCCCTTCCTGTCTCCCCGGCTTCTGATGGTTCAGACACCTCTGGCTTCAGCTGCATCTCCCAGTCCTGCTCCATTTCCCCAGGCCTCTCTGCCTTCTCCCTCCTCGGCTCTCAGCAGGACCCAGGAAGATCTCTGGGGGCCTTTCCTTCATCACTGCACAGTGTGGTCAGCCTTAGCGACTGTGCCAGACACGCTGGGAAGGCTGTGCACACCACGGCTGCTCTGTAGTGGGACCTCTGTAAGTGCACGCGGCTGAGTTAGTTGATGCTGTAGTACGGATGTTCTGTTTCTGTCTTGTTACTGAGAGAGGGGGTGTCACAGTCTATTGGTTACCGGGAGAGGGGTGTCACAGTCTATTGGTTACTGGGAGGGGGGTGTCACAGTCTATTGGTTACTGAGAGAGGGTGTCACAGTCTATTGGTTACTGGGAGAGGGGTGTCACGGTCTATTGGTTACTGAGGGGGGGTGTCACAGTCTATTGGTTACTGGGAGAGGGTGTCACAGTCTATTGGTTACTGAGAGAGGGGGGTGTCACAGTCTATTGGTTACTGAGAGAGGGTGTCACAGTCTATTGGTTACTGGGAGAGGGGTATCACGGTCTATTGGCCTCGGGGTCACAGGGGCCTCGGGGTCATGGGGGCCTTGGGGTCACAGGGGCCTCGGGGTCACGGGGGCCTTGGGGTCACAGGGGCCTTGGGGTCACAGGCGTCTTGGGGTCACGGGGGCCTCGGAGTCATGGGGGCCTCGGGGTCACAGGCGTCTTGGGGTCATGGGCGCCATCTAACAGGCCAGGGACAGTGGAACCACATGGAAGGGGGGCCTGGCCTGACGGAGGGC
>NW_006289398.1:7941995-7957727 GCF_000327345.1 Myotis davidii
GGGGCGGAGGCGGAGGGCCAGCCACTCAGCTGAGTCCGGTTCTGCTTACAAACGCGGTGATTCGTTTATACTCAGTTCTGTTTAGTTTGGCCCTGAACTCATCAGACCCCTTCCCCGTCCCTTCATTTGAATCAAGACCAAAATGAGACTTTCCGTACAGCGTGCATGACGGATGGTAGGTGTGCTGGGAGGGGCTTGAAGGGACGCGCAGAAAAAGGTCTTTTCTTCCTGGCCCAGGAGTCGGGGGGCCAGGGGCCCCTCCCTCCAGGAGCTCAGGTCCCTGTTCCTCCTGTGGAGAGGGATCCTTACCTGCCTCTCTGTGGGGACTCGGCCTCGAAGGCCGGAGGGTGACTCAGTCGCTGAGTCACGACCACTCACGTCAGCAGAAGGGGAGCGTGGGCTTCATGACCCCTCGTGCCCGGGGTCAGGAGGCTGTGAGGGGGCAGCTGAGACCGGAATAGATCTTCACGAGGTGAGTGTGGTGACTCAGTCCTCACGCTTTCTCCCCAGCTCCCGCCTTGTGCTGCGTCATGTTATTTCCTGGGAGGCGCGGATGTTATTCCTGGCTTCTTATGTTCAGACACCTGGAGTTCGGTGAAAAATAAGAAAAAACTCAGAGTGACGAGAACTTTCTCGCAGTGTGATTCGGGGCCACAAGGTGAAATATTTAAGCCTCAACATCCTTATCTTTAAAATGGGGCCGATCCGGCCCAGCCGGTGGGGCTCAGTGGCTGAGCATCGACCCAGGAACCAGGAGGTCAGGGTTCGATTCCCGGTCAGGGCACATGCCCGGGTTGTGGGCTCGATCCCCAGTGGCGGGCATGCAGGAGGCAGCCAATCCGTGATTCTCTCTCATCACTGGTGTTTCTAACTCTCTCTCCCTCTCCCTTCCTCTCTGACATCAATAAAAATATATTTTACATGAGACGTACAGTGGGGCCGGCTCACACATGCTCAGAGGCGAGGCTGGTGGGCGTTGGTGGTGTCACTGACTAAAGGAAAAGCCAGAAGGTGATGTAATGGGAGACCTGGTTCCATCCAGTTCCCTCATTATGGATTTTTATGCACGTTCCCCGGCGTCCAGGTGACGCTGTCCATGGCCGGACGGTCTCCGTGCTGTGCCCACAGGCCGTGCACCCTCCATCGGGGGCTGAGTCCGGCATCGCTGGCCCAGCAGCCGAGGGGTTACGCAGGGAGCAGCGGGCAGGCTCGGACCCGGGGTCAGGCTGTGTCCGCGGCCTGGGTCCTGTGGGTGGGGCCCGGCTGACCTCCCGCAGGGCTCGGTTTTAAGGAGGGACTCTGGGCAGGTGTCTCACCCCCTCGGCGGCCTGAGTCGCTGGTGACCCCACGACGTTGTGCTGACCGTGCTGCTGCCACGGCTGGGCTGGGCCACCCCGAGACGGGGTCGGGACCTCACAGCTCACACAGGTGGCCCCTGGCCAGGTGGTCTGCCCGGGAGCTGATCCTTTATTCTTTTTCTTAAAAAGATATTTTTATTGATTTCAGAGAAGAAGGGAGAGGGAGAGAGAGATAGAAACATCAATGATGAGAGAGAATCACCGATCGGCTGCCTCCTGCCGGCCCCGCGCTGTGGAGTCCCGTAGTCAATACAGTTGAGCTGCCCCCAGCGTGGCACTGGCATTTGGCGACCAAAGGGGAGATGCCCGAAGGACACGGCTTAGCGGGACCTACAGACACCGGCCGGTTGATGGGCCCTCACCCGCTAGAGGGGCCGAAAAGGTAGCGTTTCAGGGTGTTGTGTGTGGGCAAATCTAGGTTCCTCCATAACCTCGTTAGGTTCTCTGCAGCCTCTGCTTGCTATTTTAGCATAAGCGTGTTTATGTCCTGAGCAGAAAAAACAAGTGTGTTTATTTTGGTTCACGCTCTGAGAGTCAGATAAGCCTGCCAGGCCGGCCGAGCGGGTTCTGCCCGCGTCTGCGGTGAACGTTTCTCGCTGCCCCTCCTTCGCTGGGTCTGCTGGGAGGGTCCCTCGGTCTCCGAGGAGCCGGGAGCCCTGCGCTCTGCCCAGCTGGTGCCCCGGAGCCGTACCTCACGGTGGGCACTCGTGCCGAGGCGCGAGCCACTTCGCGGGCAGCAGGCAGCTGCTGTGCCCGTCGCGGCGGGTCCCGGGCTCCCTGCCACGTGGAAGGCCGGAGACACTGCTCCTCGGAACACGCGTCCTCGTGCTGTGACAACCCTCGCTGAGAGGCCGGGCAGGCCCACCTTCGTGGCCACTGTCCACTGTGTGCTCAGGTGGCCGGTCCCCGTGTCACCTGCCAAGTCAACAGAGAGGCCTTTAAAGACCTGTCGTCTCTTGTGAATGGGGAGTCCCTTGATTAAGAAGTAGATCAGCCCTGACTGGTTTGGCTCAGTGGGTAGAGCGTCGGCCTGTGGACTGAAGGGTCCCAGGTTCGATTCCTTGGTTGCGGGCACATCCCCAGTGGGGAGTGTGCAGGAGGCAGCTGAATCGATGTTTCTCTCTCATCGATGTTCCTAACTCTCTATTCTTCTCCCTCTCCCTTCCTCTCTGTAAAAAATCAATAATATATATATATTTTAAAAAGAAGTAGATTAATTCCGTATTTTATTTGCTACACATGTTCTGTTTTGGGGGGCGGGGGGCACAGGTAACAGTGGAGTTTGGTCGCTTAGCAGAAGCAGGAATTCCTGGAAGCACATGCGCTTTCCTGTACGGGATACACTTCCGGACAGATCTGCCCTCTGTGCCCAGAGCTGCCCACGCCCTGTGCCTCACTCTCGGAGGCAGAGCTTCGATGCGCTTTTCCCCGGAGGAGGTTTCTCAGCCCCTGACGGAGGGCTCCCGGAGAGAACAGGGCTCCTGACCCACTTTTTCTTACCTTTGTAAGCAGACTGGTGCCTCTTGGGTGTGGGCTTTGTGGGTCCTCTGTCAGCACAACAGGCTTCCTCAGTCACGTCGAGAGAAGCGCATCCCCAGGCCCGCGTTGCAGAGCTCACAGCGGCCACAGGCTCCCTCCCCCTCGGCACTGCCCAGGCGCCCTCTGTCACTAATGCAGCAGCCCTCACGGCAGCACAGGGAGACAGCTGTTCCGAACGCCCCCTTCTCTGCAGATAAGACGACTGTGCAGGGTCAGAGTTTGCAGAGTGGACGGCAAACGTGAGACGTCGGCTTCCATTCATGCAGTTAGTGGTGTCTGGGTGTGTGGACGGCTGAAAAGAGCCGACACAGTCCTCACCCTTGGATGAATGAGGCATAAACACGGAGCCGGCCAGGTCAGCTGTGCCCGTCACCATGGGGCAAGGTGCCCGAGTGTCCTGTAAGCTGGCCGGTCCGCGTGCCTATCACCCAGTGTAGCTTGCCCTGCCCGTGAGATGCTGTTGCGTTTGCTTCGAGGGGACTTTCCTTACAGGATCTGGTCCCAGCGTAAAAGGCCAGAGGGATGGGGCTGTGAAGCTACAGTGATGGCAGGGGTGCTCTCTGTGGGCCCTGAGCGTACACGGGTGTAAACCAGGATTCAGTTTGCGTCTCGTGTCACCTGTGGTGGCAGGTTGTAGGAGGGAGACTGAGAACACGGACGAGCCTCCTGCTGTAGCACCACCCGCCCAGAAGAGCCTCCTGCCTGTGAGGCAGCACTGGTTTGGGTTAAATCGGCACCTTTCCCACGGACGTTCTTCGTAATCGCGTATCTTCTCACCTCCTGACGCACCGTCTCACTCTCTTGACATTGAGTGTTTGTGAAGCAACACGGCCCAGCTCTCAGGTCATCGTTCCCAGGTAGAAACCCTCTATCATTGGAGCTTTTCAATAGGAAAGTGGATTTGGCGAGACTTGAACTCCTCGCCTGGGGCTTTCCCAGGCCTGGCTGTGCCCAGTGGTGGCTGTGCCCAGGGTGACCCTGTGTCTGGAATTCTCTCCGTGTGTTCCACGGAGCACGCTCCACCGAAGCTGCGTTCGGTGGCATTTAGTGTGTGTGCCAGGCTGCTGACTTGGCAGGTTGGCTTGACCCCTTACTGTTTGCCTGGATTCTGTGTGTGGAGGGGATATTAGTCATGGATCACCAGCTTGGCTGAGCAGACTGTGTGGTTGGGAGGAGTTCATCGTTACCATTGGAAATATGATTCTTAAAAATCTTCAAAAGTGCATGCCGTCTGGATTTTCAGAAGCAATTTTATTGGAAAAGAAAAGATCTACTGTGTGTTCCCTTCATGTTATCTGTCCCTCATGCACCAACCAGCAGTGACGGACTCACGGCGTTTCTCCTTGGTTGAGTCCAGATCATTGATCTGCCTTGATCCCCATTGATCCCCACTGATCCCATTGATCCTAATGATCTCCATTGATCTCTAATGATCTCCATTGATCCCCATTGATCTCCAGTGATCTCCATTGATCCCCAATTATCTCCATTGATCCCCATTGATCTCCAATGATCTCCATTGATCCCCACTGATCTCCATTGATTGGGCTATGGGGGTCACGGTGGAAATGGAACAGCAGAGTGGATGGGGAGTAGACAACCGCGTGTGGATCTTGTCCTCTCGTCCTGTTTTCTTCTTGTTGGTCGAGGTGAGAGGCTGGAGGAAGAGCCTGAGGATGGAAACCCCCGACCAAGGACTCTGTCTGGCAGGAACACGAAATACAAAACCCAAATGTGACAGTGGCCCTGGAAGGTGGCCGCTGCTTGTCTGTGCTGTGTGAGTTCTGCGTGTGAGTGTGAGCGTGGGAATGTGTGTCCAGACTTCACTGCATGGTAGTGGAGGGACGATGGGATGGTGCACGGAGTGAGGACCCATGTCACAGTGGGGATGGCAGAGGTCATCGTAAGAGTTGATGTTATCAGATTAATTCACTCACCGTGTTTAGGTGGCTAATGGCATTTTTAAGGGAGTTTTTTAAGTTGAAAGTATTCATATTTCACAGGCCACACCTTTGGATCTGGTACCTGATTTCCTATTTATAGCAGCTTCCCTCGATCGTCCCCTAAAAGTGCCGCAGACGGCTCATTACTTGCTCAGAACCTTGTTCCCGAGTGACAGTTCATTCCTTAGATTATAGAACCAAAGGCAGTAAAGCCTCCTCCCTTTTCCCTCTGAGGTTCTGTCGGCGATTCCATGTGTGAACCCTGACGGTTCAGGTGCTCAGTCACTTAGTCAATATTCAGTGAGAGCCGACGGGGCGGTAAACATGAGCACGAATGGACGTGTGGGGAGTGAACACGCTCAGGGATGAGGCGGCTTCGGCTGGTGCTGGATGGACGACGGCCTTGAGTGTATGTAGGCGCAAAACCAGATATTCTTCTAGGATTTTAATGACGAGGCCCCCGTCTCACCCAGCCCCCCCGATCCGCCGAGGACACCCCACTCCTTCCAGCTGTTCTTCTCCATCAGCCTCCAGAGCTGTGCTTACTGTGCTGTCCTGCTGTCAATCAGTTGGCGAATTTCAGTCGTTTCTGTGAACACCCTACAACAGTGATGGCGAACCTGTGACACGTGTCAGAGGTGACACGCGAACTCATTTTTTTGGTTGATTTTTCTTTGTTAAATGGCATTTAAATATATAGAATAAATGTCAAAAATATACATCTTTGTTTTACTATGGTTGCAAAGATCAAAAAATTTCTATATGTGACACGGCACCAGAGTGAAGTTAGGGTTTTTCAAAATGCTGACACGCCGAGCTCAAAAGGTTCGCCATCACTGTCCCACAATGACCTCCTCTCACCCCAAACACACACGTCTACTCCCTGTGTAATGCCGTTAGAATTTGGTAGGTTACTCTTCAGTCTGTACGTCCTATGTTCACACAAGCATCATTCACGGTTCGGGTGTGTAGACACCTGGCTGCCTGGGGAGGAGGAGGGACCCCAGGCTTCCGGCTCCTGCAAAGACTTTCCTGAGTGATCCTGTTTCCGCCCCCAACGCCCACGTCCAAGGTGCCCGCCCACCCGCGCCTCCTGGCGACTCCACTCACCCAAGGGTTCCCGCGAAGGCTGGGCTGCGGCCAAGTCAGTTACCAGATCAGTCCGCTGGTCTCCAGGGACTCGGTCTCCCCTCTCTCTCCCAGTCTCTGTGTCCTTTGTGGGCTTAAGAAGTTTTTACTTATTTACTGAAACTTTAATGTGTTTCTGGAGTAAAGTATTTAAGCTTAAACCTGCTATATTTACCCCAAGTTGCAAATGATCTTTTAATGTTTAGTTAATAGCACTACCTGGCATTCTCACCTCATTTTATGGGTGAATTAACCCGGGTGGGAGGAGTCAGATAACCGCCCACGGCTGTACAGGTAGCAGGTGTAATTCCATTTGCCCACTCTGTTTATTGGAAGACAGGGGTGCTGAGTTTGGGGGTTCGCAGTTTCGTGGAGAGAGAAGGTAAATTCTCAGACATCAGAATGTAACACCTTGAAGGGCCAGAACAAGACTGTCCAGCGCACACCGGGACCCGAGGGGAGAAGGGTTCCCACATTTCCTTGTGACGCCTTCGATACCATTGGAGCAGTTCTTCCTACAGAAACCTTACTCCATGGACTGGGCATCTGTCTGTCAGCCGCTGGGGTCCATGGAATAAATCTTCGGAGTGACGTGGACAGTTGATTCGTGTTGTCTCATAACCACCTTTCACGTGATCCTTTGGGAAAACCAAGGTGGGTTTTGACTTACAGACCTGGGAAATGTACTTGACAGTGAGGCGTCTGAGACCCCTGCCCAGGTTTATCCTTGCCAGTCGTGACACCCAACCCTTGATCTCATTAAATCTAAAGGACATGCTTGCCCGTGGGCGTCCCCAACTATCAAACACGGC
The DNA here is from genome assembly GCF_000327345.1 of Myotis davidii. Lineage (NCBI taxonomy): Eukaryota > Metazoa > Chordata > Mammalia > Chiroptera > Vespertilionidae > Myotis > Myotis davidii. The sequence continues at coordinate 7,948,776 of NW_006289398.1, forward strand.
TTATCAGTGCATCCACGCCTGCCCAGACCGGACGTGGGTTTTTGCCGTTAGAACTGTCGTCACTCATGGCACTGGACCCTGGACCCAAAGTGCCATCGCGCAGCGCTGGGGCAGGACCTCTGTGGCTGGCACCGTCGCCGAGCCACTGCTGGGCTGCTCCCAGGCTCTGCCCCTCGCGTGGGTGACCCAGGGACACTGCAGTAGCCGCTTCTGCACCTCAGCTTTCCCGCCTGTGAAGTGGGTGATTGCAGACCCAGCTCTCCGGCTGCTGGGGCTTGTTTGTGTTCGTGATGCGATGGAGGAAGGTCTGTGTGCAGAGCCTGCTGCTCAGCAGCTCAGGAGATCCGAGGCTGGGAGCCCGGGCCAGGCAGCCCCCGGCGGCTCTGTGATACCGAGGACACGTCTGTGATACCGAGGAATAGGCATGCATGCATGGCTCGTGCTTTACTCTGCAGCCACTGACCAAGCGCCTACTGTGTGCGGAACACGGCCGGTGCTCAGGATATAACGGACCACAGCCAGACTGCTGCCTTCGGGGGACCCACAGCCAACGGGGGACAGTCTCCCATCAGTGAAGCATACGGACGGATAAGGATGCAGCCGTGGGGAGCGCCGGGCCAACCGGCTTCGGGCTCTTGATGGGTTTGAATACACAGAGTTTCGCGCCTGAGATGCCCCTGGAGGGAGGGCCGCTCCTGCAGAAACAGAACATCCTGACGACTCACTCCTCACTCCCTCACTCTGACCTTCCGCTGCGGCCACACCCGGGGGACAGACGCTTCCTCTCGCCTTCCCTGCCGGGCTGCCAGGAGGGACGGAGGATGGGCGGGCTCTGCCCTGGCCGAGGGAGAGGAAGCGCGTTCCGTTCTGGGAGGTGAGGGCAGCTGCGGGCCTCCACCCGGCGAAGGCCGCGCAGGAAAGAAGGGAAACGTGTGCTAACTAGCGGCTTCCCTGTCTGCAGGTTGGATAAAAGGGAGCGTGTTTCATGGCTGAGTTTGTGGCCGGACCTCCGCGCCTCCACAGCCCCTGTGCCGGGCTCTCAGACCCCCCGAGGGCGTGTGTGTAGACAGGCAGCACACCTGGTTTCCAAGGCGTTTGCCAAGAAATCCGAGGCCTGAGGCCTTGAGTGTGATGCTTGCTCACCCCATGCAGCATCCGGGATCCCTCGGACACCTCGACTGCGGCCAGAGAGGAAGTGACCCCGCTGACCACTCAGAGCCCTCAACCCCAGAAACACGCTCCCCTTCAGTGTCACGCAGCCTCAGGAAGGAAGTGAAGCAAACACGGCATCACATACCAATGGCTTAGAAGCCGAATTTAAATAATTTGCCCCATTTGACCTATGTATTTGTGTGTGTGTATAGGCATGCATGCATGTGTGTGCACACACATGTGTGTATGTAAAGATCATGTGCACATATCTGTGTGCATGTGTATATATACATGCATATGTATATACTAGTAAGGATGTTTGTGCAGGTGCACATGCATGCATACACGTAATCATGCATGTGCATGTCTGTGTGGGTATATGTTTACACGTGTGCTCGTATGGATGTATGCATATTGTGTATATATGTATGGTTGCGTGTATATGTGTGCATATATGTGTATATGTGTATGGGTGGCTGTGTCTGCGTGTGTGTGTATGGCTGTGTGTATGTATACACATGTGCTGCGTATACATGTATGTGCATGCATGCATGTGTGTATGCATGCATTATCTAACTGCATCTCATTCACTTTCTCTCCTTCAAGCTTCCACAGTTCATGTGCTTGGTTGATGGTTCTGCATTCAACATGTAAAACAATTGATTATTTTCTGAGCAACTGCGCAGGGATGTCCTTGAGCTCATGGAGATTCCGGTCTAGAAGGAGAGACAGATATGAAGCCCGGATCCCATGTGCAAGGTCTCTGGGGCTCTCTGAGGCATGCCCCAGGGTGTGTGCCACCGCCTGATGGCCGAGGGACGCAGCTGCCTAGTGTTTGGTGGAGGGTCGTGGATGGAGTGCTGGCGATGGAACACCAACTAGAATGTTCTAGCTGAGCCTTGCGTTAGGAAGGTGGGTGCCTGGGGCAGTCGGGGAATGTGGGTCCCCCTGAAATTAGTCACCCTGATGGTTGGCGCTTCTCTTCTGTGGACGGTGCGTTAGGTCTGATTTACCTGTTTATCTATGTTAGGAAGTCCCAGACACGCCCAGAAGATGTAGATGAGCCAGATGTTCCTTCTGAAACGCACTTTATCCTTCCGTTCACTCGTGCATCTGCTCATGCGTCCGCTTGTCCGTTTACAGTGGGTGACTTTCGCTCTGTGGCGGTGGGCGGGCGGCTTCTCTGAGGCTGTGGTGAGAACCGGGTCACGTACACGGACCATCGCCCGGGAATCAGATCTGGGTGTTTAGGGGGTGGGATTCCAATTAGTCTGACCATACCTGCAATGGAGGAGCTGCAGTGGCCTTTCTCCTACTTCCTTCTTAGCTTTCTCCAGAGAGCATCGCAGTTCAGAAGTCCAGCTCTTCTTGCTTCTGCGTTTGACCGCCTGCCCAGCTGCCCCTGGGGACCCTCCCGGATCCACTGTGTCTCGGTGTGCGCTGGCCTCTGACGACCCTCACACCCCGGGCAGCGACTCCCTCACTGAGCAGGTAACTCTATTCGCTCTTCATACTCGGCTCATGGCTGCGTGGCAGCGGCTCCCCCGGTCCCTGGAGCCCGGTCGGTGTCTGGTGGGCGGGCGGCTCCCTTCTGAGCGCCAGTGACTCAGTTCCCGCGTGGGACTGCTTTGTGGCGTGAGCACGTCAGACTCCACGACCCGCCACGTCTCCGTTCGCCAGGTAGGATAATAATACTTACCTCCCACACACCTGGGTGTTGTGAGAATTAGAGATAATGTTTGCCAAGAGCTTCGTAAACACGGAGCCTTTCATCTGAGGGAGGCGCCCAGAGGGTTAATTTGCGTGTTGTCGCTGGTGTTGGTGCTCCCACACGGCTTTATTTTTGGGTTTTCTTAGCGGCAGGGGCGGGAGGTGGTGCGATGCTGCCGGTCACCAGGTCGGGCGTGCGCTGGGCTGGTCGCTGCCTTGTGCCTTGTGTTTGCGCGTTCAAGGCGAAAGCGCCAGGCATTACGGGGTCCACTTCTCCCCACGGGCAGGACAGCTCCTCCAGAGACAGTGCCAGCAGCAGCTCTAGTCTGGGCATTTTCTCGACGGCCCAGTTGGCCCAGCTCTGTCTGCCAGGAGGGCAGGCTTGCCCACAGTGAGGGTCACAGGACTGTCAAGGCCCGCCACTGCGTTCCTGGGGAGACGGAGTCACAGCCCGTTCGCTCTCCTCCTGATGACTTCTCTGCCGTGTTCACTCCAGACGTTCAACTTAGGGATTTCCTGACCGTTGGTTGGTCCGTGGGGCCGACCAGGTCTTCTTCAGAGAGATCTCATTCCAAACACAGGTCAGCTGCTGAAGTTCACCCCAGAAGACGGGTTTAAAGGAACGTGCCAACCTCAGCCTGGTGAGCGGCACGTATTTTGCATCTGACAAGTCGGTAGTCAGTAAACATAGTCTAACAGGCCCTAGTGCACAAACACTTATTAAATGAATAAACGCATTGTTCCTGCTGTCCCATAGCTCATTCACGGTCACTTAAGTTGCTGGGATAATCGCAGCACTTTGGTTTTTTTAAATTTATAGGTCTATTCATACGTTATAAATACTATATTGTGTATTTATATCCTACATATGAAGTCACCCCCAAAATGCCTACACACACTTTGAATACTTCCAAAGGCAGTGCTCATGAAAATACATTTCATTATCACAGTGGAGCTCTTTGATCAGCTGTTAAAGGGTGTGATCATTTCTGGGGACCCCCTGTGTATATATAGAGTCATGGGTGCACTGTTTGGAAGCATCACTGCTTATGCTGTAACTACAGCTGGTACCTGACAAAGGACCGTTGAGACTGACCGTGTAGACGTCCGAGAACCGTGGAGCGTTTGGTGCTGGGAGCTGAGGGCCCGTGGTCAGCCTAGCAAACCCATTCTCTTCGTGTGGCGCCTACAGTCCGGCAGCCACTGCGGACCGGTCTGAAGAGACCAGGACCCACGTCCCGTCCGTGGGCTCCGGCCTTGTGCTGTGGAGGGCGAGGAGGAAGGGTCAGCCATAGCCCACACCGTGCTTTCCTTTTCTTCTTCACACGGTGGTTTAGTTAATCACCCTCCGTTAAACCGACCACCGATGGAAGGACACGTGTGTTGTGTGGGCTCATGAGCGCTGTTCTGAAGGCAGTTGGGGCGTCCAATCAGAATCCGTGTCACAGGCTTCATTCAGTGGAAAGACTGTTTGTCATCCGTCTCTGGATCCCAAACCCAAGGAGCTGAGCAATAATTAGGCTTCTTGAATAAAAAAAAAAAAAAAATAGAAGGAGATGCCTTTGAAGAGGCAACTCCATTCTAATCTCGAGGATTCAGAAACCGAAAGTCAGTCCGGCCGGCGTGGCTCCGTGGCTGAGCGCTGACCTATGAACCAGGAGGTCAGGGTTCAGTTCCCGGTCAGGGCACCTGCCTGGGCTGTGGGCTCGATCCCCAGTGGGGAGCGTGCAGAAGGCAGCTGATCCATGATCCTTTCTCATCACTGATCTTTCTCTTTTTCTCTCCCTTGCCTTCTTCTCTGAAATCAATAAAAACAAAACAAAATCCTAATATCATTACTTTTGTAAAAATCTATAAAAATAGTGAGGTTCTCTCTTGTGAGCTCCATGAGAAAGTAAGAAACGTCACTTTATTCAGACCTGCTCAGACCGTTCTGTGTTAAGTGGATTGGAGGGTGTGTGCGAGGGAAGCACCTTAGGTGGCCTGCGTCCAGGCAGTGGGTGACATCATCTGACATCATCGCCACCTCCTGGCGGCTGGGCCCTTTGATCACAGCAGGAGCCGCTGGAGCAGGAGGGGAGGGGAGGAGCCGCAGATCTAGTTCCTTTGATGTGTGGGTGGTTCACATGCCTGAGATTCTTAACTGGGGACCAGCGGTGCCGCCCAGCCCCGCCTGCCCGGGGGCCAGGTCTGGGAGCGGCAGCCGAGCCACTCCTGGGCCCCGTGTGGCATGAAAAGGCAGACCTGAGTCTAGACTCGCCATCCTGTCCTTCACCTTTTCTGGTTTTAAAAAACCATTACACCAACCAGGTTAGGAGCTGAAGTTGTGAGTGTCTGGCCTGGGCCCGTCAAACAGAACCATGTCAGGGAGGGCTGAGCTCCGTGCCTGCTGGGATTGTTTCAGGGACATGTGGGCAGCGACGCCGGTGAGAGTGCGAGGCCCCTGACACTCTCCTGTGGGAGGAAAGGGTCCTGAGTGCCCCGCCCTGTCACACTGGTGCTGATGGAGGGTGTAGTTCTGTGCACACCCACCTGCCTGATGCAGCCTCACGGACCTTTATTTCCACGAGAGGCTCCTGGGAGGTCACGCTGGGGTCACTACGGAACAGACGGACCTGGAGTGGAAAGTGGGTGGTTTTGTGGTCTTGAGCTTTGGAGGAAGGGGATCACTGCCTCCGGACACATCTCAGCAGCTTGGGGTGGGGAGCAGCTTGGGGCGGGGAGCAGCTCGGGGTGAGGAGCAGTTTCGGATGGGGAGCAGCTCGGGGCGGGGAGCAGCTCAGGGTGAGGAGCAGCTTCGGATGGGGAGCAGCTCGGGGTGGGGAGCAGCTCGAGTCCCTGCCCTGCCTGCAGCTGCCTCCCCAGTTCTCGGCCCCAAGTGGAGTAGTGGGTCCCCAAGCGGAGCAGTGGCAGTGGCGGGCAGGGCAGGGTGGGGCCCGCTGGGTGTGGTGGAGATGCAGGGACTGCGGGAAACGCAGGGGGAAGGATGTCCACCCCGGGGAAATGACAAAAGGGCTGGAGGGTGACCTCCCAAGGAAGATGCCGCTATCATGCAGGTTGTGCCTCTCGTGTAAGTGGAATTGGCTCAGGTTCAGGCTCGGGTTCAGGCCCATATTCTAGTCACTAGAATCTAGTCGATAGAGAGCTGTGTCGCCCGGGAAGTGAGATGGAACTCCACCGACGAGAGGACTGGGGGAAGCACATCCTGGCTGAGTGTGTGTGCGTCAGGGGAAGCCTTGAACTCCTCACTGTCTTGTCCCCAGGTGTTGATGGGCCTCCTGGGCGGCACGTCTCGCTTCCTCTCACTCAGCGAGAGGGTGTCCGGCCGACCGGCCGAGGTGATGACCGCCCTCTCAGGAGACCGGCCCGCCCAGGCCTCTGGGAGGAAACGGACCAACGGCCTATTGTGCCTCAAACCCGGGCAGGGCCCGCAGAGGTGACTCCAGAGCGTTAGGGTTGAGAGCAATTACCGGAGTGTGGCCACCCGCCCTTCCTTCAATCAGCAGCTCTTCCCCTGCAGAAAATTACATAAACACGAGGGTTTCCTCCGTCCCCGGGATTCTGCATGTCTGCCAGGACCACGGCCATCGGGGCTGGAGGTAGGGCAGTGGCCCCTGTGAAGGCATGGTGGCTGCTGCATTGCCCACCGCCCGCAGCTTCCCGGTCCCAGGCCTCTTGGGTTGGACGGTGCTGAGAGGTGTTGGCAGTGGGGGGAGGCCACCCCGTCTTTTCATCGAAATGCAGGGCTTTCTCAGAGCTGGCTCCGCAGCCTCCGTATTTTACAAAGCTCCTCAGGCGATTCCAACCAAAGTTGAGACCCACTAATGGGGCGATTTCTGGATGGAAAATACTCAGCAAAGAAGCAGATAGGAGTCTGCTTACCTATGAAGTAGCCGTCTTTCCTTTGGGGTGGGGTGGGGGGTAAAGCTATAGGCCAGGTGCCCACTATGACCGACATGGGCTCGTGAATCAGCCCGACTGGGTTCGGTCCTGGCGTGTGGCACTGACTCCATGGACACAGCCCTTCCCCAGCCGGGCCCTCTACGGCAGCGGTTCTCAACCTGTGGGTCGCGACCTTTTGGGGGTCGAACAACCCTTTCACAGGGGTCGCCTAAGACCACCGGAAAACACACATATAATTACATGTTGTTTTTGTGATTAATCACTATGCTTTAATGATGTTCAATTTGTAACAATGAAACTGGGGGTCACCACAACATGAGGAACTGTATGAAAGGGTCTCGGCGTTAGGAAGGTTGAGAACCACTGCTCTATGGCAAGTGTGTCAATCAAAGGCTACGATAGGCGGATAGACAAGGTGTAGTGCATGTGGCCGCAAAAAACCAAAAGCTTCCATTTTCCTAGAAACGTAGGTTTACTGAGATAGAGACATGCTGAATGCAAAGGGCTGAAATAAACGAGTCATCGTTAACATAGATTAACAGGACATTTTAACAAAAATTAGTATTTTTCTTGAACATTAACTTACCAGACACTGCATAACTGCACACATTAATAAGCGTAATGCAAAGAAACCTATTTTTCTCATTCTCCGAAAGCGAGATATTTCCTGTTGCGCACACCAAACAAGTCAGTCCAGGACTAATGACGTGGCCACCGGCTGCTAGAACATTCGCTGCTGGTATTAGTGGAGGGAAATGGTGCGCCTGCACGTGAGGTGCGTAAGGGAAGTGAATGCAACATGATGATAGTCATCAGTCATTAGTGGATGTTGTAGTTCGTTATCAATGATTATATATAACAGGATATTGTAAGAAGTAAGTTACGGAATTTTATTAAAACGTTTCTACGTCCCGTCATATCGGCTGGGCGCGTGCGGCCGCGAGGTTGACGTGCTCGCTGTAGGCCTGAGCGGCCCCCCAGCTGTTGGCTGTTGAACAAGGGCGACCCCTGCAGGGGGCTAGGCACCTGCCTGAAGCACAGAACACACGGGTCCTGGTGGCCCTGGGCGGGTCAGACGGGGAGGCCTCTGTTCTCAGGGAATGAGCCTGCGTTTGGGTCCAGAGGGGAGAGCCGAGGCCAGTGCAGAGAAGGTGCCCAGAGGCCAGTGGGCGGGGCCACGGTTCTGAAATAAATCAAGAGTCCAAGTCAGCAGAATACAGGACTGTGTGGGCGTGGGGTCATGCGGGGTCACGTGGGGGAAGCCCGCGGGCCCGCAGGCTGGCCAGGAGCCAACTGGGCGCCCAGAGCTCGCTGTATTGGCCACAGAGGAGCTGGCCGGGGGCGCGGGGTTTGTGTGAAGACAGCAGCTGCTGCGGCCGAGCGGCTCTGACCTGCTCAGGTGGGGTCTCCGCCTTTGATGCTGGGGGATCTGCTCCGTGTGGGAAGGTCTCCTGAGTTTGACATGCTTGGTGTATGTGAGTGTGTGTGTGTGTGTGTGTGTGCGTGAGTGTGTGTGTGTGTGTATGGTAGTGTGAATGTGTGTGTGTGTGTGAATGTGTGAGTGTGTGTGTATGTGTATGAATGTGTGTGTGTGAATGTGAGTGTGTGTGTGGATGTGTATGAATGTGTGTGAGAGTGTGTGTGTATGTGTGTGTGTGGATGTATATGAATGTGTGTATGTGCGCGAGTGTGTGTGGATGTGTATGAATGTGTGTGAGAGTGTGTGTGTATGTGTGTGTGAGAGAATGTGTGTGTGTGTATGAGTATGAATGTGTGTATGTGAGTGAGTGTGTGCGCGAGTGTGTGCGTGTGTGTGCGAGTGTGTGTGTGACTGTGTGAGAGTGAATGTGTGTGTGAGAGTGTGTGAGTGTGTGTGCGCGCGTGTGTGTGGGAGTGTGAATGTGTGAGTGTGTGTGTGTGAGTAAATGTGTGAGTGTGTGTGCGGGAGTGTGAATGTGTGTGTGTGTGTGTGGGAGTGTGAGCATGCACATATCAGAAAAGAATGATGAATTACTTAAAATGCAAAGGTTAAAAGGTGATAAGATCCCAGACTATGGAGTTACTCAAGTTTTGGCTGGAATGAATAAAAATTCAGCACATGGAGACAAGGATGCCCAGTGGACGCATGTTAGGACAGATAAAAGGAAGGCACATGCCACAAAACAGCTACCATCTCTGAGAAAACTC
>NW_006289398.1:7958246-7963847 GCF_000327345.1 Myotis davidii
AAAGAAAAGCAGGTCCCAGGCCGTCTGGGCCGAGAGCCTCGCTGAGTGAGCAGTGGCCGTCCCGCCAATACTGGGTGTTGGCCGCCTGACGCCTGGGAGTAGGGCCAGCCTTCACCTGTCGGCCCGTCTCCTCGCACGCGGACCCCGGTGAAGCCCCTCCTCCTCCCGCCCAGCCCGAGCTCACAGCACGCCTCCCCTGAGAAATGCCGGGAACCGCCCGGGGCTGGGAGGACCTGCCCCGGTTACCGGCAGACAGCAGGGACAATGCAGGCCGGTGCTGAGTCACCTGTCAGCAGGCAGCCTTTGCTTCGGGGGAGCTGGCTGCCTGGTTCTGGAGCCGGTGAAGGGCCCACATCCTCGGTTCCGAGCCCCGCGGGGCTGTGTGGCTGAGGGGGGTGTGTTGTTACATGGACGCTGTGAGCAGGCAGAGCACCCGTCTGCTGGCCGAGAGCCTGTGCGACACCCACGGAGCTTCCCACACTCATCCTCAGTGTCACTCACGTGGGAATTAGGGAGAGAAGCGTCACCAGGCTGTGTGTGTCTCAGGGTTTAACGTGAGCCAAGTGCTCGGAGAGAAAGCTCTGCCCACGTGGTGCTGAGTCACGGGCAGCCACGGCCTCGGGGGACGAGCGACAACACGCCGTCACAGCGATACACCCGCGTGGGCACTCACACGGCCCCCGTGTCAGCACAGGACGTGGAGGGCCGTGGGGAGGTGTGTCCTGGTCAGGCTGGGGGAGGGCCAGTGGCATCGCCCGACAGAGAAGAGCCGAGAACAGCTGCCCGCCCAGGGGCCCAGCCGTGGTGGGAAGTGCGAGAACAGAGGTTCCCCTCTGACCCACGACGGCCCCTTCCTCAGACGCACAGGCCTTTGTTGGAAATTGGATTTTTAGTTCAGTTAAAGCACAAACACCAAACGAGCACAGCCCGGCTTCATGAGAACAAATGCTAGAGCGATGGCTCAGGCCCGCACTGGGGCAGCCGCCTCCGCTCCCAGGGCAGTTCTGTGACTCAGCCCTGGGCCGGCCAAGGAGGCAGCTCTGCAGGAGGAGGAGCTGGGCCCTGGGGGAGGAGGGGAGGGGGGACATGGACCATCAGGACGGGAGTCCTTGCAGCCTGTGAGCTCACGGATGGAACACACCCGCAGCGTGGAGCGCGGGAGCTGGTCTGGGAGACCCCGTCAGCCTCCAGGGCTCCGCACAGACGGCCGGGCTGCTCACGCGGCGCCTTATCCGGACGGTGCCCATGTGTCTGAGAGAGGCAGCATCTCCCAGTTCTTAGATTCAAAACATCCGAGTTCCCACCCCGCCCGCCGCGTGCAACCCTTTGACCTGGTCCAGGAAGAGGCCTCCTGGCCTCGGCCACACCCTCCCCGGAGCCGCCCCCTCGCTCCCCGACGGGGCGAAGGCCCAGGAAGGAGCACGCAGGAGCTCCGTGTCGCAATCGCTTTGTCTTTGTTCCCTCATCATCCCCGGCTCTGCGCTTGCTTCACCGGGAGGCCGGGCGCCTCCGCCAGCAGCTCGCAGCTCACCTGCAGGCCCCCGTCCTGTCGGGCCGCCTGCTTTGCATGTTCCCAGGTGGTTTCTGTGGGAACAGCCTGTGGGGAGCCGCTCACAGGGAGCAGGGAGCCCGGCTGCCAGGAGCAGGCTCAGCGGGGTTCATGGGAAGTGGTGGCAAAACAACCTCCAACAGCTTCTGGTATTTTCGGATAATTACGTGCAATAAAAATAATAATTAACGTGGTAAACGTAAAGCACGCCTTTCATCTGATCATCGCTGAGTATTTGGAGCCGCCCATCACACTCCACAACACCCTGGGCCGACGTGTGATTATTTCCATTTTGCAAGGGACAAACGGGCTCAGCCAGGCTCCGGGACGGCTCAGGGCCCAGGAGTCGGAGCCGGGAGGGAGGGGGTGCCGAGGCCCCGTCCGGAGCTGTGTGTCTCGAAAGAGCGACTCGCTAGGCGTCAGAGATGAGGCGCCAAGTCACCGGCACTGACACGCTGGTGCCCACGTGTAGGGTGCCCTGCTCACCCCGATTTCCGTCCCTCACTGGTCGAGGCCCCTCTCGCTGACCCCAGAGGGGCTCCCGGACAGAACAGCCCTTGAGCCCTGGAGGGGCCGTCCCCAGCCTCCACCCTCGTCTCCCCGTGTGAATGAATTGACACGCAACCTCGACTGCGTGGTGAGGGCCCGTTCCTTAAGGCGGTTACAGCTGGTGCCTTCGCTACAGCAGCGACGCCAGCGAACAGTGCGTCTGGCTCCCGAAGCGCGGACGGCTCCCAGCTCGTCTGAGAGCAGGTGGGTGGGCCTGAGGCCTTGTCTACCCTCCTGTCTGTGGGTCTCACAGCTCCCGATACAGGGTCTTTCTCAAGGCCCCTTTCACTGTGTGGCCTTCCCAGAATTCACCAGAAGCACCTGCCACTTACCTGGCCGAGCCCGACTGCTGGCTCCTCTTAGGGAGTGAAACGGCCCTTCCCCCCCCTCCTCTCCCCTCCCCTCCCCAACCCCCTCCCTCTCTGCATTCCCTCCTTGGGGGGCGGGGGGGGGTAACCATTCACCGTGTCCTTGGTGGGAGATTCTGGCTTGTTGGTGACGAGCTGGCTGAGGGCCCGCACGGCTTGGCCTCGTTTAGCTTCCCGTCCCCGTGTCCCCGCTCCTCCCGCCCTGGGACCTGTAAGGCCACTTTTGGGAGGTGTCCTGGCTGCTGAGACACTTGTCCTGTGTGAGTGGAGGGTGGCTCAGGCGACAAAGCTCAGATCCGTCCGTTATCAGACCTCTGCCCCTCGGACCGACGTTAAAGCCCTGAGGGGATGCTGTTGTGTCACCTGTAGGTGTGTCACCTGCTCGCCCCACGCAGCCCCAGCAGCTGCAGGGATTAAGGAGCATTTTCTCACTAGGAAAGGAGCAGCCTCTACTGTTGATTGAATTTTCTTTTTTTTTGTTTTTTTGTTTAATTAATATTTTATTATTGACTCGAAGACTTTTCAAGATACAACTATATTTCTTCCAAGAGCTGCGCCATTGTGATCTCAAGAGTCCACATTAACTCCTTTTCTGGAAACTTCCTTTTCTTAGCTGTTGTATTCTTGGAGAGCCTGGGCCATGAAGAGTTTGCCTAAGTTCTGGGCAGTGAATTCCTTGATGTTCTGGCAGTAAGTGTTAATCTGGCCTGTGCATTTGGGAAAGTGAGAGAAAGAATTGTAATGTTCCTCAAATTATAAAATGATCTGGAACTCAAACAAGAAGATCAACACATCACAGAACCACCAGTATTTTGTTTTGGGTTAAGAGGATATAAGAATCAATTCTATTTTTCCATAGAGATAATAAAGATTAGAAGTTCTTAAGCAGTGGTTCTCAATCTTCCTAATGCGAGTCCTTTACTGTGTGCCTTACAGGCCCCCAAACACTTACGCTTCGGGAGAAAAATCCTTCTCTTTGCAAACTTCCATCAGTTTAGGAGTTAGTCTGTATGCCTTCAGTGAGAGAGACCCTTGGGCAGTTTTTATGGGATCGTAAATGAGAACAACAGACTCTTCAATGGCATGCTGGTAGCTGAACTGAGAATCCAAGAGCGCCCTGGTGACGAACGAGCCATAGTATGTGGACTGGTACCAGCCCACGTGGAGATGGTCAATGTTGACATGGCGAAGGCTCCACATCATCTCCATCTGATATTGGACTTCATCAAAGTCAGCATCATCTTCTGTGTGCTGGGGGAAAGGGAAGCAGTTGGTGATTTCAAGCCGATCTTCTACAACCAGGCCCAAGAGCACTCCTTGAACCACCTCAGTGCCTTGTCCTTCTTCTTGATAATGTTTGATTATCTTTAATACCACCTAAAAGAAAACACAGAAACGAGCTTAAATACCATTCTTATAGTTACATTTCCTTTATTTCAAAGAAAAAAAAATCATACTAGTGGGTTTCAAAATCCACAAAATTATATAATAGGACTAACCAAATTTCTTTCAAATCATTTCCTTAACCCTCACACAAACAATAAAGCGAATTTTCTTTCTTTAACAGAATTTTAAATTGTATTTATTATTCTTATTGATTACAGAGGGGAAGGGAGAGGGAGAGAGAAACATCCATGATGAGGGAGAAGCGTGGATCGGCTGCCTCCTGCACGCCCCACGCTGGGGGTCAAGCCCACAACCCGCATGTGCCCTGACCGGGAATCGAACTGTGACCTCCTGGTTCTTAGGTCGATGCTCACTACTGAGCTTGCCAGTCGGGCTGTGTAATTTTCTTCTTTTAATTTGAGGCGATGTTGGCTGATGTACTGTAAGTTTCGGGTGTAGGACATTATAATTGGACAGCGATACACCGACGGCACGCTCCCCCCCCCCCACGTCTAGATTCCTTCCACCACACGTGACCCTTGACCCATTCGCCCTCCCCACGCCTCCCCTCGGCACCCATCTGGGTTTGCATTGATGAGTTTTTGTTTTGATTTGTATGTTCTGTTGTTTCTTACCGTCCACATAGGAATGGAATCGTACCACTTCTGTCCTTTCCTGCCTGCCTTCCTTCCTTCGCAGAATGCCCTCAGGGTTCACCCGTGTTGTTGCAAATGGCAGGATGCTGCCTTTTTCGTGGGCGCGTAGTGTTCCACTGTACACACGTGCATCACGTCCACCCATCGGCGGCCCGGGGCTGTTTCCTCGGCGAGGCTCTGGTAGATAAGCCGCAGTGAACAGAGGGCCCAGCGTCTTCTCACCTTGGTGGGGTGTGTGTGATCTCTGGGTTCACGCCCAGAGGAGGAGCGGCCGGATCACCCGGGACTTCTCTCACACCCGAGGCGCCTCCACACGGGCCTCTCAGTGGCTGCGCGTCGGCTGTGAATGGCGATTCCGATCAGGCTGACCATCCGGGGTGATGACCAGTCCTGTGACCAGCCAGGCGTCGGGTCACGCCGCCCACGGCCCCACCTTCCGCTCAGAACGGCCTCTAGGGGGCTCTTCGGGGCGTTTGGGGATTTGAACCCCGGGGTCTTTTCCTTCAAGTGCAGCCTCTTCTCGTGACTGAGTCTCCAGAACCTTCCGGGCCCAGCCTATGAAATCAGTAATCCCACTGCTGGGAGCAGGAGAGTGAGGCCGGGGGAGGCGTGTCCTCCTGGAGTGCAGGAGCCGGTGACGTCCAGGTGTGGGGAGCGCGGCTCCGTCCCTCGGAGCCTGGCCGGGCAGCCTGGTGGGCCTCTCGCAGCTCAGGACCTGGGCAGACCCTCGCCTCCTGGAGCCTGTGTCACTGTCGGTAAAGTGGAACTAATGTTCCCGTTCCCCAGCTGGTTGTCCAGATAAATGGCGATAATACAGGGAGGTCCCGGACGCAGTGCTGGCGTGTGGCAGACATTCCATAGCGGTTGCTGTTAGCAGTAACGTCTGAATTCTATGAGTTTGTAAGGAAATAGTTTAACAAAACCTGGTGATCAACATGGAGATTTGGGGATTGAAACCCGAGTGTCCGGAAGGAGCTGGTGCTGGGCCGAGCCGCTGGTGGAGACACAGGAGTGACGGGTGCGGGGCCGCGGGCACCCAGGCGGGCGGCTGGTCCTTGGTCACCGGGCCCCTGGATTTGTGCGGCTCCTGCTC
>NW_006289398.1:7964233-7966485 GCF_000327345.1 Myotis davidii
AAGAGGTGGTTGCTGCCCCCCTGCCCCCCCGCACCCCCCACCCCCGTCCACCCCCAGGCCTGGCAGCTGCCACCGAGGGGAGGGCTGGCCAGTTGCCCCTGGGAGAAGGTGGAGGTCCCGTCACAGGAAATAATCCTCAATCCTCTCTCTCTCTCTCTCTCCTCTCTCTTGTTTTTTCTTAAACAAACGGAGGCTGTTGGAGCAGGGGTGTTGAAATCCCGAGGAGGAAAACATGTCTGTCTTAGAGCAAAGCCCCAGGACAACAGAGCTGTTCCGACTGAACGCCCCTCTCCGAGGAGTTTCCACACTGAACACGGGGACGCCAGGCGCTGCACCGGGCAGGGCCGCCTGGAGAAACACCCACCAGCACCCCCAGCCCTTGTCAAGGACCCAGGACGCCCCAGCCCTTCCCGGGGACCCCAGGACACTGATGGCCGTGGCTGCCACTCCCTGTAGCGCAGCAGCAGACAGGACACATCTGTGAGGAGAGACCAGTAGATACCGTTTCACCATTTTCCCAAAGGCAGAACCGTTAATCTCCTTGTGCCTAGCAGGGTCCACAGTGGAAACGGGGGTGGGGTGGGGGGGATGTCTCCCTCCCTCCACATTGCGGGGTCGGGTTTCAGGCCCGAGTGGAACTGATTGTGCCCTCCCCCTTGGTCCCCCCTCATCCCCCTGGCCCCCCCTCATCCTCCTGGTCCCCCCTCATCCCCCTGGCCTCCCCTGGGCTCCCGGACAGCAGCAGGAGAGGGAATCGGAAGGAGTCGGGGAGGCGTCCCCAGCCTTGGGCTGTGTTTCCAGGGGAGTTGGGCCTCCGGGTCGCGCAGGCTCAGAGCCCGGCTCCTCGCTGTGACTGTAGGAGCGTCGGCCGCTCCCTCACTGGCCGGACACTGTTCACTCACTGATTCATTCGCCTCACACCTCGTCAATGGACGTGCCAGGACTTGGTATCAAATAGCTTGTGTTGTGTAGGGCCAGTTAGATTTAATTAATTGTGCATTTTTTATTAGAAAAGTAAATGTCACGGTCCCAAATCCACTGCGGAGAGAACCCCAGTAACAGCTCCTTGCGCCCACGTGTGTCTCGGGTGGGAATTCTCGCGGCACGGCTGCCGGCGAGGCTGCGACGGGTCCGGGTAGATTCTCGCCGTGTTTACGCGAGGATGTGAGGGGTGTGAGGTCTGAGAGGGGGTGGGGGTGGAAAACAGCACAGAACCAAAGGCCTGTCTATCCCAAGTGACCGTCAGCTGCATTGGGACCGTCGGCAAGGAGACGATTTAAGTCCACCTTCTGTTTCATGGAATATTCCATCGTCTGGAGCGAAAATGTTGCTCCATTGGTATGACGTCAACATAAATGCAAGGATGGGGGAGGTGGAAGGGCCGATGGGGATTGTAGAAATCGCTGCTGTTAGGGTCCACGACGAAAGGCCTTCCCTCTGCGTGGAGGCAGCCTTTGCGGGTGACGATCTCCGGGGCTGACCTGTGAGCGTGGTTTCCCAGGCGAGCGCTCACCTCCGCACACGAGTGAGATTGTGCACACTCAGGACGTCTGTGGGCACCGACGGCGCCTGCAGGGGGAGCTTAGGAAGAGAACTCTCATCACTGTAAGGTGACTTCCGCTTCATTTCCGATTGTAAAACCAGAAAAGGCCCATTTCACAACATTTGGGAAACAGGACAGTTTACATGGGAAGTTAAAAGCCCCACCAGCCTGCTGTTCCGAGATCACGCTCGGCCGTGGGGTGCCTGTCCCTTTGAGGTGCCTCCTGGAGAATCGTGTGTGCAGTGCATTCGGCCGAGAGCATGTCATGCAGATGCTGCTGCTTCATCATTAACTCATTTTTAATAAAACCGTACTTCTGACTTCAAACACCTGCCCCTCACCCTCGGGTAAGAACCCCACCCCAGAGCACCCTGTTTTCTCGAGGTCATTGCTGCTTGCTGTTTCCTTGCTCCAGATGAACCGAGATGAGCTCTTACTGTCTCGTCCCAGCAGACACTCCTCTCATCCCCCGTCATGGCCACGGGGTCACAGGCAGGGAGCGGTGGCTACAGCTGACGGCCGGGCATGGTCAGTCCCCGCTCTGCCAGGCGGTGCCAGCGGGTCATTGCACCGTGAGGCGTGGAGTCACGGGAACCACGGGCAGGTTTCCCGGGCCACATGTGCCTGTTCCACACCCCGACCACGTACCCCTGCCGCTGGTCACTCCCCTGAAAAGGACCTCTTCCACCTGCCTGGCCTGTCCCCCCCA
>NW_006289398.1:7966599-7969690 GCF_000327345.1 Myotis davidii
ATGCCGCTCTTCAGACCGAATCCTCAGCCCCAGTCCCTTCCTTTCCCACTGGCCCTCCTTCCGAGCCCCTCCCCCACCCCCCCAGGCCTTCAGCTCCCTGCTGTCTGGGTCCAGGGCTTGTGCACACGGACATACCAGGTCTTGGTTGATCTCTTCCCTCCCCTCCCACCCTCCCCTTCCCTCAGACGCCTCAGTCTGTTCCAGTCGTTAAGTGAAATCTTTGAAATGGGCCAGGAGAGTCCGTCTGCAGGTGGGGGAGCATTTGGAAGAAACTGTTGCGCTCAGAGCAGCAGGCTGTCGGGGTCGGTCCGAGGCCTTTGGGAGGTTCCCTCTAGACCAGCGGGAGGCGGCCCGGCCGCAGCGCCCGCGCTTGACCAGCTTCACGTGAGGGTGTTTGAGGCTTAACTGATTCCCGTCGGGAATTATTCTAGAGACAGAACTGTATGTGGTACAGTTAACCGCGGTTCTCAACCTTCCTAACGCCGCGACCCTTTCATACAGCTCCTCATGTGGTGGGGACCCCCAATGTCATGGTTACAAGTTGAACATCATTAAAGCATAGTGATGAATCACAAAGACAATGTGTAATTATATCTGTGTTTTCCGATGGTCTTGGGCGACCCCTGTGAAAGGGTCGTTCGACCCCCGAAGGGGTCGTGACCCACAGGTTGAGAACCGCTGGTTTAGATGCATGTTAAAGCCTGGCCTGTCTGCTCTGTGGTCCTGGGGGAGCTGGCGGCCTGAACCCTCACAACAGTGAATCCTCGCTCAGGACAGTCCGTGCAACACAATATGCTTCACGGATGTTGAACGTCGCACGGAAATGGAGCCGTTAATCGTGAACCCGCGGCCCAGGGGCTTCTCCACTTACGCCCTCAGCAGCCCTGGAGCTGCGGACGGTAGTTCTGAACAGGCTAATGCAGAGCGAGGAGGGTTTCACATACATTAATGATCAGTAGTTATTTATCACAGGAGTTGAAATTTCCTATCTAATCTCTTCCTATTCAGATCTGGATATAAGTAAAGAGAACAAGAAAAGACATCATTCAAGAACTACGGAAATAATTTGAAAAGGCTATTAAAGGAATGTACTATGATATGTCATTGATTAAAAATTAACACAGCCCTAGTGGTTTGGCTCAGGGGATAGAGTGTCAGCCTGGGGACTGAAGGGTCCCGGGTTTGATTCCCGGTCAAGGGCATGTACCTGTGATCCCTGGCCCTGGTCGGGGCATGTGTGCGAGGCAACCAATCGCTGTGTCTCTCTCACATCGACGTTTCTCTCTCTGTCTCTCCCCCTCCCGTCCACTCTCTCTAAAAATCAATGGAAAAATATCCTCAGGTGAGGTTTAACACACACACAAAATTAACATACACATTAAATTTTAGTTTAACTACATGCCTATTTAGCAGCGTTATTCATTAAAATATACCTTTACAATGAAATAAGGAAAATATAGTTAGAATAAATTACTCTAAAACTGTATGTAAATATTGATTTAAGAGAAGTGATTTTAAGTTCAGGGTATGTTCTGTTTTTGGGCTCTGCCAATTAAGACCAAAAAAAAATATTTTGCTTGTAAATACCACCATTTCCAGTGTCGCTGAGCCAGCGTGAAAGCATGGATTAAGCTCTGTGGTGCCATGTGACCCACCGTCCCCATATCCCAGTTCACTCCGTGGCTCCATTAGTGCCGGGTATTTAATGGCACGTTAACAAATTACAATACGTTTTTCTCATGAGAATCTGGCCCGGTGCCAATTTCGCTTTGTAAAAAAGATCAAAGCTGCCCGGCCAGCTGAACTCTGCCTTGACATCCCCGTGTTTGGTTCTGGAAACTTAACTCCTGACGCGTCATGTTCGCTGGGTCGCACTTACGGAGGAGCAGCTCAGGTGCCTGCGGCGGGCGGGGGAGCGTTCGGAAACGGGGAGCGCGGGCATTTCTGTTGGCCCTGCACCCTGCGCCCGGGCCCCTCAGGGCACCGCCTCCCCCCTATGACAGCCTTTCAGCTGCTCGGCCCGCACAGAGCGATGAAGGCGCCGCTGCGACTCTGTGTTTTGCAAAGGTCACAGATCAGCAGGGATTTCAAACCGCTGTGGCCCTGAGCTCGGATGCAGACAGGAATCTGAGGTGCCCGTCCAGCGGTGCCCGCGTCGAGTTACTGAAGTGTGAGCAGCTCTGACCTCTGAGACCGCCACACGGAGAACAGGCTCCTCGCGGAAGGGCCGCCCTGTGGTGACCGCGGTCTTTGACGTGAGTCACGTCCCCATTTCCTCTCAGGGAAGTTGATGAAACCGTCCTGTCCGTGGGTTGGCTTTGGCTTTGAGAGCCCCCAGCCTCTGGGGTTTGGGCGGTTTGAGTGGAAGTTGCCAAATGAATGTGGTCATTTGAACAGGCGTGCGGAGTGCTGACCTACATGCCCCCCCCCCCCCCCCCCAGTCTCTCCACCGTCCTGTGGGGAAGGCGTGTCAGTGAGCTGGGACGTGGACAGGTGACCTCAGCATCAGGCAGGGCCGCCCGGGACAAGGACTGACCGCACAGGGTTTTATAGCTGACCTGACGGCCGGTGTAACCCAGGGGCCCTGGGCTTGTCTGTCCTGCTTGCCACGCGCTGGGGTTTGGGGCATTGGAATGAGGCTCCTGGGGCTCAGTCACTCTTTGGAGGCGTGTGCACTGTCGCTGAAGGGCCCTGGGGCTCTGACCGTCCTTTGGCAAACAAACCTCGTCCTAACTCCTGTCTCTGCCGGTCTGCAGGCCCTTCTTGTTCAATCATCGCAGCGATAGGACGGAACAGGGAGTCAGTCTTGTCTCGGGTCCGTCAGAGTGACCCGTTCCCCAGCGGCCTCTGGAGTTTGGTGCTCGACTTGCTCCCCGTCCTGTCCCAGAGCAGCCGACACGTAACCAGAGGTTTGGCTTCATGAAACCGTCAACTCGTTTAATGGGCCAGTGGGAGAAACGTCCCCGAAGGGTCAGGAGTCCGTGGACACTGAGGGAAGTCAGGTGATTTGCTTGGGTTCGTGGCAGCGATTGGATGGGACTGTTCCAATCCCTGCGATTCGAGGCCACGCACAGTCAGCAGAGAGTGGGGG
>NW_006289398.1:7969814-7982403 GCF_000327345.1 Myotis davidii
GGGTAGGGGGGTGGGGGCAAGGTTACGGCTTTCACTTGTGTACCAACGGAAACCTATCCTTTTACTACTTCCCGGCCCACTGCCCAGGGCCCAGGACGTGAGGCCACGAGGACTTGGGAATCAGCACCTGGTGTGGGGAGATGTCACCCAAGCGGAGCTCCCCGTCTCCGAGCTCCCAGAGCCTCCCCAGGTCTCAGAAGGAGAGTGGAAGTTTGGTGAACAGCAGACATAGCACCTCCATCGCGGGGGACTGACGAGAGGTGGAAGGCCCTGCCCTTCCAGACAAATCGATGCCGTTGCCTAAACAAAGGCCCTTTGGAGGAGAGGTTGGGGAGGAGGAGCCGGAAACAGGTTTCTTGTTTGGATTATTTTTGATGAAAATCTTTACTTTGAAGTTGTGGCGTTAGTTAGGAATTTCCCTACTAAGAGCTGACATCCTACGGATTATCAAAACAAGTCCCCTAACGCTGCTACAAGGAACCGCATTTGCAGTCCCCTTCGGGGAGACAAGTAGGCCAGCCTCTCCCACATCGGAAAGGGAGCCCTCGGAGAGACACCCGCAGACCCGGGCGTCGGTATCCACGAGGGACGTGCTTCTGGGAGCTGAGTTAGTCGCGCTGTTTCCCGCGAGGTGCTTTCATGCTGCATTTATAACGTTGGCTTCAGTTATCTCGATTTGTGATAATTAATTTAGGGTGAAACTGAGGCTGTGATTAGTTATTATAGTTCTGTAATAATTCAGGGGCAGTGGAGTAGAATGAAGACTTGACTGAGAGTTTGAAAATCTGAATTTGTAAGCAAGATCAGCCACTAATTAGGTGAAGATCTTGGATGAACTGTAGGTTTTAAGTATTTTAACTCAAAAATGAGAAAAATGGTCTAGATCAGCTGATGGCAAAACCATGTCTTTCAGAACCTTAGGGCTCCCCTGGCCCCTCATAGGCCGCTCCCCCCTCATAGGCCACGCCCCTAACAAGCCACTCCCACCCAAGGCACTCCCCATGGCCATGCCCCGGACACTCCCCCAGGCTCCTCCCCCCTCACTGCCCCCTCCCGCCTCAGCTGCTCAGCAGGGAGCAAGCACTCAGCAGGGCTGGTATCTCTACCAAACCTCTAAGGCAGTGGTTCCCAACCTTCCTGACGCCACGACCCTTTAATGCAGTTCCTCATGTTGTGGTGACCCCCAACCATAAAATCATTTTCGTTGCTACTTCATAACTGTAATTTTGCTGCTGTTATGAATCGTCATGTAAATATCTGATATGCAGGATGTATTTTCATTGTTATAAAATTGAACATAATTAAAGCATCGTGATTAATCACAAAACAATATGTAATTATATATGTGTTTTCCGACGGTCTTAGGCGACCCCTGTGAAAGGTTGAGAACCGCTGCTCTAAGGAGAGCTCCCGCGTTGACCTCCTTCACATATCGGACTCAGCATTTTCTTAGAGAAATGGCTTCTCTGTTCACGACGGTTTTAAACAGTGAACTAGCTCATCTCCTGCCGGAGCAGGGTCCTTGCTGTACGGATATTCTGCTGATTTGTTCTAATTGTTAAAATTTCCAAAATTCATGCATTAAATAGCTTAGAAATTCCGCTTAAGATGTTTTCAGAATAAGTCAGACTGTGAAAAACGGCCAGGAAGCATCGTTTTCAATCTGTCATAACCGCCCCATCTGTAGTTTATCTTAAAAATAAGAATACAAATGTTCAGCTTATTTTGTATCATATCATGAATATTCATTAGAGTCGCTAGCCCCAGAATAGAGCACGAAAAGCAGGAAAGGTATCCTGGGAGAAATTAACCGGTTCAAAAAGAGGGGTTCCAGCCAGCCTTGTTGGGATACCTGGTCGGCCCTAACCAGGCCATTAGGCTTTGAGAATAAAAGCCCCCAAAATGCTCCCAACCTGAAGAATATAGTTTAGCAGGGAAGAGAGACACACAGACGATTTACTGCAAAGCTCTGAGGTGTACGCAGGGGTGGGAGCGGGAGGGTGTGAATAGAAGGTGGAGGTGAAGCAGGTGATTAAACCACAGGGTCGCTCAGCCCGAGGGGTCAGGGGGTCATGCCCGGGTTCCAGGCTTGATCCCCAGCAGGGGGCGTGCAGGAGGCAGCTGATTGATGTTTCTCTCCCTCTCCCTTCCTCTCTGAAACCAAATAAAAAATATATGTTAAAAAACAGGAAACCTTAGGGTCTGTGTTTGAATGGCCGTTCCATGGCTTGGTGACACCGTGGATTAGCTTATGACGCACTGGAATCACGGCTTCATTTTCTCCCCTTGAGGATTTGTGCCAATCAGACGCGGTGATCAGCGTGACACGCCTGGCACACGGCGCACTCCCAGGCAGCCGCGTGTCTTTGCTCGCGCACACTGTGTGAGGAACAGTTTGTTCCCGGGTCCTACAAGCCGGGCCCTGACCGCTGGTTTCAGACGCTGTTTGCAGGCGGCACAGGCGGCCTCGGAGACAGCGTCGTCTCCTCTGGGGCAGGTGGTGTCCTTCCTGCCCGCCCCACGGAGAGGCTGCCTTTGGGGTCACCATCAGGCTGCCGACTGCCTGTTCCGCGACTCGGTTTCCCCAGCGTGAGCTTCCTCCGGTGCCAAGCGTAGGCCGCGGGCCTCTCCGCGCCCCCGTGGGAGGGAGCTGGGAGGCTGGGCAGCGGCGGGTCCCTGGGACGGGCAGCCGCCGTCTCTGAACCACGAGTCCCTGTCTTCTTAGCCCCCAGGCGACTGTGTGGGGCCAACTCATTCACTTGAGAAAGGATCTGATCTCAGACCTTTCACTCTTCTTTTTACAATAATGTAATTTTTAAAATTTATCTTGTTGTTGAAAGTATTGGAGACGTCCCCTTTGTGGTTTTTTCCCATTGATCCCCCTCCACCCGACCCCACCCCAGGCCTCCACCCTATTGCCTGTGTCCAGGGTTACGCCTATGTGCCTACAAGGCCTTTGGTTGGTCTTTTCTCACCCACCTGCCCTCCCCCGTCCTCCCTCTGAGATTCTGCAGTCGGTTCCAGGCTTCCATGTCTCTGGATCTATTTTGTTCATCAGTTTATTTTGTTCATTAGATTCCACATGTGAGTGAGATCATGTGATACTTATCTTTCTCTGTCTGGCTTATTTCACTTAGCGTAATACTCTCCAGACCTAACCCTAACCCTCCCTGCTGTCTCACAGGGTAAGAGATCCTTCCTTTTCACTGCTGCATAGTATTCTACTGTGTAGATGTACCACAGCTTTTTTTTTTAAAAAATATATTTTATTGAGTTTTCACAGAGAGGAAAGGAGAGAAATAGAGAGTTAGAAACATCGATGAGAGGGAAACATCAACCAGCTGCCTCCTGCACACTCCCCACCGGGGATGTGCCCGCAACCAAGGTACATGCCCTTGACCAGAATCGAACCTGGGACCTCTCAGTCCGCAGGCCGACGCTCTATCCACTGAGCCAAACCGGTTTCGGCTGCTGTACCACAGCTTTTTTATCCATTTGTCTGCTGATGGGCACTTGGGCTGTTTCCAGGTCTTAGCTATTGTAAATTGTGCTGCTATGCACATAGGGGTGCATACGTTCTTTCTGATTGGTGTTTCTGGTTTCTTAGGATATATTCCTAGAAGTGGCATCACTGGGTCAAATGGGAGTTCCATATTTAATTTTTTGAGGAGCCTCTATACTGTTCTCCACAGCGGCTGCACCAGTCTGCATTCCCACCAGCAGTGCACGAGGGCTCCGTTTTCTCCACGTCCTCGCCACAGAGACGCACCACATCCCATCACTCTGAGGAGCAATTCTTCACACTCTAATGACTGAAATTAGATGAGTCCTGGGCTGGTAACACTGGCAACAGTCTTCCTTCATGTGAAAGTTAACGACACACCTTACAATAATTTTTTTTTATCTCAGGGAAATCCAGTTTACGTTTCCTCTTTTCCTGTGTATTGTGTCAGTCTGCTCGGTTGGCCTGTTCCTACATTACACGAAGAGGTATTGTATTCATGTCTCAGAATTCACCATTTAAAAGAGCACATTTTCATCACTTTTTTAAAATCCGTGCTGACATGTCTGTGACAGCCACTCACGTGGCGGGCGGGCGTGAACGTGCCTCTCCTGTGAGGAGCGTTTGCCGGCTCCTCGCCCCCGCGGCCCCGGAGCTCAGCCCGGAGCTCTGCCGCCCACTCCGTGCGGCTCCTGATCCATCTTCATGTTCATGTGTAAGCGCGGCTGTTAGCGTGGGAGCTGGAGCTGTCTGAATTGCCATGACAACCAGAGATCCGTGTGCTAATCTTGTCATCGGCCATCCATCGTCACTTTATAAATCCATTGCCTACAAGGATCCCACATGTCAGATCGAAGCGGTCTTGTATGCATGACTTTTCCCCAGACTATCTCAGGGTGAAGTGGGCGTCAGGTTCTCAGCTGGCGTCTTTGCTGGGTAGGTTCCGGGAGCCTAGAGATAGCGGCTGTGGAGTGAGCTCAAACTCTGAGTCCCCAGCCGCTCGCCTAGTTTATTGTCTCTTTTCACTTGTCTGTGTCACCGCACAGTCCCGGGGGATGTGAGTAAGGAGTGCGTTTACTCGTGATGCAGGGATTTAATGCTGGAATTTAGTGCAAGGATTTAATGCCGGCCTGAGGAAGCAGGTTGGCTCGTTCCTTATAGACCGACACGGGTCCATTTTGTTCAGACTTTGTAGCTTCCCTGCCGATGGCATCAGCGATCCTTTAAGAGGAGAGTTAAGTCCTGTCTCTCCCCCGGTCCCTGAGGACAGAGCAGCGGATGAGGTGGAGACGGCAACAAAGAGCCTTAATCCCGAAGTTGAAGGAGGAGCGTGCAGGCTCCATCAGGGACTTAGTGGAGACGCGGCTCAGACCACCAGATGCTTGGGTTTAACCCACTGGCTTTGCTCTTATTGGCCCTGGGTTTATTTAAAAGCAGAGCGAGTACTGACTGTCTGCTTTGATGTGCTTCACGGTGGACTCATTGGTCTCAAGACCGGTGACACGCATTCACCTGGGATCTTCATGGCGCCGCGGGCGCTGGGAGCGGTGGGGGTGGGATGAGGCGGTGGGGGTGGGAGCTCGGGGCTAGGCCTGCACAGAGGGCTGGTGCCATGTGTTAAGTCTTCGGAAATGTGCGTTTCATAAATATTTATGAGCCCTCAGCACTGAGCCATATCCTAGCTGGTTCTTATGGAGAACACAGCATCTTCTTCAGTATTTTTTTAAATTCTTTATGCCATATGCTTTCCTTTTCACTTGGAGGCTCTCTGGATAATTCATGCAAAAAAAAAAAAAAGTAAGAGTGGTTTGAGTTTAAAAATACCTGAATTGGCTGCTAGGTGTGAGCTCTCTCTGGCTGTGATCCTCCTACAAGGCTGCACAGCAGAGAAAACCCAAGGAGCCTTGCAGATAAGAGGGTTAGAGACGCTGGGGCCTCCTGCTTCAGACGCCCCCAAGCAGGTCCCAGGGGCCCTGGCCTCACGCTGGCTGAGAGGCACAGACATGCAAAGCCTGGGCTCATTTACTTTATAATCTGTGTCTCCTGACTTCAGGTTTTTGAGAAATTCACGTGCATGGAGTCTTTCCACATTTCTGTTTGAAAGTTGACTATATTCGTGTCCATGCAATTCTCTCCCATGTGTGTTGTGCATTTTGCCAAGTACCTTCACTGCTCCTCACCACCGTCTGAGAGGCTGTGAGAGGCTGTGACAGGCCGTGGCCGATGTGGGAGGATGTACACGTTGGTTCGCTGCACGGAGCCCCTCTTGAGGGGACAAGGGGGGCCTCATGCCCTGTCCACAGGCAGCCACACACCTGGGAGCTGCCCCAGCTGGCTTTGCCCAAGGGGACATCTTCTCGTCCTCCCAAAGCAGGTGCCGTGGGCTGTGCGAACTCTGAGCTGTGCAAACCAGGCCACTGAGCACTTCAGATGGAAAGAGCTGAGAGGCTCGGAGACAATGACACCTCTCCCAGCCACGGAGTCACGTGGCTCCATTCAGTGTCCCTCTGCCACACTGGAGATCATTCTCGCATCTTCTCGGAGACATCCGTGCACTCGCATTACGGCCCTTTAGCAAATGCTCAGGTCATTCATCAGAACTGGTTCTTGGCCACATCACTGCACAGAAAACAATGATTTGTCTCATTAACCAGAAGCGATTTCGTCAACTTTGGTTGTGACTTACACTTGAAAACAGAACATCATGAAACAAACACCAAACAATGGCCTGATAACCTTCAGAACTCCAGACTCTGCCCAACACCTGGCTGAAAGGTGGGAGACGCAGTGTAATCTCTGGGGGGTTTACAGACACCCGTGTGTAGGAGGCCACGTGCTGCCACCGAACGGTGGGTTTGTCTTGTGATGACGGGAAACAGTCTCAGGCTCAGACGAGGAACCCCCGCGTCTGGCTCTGCTGTTCCGGACTCCATGTGGGCACCCCCCACTTTACAGCACCCTCAGCAGCACCAACATGTCCTTGCCCTTGAATGAATCCTTAAACGAGGGTGTTGTTTAATGGGAACAGCTGTGCACACATATAAACCCAAGTACCTGTCCCTCAAGAAAGCCAGCGTGTGCCCTCCGGTGCCAGGTGCGAGGCCTGCTGTGAACGCGCGTGTGAGGGTTGACGGAACACGGGAAGGGAAGCTGGGAGTCGCTCAGTTTGGGGAAGGCTGGCTTCTGTTTCCATTTCTGCTGTCGGAACAGTGTGGGTGAAAGGGGCCACGTGCTGACCTGGCAGCTCAGGGGAGGCCTGCATGGCTGTCTGGCAAACTCAGACCTGAGGATGGTCTGAATTTAAACTTTAACTAAAGCAGTGATGGTGGGTAGTTATGTCCTAGGCCGGTATCTTCCCTGACAAGGTCAACCTTTACCTTCACTGAGCCTATCTGTGTTTTTGCATCTATAGTAACATAGCCTTGAAATGTCTGGGTCACTTGTGACTTCCCTTTATCTGGAGCCCCGGGGGTACAACCAAATGTGCTGGGCGCCAGGACAGAGATCACAAATTCCTTCATCATCATGTTCATTATTCTTGCACCCACCTAAGTATGTGTCCATCATTTTACTTTTTATCCAATCCCAGGGGTTTCCCCACTTTGCTTTCTCCCGCCTCTCTAGTTTATCACTAATGGATTTCCTGTAACCCACCTAGGTCCCCTCCTTTGATTGCAACATATAAATGCAGATCTAACTCGCCATTCTCCAGAGCATTATCTCAATTCGTTGAGGTTCTGCTTCCCAGCATATGCCGATAGTTTGGCTCAAATAAACTCACAAAAATTCTTTACAGGTTTCAATGGTCTTTTATTTTAACAGATGAATTATGACCCACGCGGCTGTGGGAATGATGTGCTGTGAGCTGGTACCTGGCCGACATGCTAAAATGACTGCTTCTTGCTACATTCAGACTTGGCTCCTGTTGGCCAAATGCCCACAATTCACTTATCTCGACCTGAACTCTTAGATGCTTAGTGTACACACACACACGCACACGCACACACACACACACACACACACACACACACACACGGCAAGAGGATACTTCTAGAATAGGGGTGGACAAAGGTCCATGCCTGCCCTCCACCTCCCACCCCACAGCAGAATACTTCTAGAACAGGGGTGGACAAACTTTTTGACTTGAGGGCCACAATGGGTTCTTAAACTGGACCGGAGGGCCGGAACAAAAGCATGGATGGAGTGTTTGTGTGAATATAAATTCAAAGTAAACATCATTACATAAAAGGGTACGGTCTTTTTTTTTTTAGTTTCATTCATTTCAAACGGGCCGGATCCAGCCCGCGGGCCGTAGTTTGCCCACAGTTGGTCTAGAACCATTCTGACTGTGATTCTCAGTCAGTCCAGTCTTATGTGACCTATGGACGGTGACCTGCTTGTGGGGACGGCTATGCAGTGTGGCTACTGACTGTATCGCCATGGGAACAGAGCCCTGCCCAGCGAAGTCTGGTTGTGCTGCGAGTTGGATGGTTCTATTCTCAGGCTGGTAAACCCGGCCCAAATGTTTGGGGGCTTGAGTTTAAGAATGGCTTTCTTTTCTCATCTGAGAACATGATATTCTCGGAGACACAGGAAGCCGTGGGGAGGCAGCCGGCAGGCGCCCTGAAGGGCCATATGCTCAGCTTCTCCATCTCTGTGGAGGTGGCGGTGACAGCCGTGGGCAGAGCGAGCTGTCACCCATCCCGGCTGTCACCCACGCGCATCGCAACCTCAGAGAGCCCGCGGCCTCGGGATGGAGGGACGCCTGCAGCCACCTCTCCTCCGGGAGCCGGCCTGTGTCCTCACCGATAAGCTTCCTTCAGAGACGAGACCCTTTCCTGGTGGTGACGGAATCACAGCCTCGGTGGCAGCCGCCTGCGCGTGAGAAGTGGTTGGATTCGCTCCATCCCGAGGAGAGCCGGTCGCTTCTGACACTCCCAGGACTTGGTTTCTCCGACTGCTGGTCCCTGGCAAGGGGAGCCTCTCCGAGGGCTGGGGATTGGTGAAAGGCGTCAGACTCGGTCAGACACGTGGTTGTTGGATGTCGAGAACTTTAGGGGGAGGCGCCCAGGAGGGGAGGCGCCTGGCAAAGGCTTTCCTAGGAGACTTGCACTTTCTCCCGGGAGGTGCAGCGGAAGAGGCGTCAGGACAGGCCTGGCTGGATAAGCCCCTTCCTTCCTGAGCAGAGGGCACGGCCGGCCACGCCCCCGGCAGCCAGGCTGTTTCAGGGCATTTATGGGGGATGGTCCTTCCTCACAGCCGGCTCCCTTCCCCCTCGTGTCCGCTTTCAGGAGGGGGCACCAGTGCCTCCAGTCACTCCTCTTCCCTCAGATAAAAGGGACTGGCCTCTGCCTCCAGGGAAACCACAGCGACTGGGAAAGCGTGTACTTGAGGGCTTGTCTGCTCACCCTGTGGGCGTCCAAAGAGACAAACACAGTGCTCTCGTTCCTGGGAAATGCCCGACGGAGTGAATATTTATCCTCCAGTTTTATTATTTCAACTAGAGGCCCAATGCACGAAATTCATGCATGGGTGGTGTGTGTCCCAGCCCAGCCTGCACCCTCTCCAATCTGGGACCCCTCGAGGGATGTCCGACTGTGGGATCTGGCTTACACGGGCAGCCGGACATCCCTCTCACAATCCAGGACTGCTGGCTCCCAACTGCTTGCCTGCCTGCCTGATCGATGCCTAACTGTTCCCCTGCCAGCCCAGTTGTCCCCAACAGCCTTCCTCTGCCGGCCTGGTCATCCCTAACCGCCCTCCCCTGCAGGCCTGATTGCCCCCAACTGCCCTCCCCTGCAGGCCTGGGTCCCCCACAACTGTCCTCCCTTGTAGGTCTGGCGTCATCCCTAACCGCCCTCCCCTACAGGCCTGATTGCCCCCAACTGCCCTCCCTTTCAGGCCTGGTCCCTCCCAACTGCCCGCCTCTGCTGGCCATCTTGCAGCCATCTGTGTCCACATGGGGGCAGCCATCTTGTGTGTTGGAGTGATGGCCAATTTGCATATTACTCTTTTATTAGATAGGATAACATTAAAATTCACAGTTAGCACGTGGGAAATCCTAAGGCCTGATTCCCGATACGACCCTGAGAACTAGAAGCACGAGGCCCAGAAACCGCCCGAGAACCTGCAGGCTCCTACTGGCTGTGCGTGAACATTCCAACCAGCGCTTCTCTTTTTCCTTCGCATCGTTTCCTTTCTGCCCCGATGTGAACGGGATTTGGGGCGGACGATACACAGACGCCCCGGTGTCGGCCTCTGGAATATGGCTAGACCGCAGGGTGCTCAGGAGAGAGACCATTCTCGAGGTATTGAGGTCCCTCCCGGACAACTGCTGGCTTTTAAAACGTTTGTGTTTAATAAAATTCAGGTGGTAAGTAAAGGACTAATGAAGTTTCCATGATCGACGGCGGTTTCTGCTTCTGTAGATGTTTAATCATGCGGTCTCTCTCCTCAGCGCGTGGGCGTGTCCGTCGGTGACATTCTCACCGTGTCTCCTGTCACGTGGGTGGAGCATCCACGTGGCCCCACTTTGTGCCCACGTCTGGATGAGTCTCCGAAGGACAACACCCGCTCCTGTGAATAATAATTCTCCTGGCAGATGTGCACGAGCAGCGGCTTCCAGAGACCGAGCTCCTGTGCGACGACTCTCAGCGGGACCCGACAGGCGTGCAGTGACCTTTTCAGAGGTGAGGACGCTGCAATGCGGGCGAGGGAGGATGCTCCTGTGAACTCAGCACCTGTGTGGAGATCTACCTCTCTCCCTCTTGTGCAGGCTGCCTCTCCCGTCCCGGGCGTGACCTGGCCCGGCCCACACTCACGCACTCTCTGCCCGAGGCCGTCAGGAAACCGGGGAGTTTTTAAAGACGCCCCTTGCTGATAAAAGGTGGGTGACATTTGGAAATAAGCCAGAGACGTGGGTGGGAGAGCATTTTCAAAAACATAACCCGAGGCATTCACTGACCTGCCAGAGACACAGCTCTCACTGTTCTCCCCGTTGAGCTGTTTTCTATTGTATGTAGAAGACTACGTTTTAGTCTTGTTTTTTAATTTTTATTCCAAGTTTTTATAGCAGTATTAATTATGGAGTGGGTCAGCTTGACATGATACACAAGACCCAACCTAATTTAACACATTATAGACACACATACACTCATATACACACTTTTTCTTCTGATTTTTATTTATGATTTATTATATACTAAGTATGCTTATGTAGGCTTATACATTATGTTAAGGTTTTATATGTGCTTAGTGGGTGAGGTTATTCAAGGAATAACAATGTTAAAGACATTCGACTGTGTGTTCAAGTTAGAGGTTTATTTTGCTGATCAAGGAACAAAGAGAACAAATCTGCCTTAAATTAGAGCGTCCAGTTGAGTCAGAACATGTGAGAACACGGAGACGAACGAACGCCGAGGCCTGAACTGTTGGAAAAGGGACGGTCCTTGCCAGAAAGAGTGGCCTGTCCACGCCCGTGAGGGACAGACCGGGTTCACACGGAGGGGCACAGAGTGCCTGCCTGGGAGCCCTCGGAGCTGCGCAGGGAGCGCGCAACAAGCCGGCCGGGCGCTGGGCCGGGCTGTGCAGGCCTGGGGCGGGGACTCTGGGCCACGGCTTTTTAAAAAATATATTTTTATTGATCTCAGAGAGGGAAGGAGAGGGAGAGAGAGATAGAAACGTCAGTGATAAGAGAGAATCATGGATCGGCTTCCACCTACACACCTCACACTGGGGATGGAGCCCACAACTCGGGCCTGTGCTCTGACCGGAATCGAACCCTGACCTCCTGGTTCATATGTCGAGGCCCAACCACGGAGCCACGCTGGCGGGTCTCTCCCATTCCGAGGTCAGAAGTCAAGGTGCCCCAGGGCGGGCTCCCTCCCGGCTCCGGACTTTCCTGCCTCTGCCTGCTGAACACAGCTGGACTTCCTCCTGGGCAGCACGGAGAGAAGCGGGGCCTGGGAGACTCGGGGCCGATTCCACACGAACAAATGCCGCTCACGTCCGTGCAAGTCAGAAAATCCCTTTCCTGGAGACGTGGAGGGAAGCCCACCCCCACCAGCAGCCGGCGGGGACCAGAGAGCTCTATCGGCGATATCACTGGCCCCCTCGTCGCCGAATAACAACTGTTCACGTGTGGCCCTCTGTAAACTACATGTCAGTTCTCTCCACGCCCCAGCCTGCTCCTCTGGACTCTGCGTGGCCTCGCTGGGCATGCACGTGTGTCTGCATTTATGAGGACGGGCTCTTGCTTCCCACCAGGCGTGGAGGTCGTTTGCATTTAAATGCCCGCGTGGCATGTTCGGGCCCACACGGAATCCACCGCCGACTCCGCAGGTGTCTGAGCCTGTCGGCCACGAGTGGAGATAACCGTGAAACCCCATTTGCATGATGATCTCAGAACTTCCTGGCACCTAGAAGGTTCCAGGGAACAGAGGGCCGTGTGGGTACACTTTCAAAATATCAGGTGCTGGACCCGGCAGTGGGACTGTGGGTGGGTGGAGCCCTCGGGGTAGGGGCCCCCGGGAGGGGCTCCTGGCACCAGGGGAGGCAGCAGGTGCAGCCCGTGGAGGAGACGCTGGTTGGGTGCGGGAGGCCATGGACAGGGACTGAAGCGAGGGCAGCCCAAGCCCATGGCTCATAAACTTGCGGGAAGGGGAGACCTGACACTCAAGTCGCCGTGAGGACGGATCTCGGACGTCGTTCACCTGGGGCCACGGCCGACAGCTCTTTGGGGAATGACCGAGGGCGGGTTTGGGTTTGCTGTTCGCTGTTGGAGAGTCGCGCCATGTCATTCCGTTTGGAGGTGACGGTGCCTGAATGGTTTCACCTCCACAGCGGAACCCGCCCCATAGAGGGGGCCCCGCACACCCAGGGCTGAACAGGTCAGGGGAGAGACTCACATCTGCCCCAAAGGCCGGCAGTGACCTGGGAGCCAGCTCCTTCCACGCGTGGAGGTCACTCGATGACGAGGTGCCTGGGGACGATGTCTTCTTGGTCTGTGCACGTTTTAGATCAGAAAACGGAGCTATTCCTGGGCCTGTGCAGTTACACCGCCCGACACTGCGCGACCTGGGAGGGGAT
>NW_006289398.1:7982485-7991270 GCF_000327345.1 Myotis davidii
CACTGTCACAGGGACTCTGACTCTGAGGGTTGTTAGCGACCAGAGAACACGGTGCCACCGCCTAGTGAGTGGAGGGACCCCGGGTGAGTGGAGGGGCCATCGGGTGAGTGGAGGGGCCATTGGGTGAGTGGAGGGGCCCCCATTCACTTGCAACTCAAGCTTGAAAGAGGTCTGATCTTGCTATGAGCACCACTGAGTTCCATTTCCCCACCTGCTGAATGAGGAAACTAGACCCAGTGACCTTGGGCCCCCGGTGAGTGGAGGGGCCCTCGGGTGAATGGAGGGGCCATCGGGTGAGTGGAGGGGCCCCGGGTGAGTGGAGGGGCCGCTGCTCACTCGCCTGTTAGAGGCTCTCCTCCCCAGGATCCTGTCATTGCCTCTGCTCCAGTGATGAGACCACTGAGTGCAAAACAGAAGGGGAGGAAGTGGAGGAAGCGGAGGAAGTGATGGCTGCTTGATGGGAGCTCCGTGTCTTAAGCCTCCTGTGACCAAAGGGAATCATTGGTTCCACTGGGTCTGTGTCTTTTTTAATAATGAAAGCTTTGTGTTCCATTGCAGTTGACGTGCTGTTATATTAGTGTCAGGTGTCCAGCCTAGTGATTAGGTAACTGGACAACCCAGGGGTCCGGCTGCTGTCCCTCCCTGAGCCAATTCAGCAGAGACGGGGCTGAGTCCTGTGTGAGCATTCATTCCAGTCCTGCCAGCAGCAGGGAGAGCAGCAGGCCACCCACAAACATCTGCTCTGCCTCCCATCAGCCAGCTGCTTGTATTGGGGAGGACAGAGATTACAGGGGAAGTGGGCAAAGGGTGCCAAATGGGCAGGTCCCAGGCAATGGGGGCTGGAGACTTGCCAAGGCCTGTGGGTGTGCAAAGGCTGGGGTCTTCACAGGGTGGGGGGCTCTGGTTTCTGCAACAGGTTGCTCATCTCTCCATGATCATAGGCAGCTCCCGGATGGGGAGGATGGGCTGCACTTCCAGGTGAGCTCCCAGGTCCCATGGGCACCTCCCAGCCAGGTGAGCATGTGGCTTCTCTAATCAGAACAACACCATCAGAGCAGGATTAATATTTCTTACTATAGCTGGTCCCCTACACTCTCTGTCCGCCCCGTCCATTAGACATTTACATAATCACAGTGACCACCCCGAGAGTTCCACTGGTTTTAAGAAACAGATTCTGGTCTCAGGAAAACTTGCCTTTCGAATTAGCTCCCATTTGCTGAAACAGGCAGCCAGCATGGAACTGATAAACAGCTGGACTCTGCAGGCTGCAGGAGGTGGGCGGACGAACAACATGGAGGAGGGGTGAGCTGCACACGTCTTCCCTGTGAAACGCGCTGGTGTGAGGAGGTTTGTGCCTCACAACCCGAGTGGGAGGGGATTTGGGTGGAGTCGGGGGGGGGGGCAGGATGTTCTAGGAGGAAACGTCCCCTGGGCACATTTCCATCCTCACAGGCATCTCACAACCACGAACACTCGAGTCATGAGGAGTCCCGGTGAGACGCTGGGCCCACACGTCTGTCAGCATCCTCTCCGTCTTGCTTCGCACCCAAGCGCTTGCATAAAAGGGGCTGCAGCTTTCATAGCACACCATCAGGGGGTGAGGGCCTGAGCAAGCGTGCGTGTGTTTTATGGAAGGTGGGGTGCAGAGAGCGGGGGGCCGAGTCCCCAGCCCGGGCACAGCGGGCGGAGGCAAGGGGTTCCCTGCGGTGCTGGCGCCTCCTGTTCAGAGCCGGGTTGGGGAGAAGCAGCGGTTCCGACCATGCAGAGCGAGGCAGCAGGCAGACATTTCAATGCCTTCGGTTGTTAAAACGCTTCCACTGACATTTAAACCTGCCACGTGTCTAACTATCCAGCTTTTACCAGACACGGAACATGGATTAAGTCTGTGACATGTGAGCATGTCTTCTTCCCAGTGACTCTGCCTCTAAACGGACCCGCTCCCCAGGCCTGACACGGTCACCCCTGTGGCCTTGAGCTTCCCTCATGGCTCCACCCAGGGGGCGCCGGGAGGACGCCCATGCCAGCGCGTTCACCTGCTGCTGGGGAGTGGGGTTTCCTAGGAAACCCTTGGCCCCATTCTGCTCGTTATTGTTCTTTTAATTTGTGCAAGAGAATCCGTTTCAGTGCCTCCTGGTTGATAGGTACAAAGGCTCCTGCCTCCCGTTGTTCATCCCTCCGAAATGGCCGAGTGTCCATTTACAATGGGGTGTGCTGGAGTCCAACCCCAGCAGGTCCAGGGGTCCCCAAAGGTGTGGATGGAGTCGGCGAAGAAGGAATGACACGGAGACAGCGTTCAGTTGATCAGCAGCCTTACCAGGATCTCCAGCCACAATCTCCAGCCAAGTTCTGTACAGAGTCAGCAAAGAAGGAATGACACAGGGGCAGCGTTCAGTTGATCAGCATAGTTGGGTTCTCTTGCCTGGTTCTTTTGCCAGGCTCTGTCACCAGGTTCTAGTCAGGTTCTCTTGCCATGTTCTATCCAAGTTCTGTAGCCAGGTTCTGTCTCTAGGTTCTGTGTCTAGGTTCTGTGGCCAGTTTCTCCAGTCAAGTTCTGTCTAGGATCTCCAGCCAATTCCATAGCTGGGTTCTGTCCAGGATCTTTTGCCATGTTTCGTCTCTAGGTTCTGTGTCTAGGTTCTGTGTAGGTTCTGCGTCTAGGTTCTGTGTCTAGGTTCTGTGTAGGTTCTGCGTCTAGGTTCTGTGTCTAGGTTCTGTCTCTAGGTTCTGTTGCCAGTTTCTGTCCAGGATCTTTTGCCATGTTCTGTCTCTAGGTTCTTCAGCCATAGGAAGAGGGTGGATAGTCTTCGCCGACTCCGTCCACACCTTTGGGAACCCCTGGAACAGGATTCCCCATTTGCCCCCCCATTGAGAACCCCACACTCGGGACGGATAGGGTTCCACCAGGGTACTGCAGACCCCCCCTATAGAGGATAAGTAGGGTAAGAAGGTGGATAGTACAGAACTTATATTGAGAAGATGTGCCATACTGAGTCCAAAGAAAGCAGACTCTGTATTGATCTTTAGATTAAGAATAGAACCTGGAGAGAACATGGCAAGAGAACCTGGACAGAACTTGGCTGGAGATCCTGGCTAGAGATCCTGGCAAGGCTGCTGATCAACTGAACGCTGTCTCTGTGTCATTCCTTCTTCGCCGACTCCATCCACACCTTTGGGGACCCCTGGACCTGCTGGGGTTCGACCCCAGCATCTGGCGCCCGAACAGGGACCCTTAGGTAAGCCTCCCATTCCCCTAGGTAAACCCCACTCTCGGGACGGATAGGACTCCACCTTAGGAAGAGGGTGGATAGTCTTCGCCGACTCCGTCCACACCTTTGGGGACCCCTGTACCTGCTGGGGTTGGACCCCAGCATCGGTGTTGCTTCCAGACTAGAGGGAGGGATGGGGATGGAGGGCAGATTCATGGGAGGGGCCTGGCGTGTCTGTACTGTGCATGTGTATGCATGTGTATACATATGCGTGCACACACACTCACACACACACACACACACACACACACACCTGGCGGAAGTTGATGGGATGAGCTACCTTTTCCTCCAGGAGACGGGTGAGAGGAGGGGGGGACAGCAGACCCCCCAGGGGACCCCTTACTGAACATCTTCCGGGCCACCCCGCAGGCAACCCCGTGGGCGCTGAGTCCTGGGGCAGAGGCTCGCGGGCTTATCTGTGAGGAAAGACGTTGCCTGTTTCTTGGAGGCTCGGGGCCCGGCCTGTCCATGGACCCAGCGCGTGTGGGCGGAGGCCAGGCTGCAGCCCCATGTGGGGAGGACGGGGCTGATGGCCCGTGACCAGCTGGGCCCGGAGGAAGCTGAGTGCCCAGCCGCCTGGCCACAGGGTCACAGGGGTCCCTGGTGTCGAGGTTCCATGAACGAACAGACAGGTTTCTGCCTCGGTTTCCCCGTCTAGCCCTACCTTAGGGTCGTCGGGGATGTTTCTGGAAGGGACTGCACGGAAGCCGCCTGGGTTAGCGACAGGAACCTGCCGAGAGCTCCCAGGACCAGGCACTCCGCGGCCGGAGGCCTGAGAAGGACGGGCACCGAGTCGCCCTGTTCTCAGCCGCCTCCTGTGGGGCCACCTGGGCACGTCCTCCAACCGGACCCCCACCTGGAATTACTCCTGCCGCCCCAGGGGTTCTGTCAGGTGAACCTGACAGGTTGGAAATGCCAACTAAAACCCCCAAAATGTCAGTTTTTTTTACAAGAAAATTGTCTCCTAACGCAATTCATTTGTTCATGGATGTTTAGAATGATGAGAAGCAAGCAAGCGGCCATGTCTGGTTTTAGGCCTGGCTTACCCTCAACTCGCCTGTCCTGGAGGAGAGGGAGATGGGACAGCTGCGGGGGACCTGCCCAGGAGGGCACAGTGCCAGTGTGATGACCGTGTGTGTGCGTGTGACTCTGTGTGCGTGTGAATCTCTGTGTGTGTGTGTCTCTGTGTGTGTGTGTGTGTGGTCTGGGTGTGTGTGGTGTGGGTGTGTGTGAGTCTGGGTGTGAATCTGTGTGAGTCTATGTGAGTGTGTGAGTGTGTGTGGTCTGGGTAGATGTGTGTGTGTGTGTGTGTGTGTCTGTGTGTGAGTCTATGTGTGAGTGTGTGTGTGGTCTGGGTGTCTGTGTGTGTGGTCTGGGTGGGTGTGTGAGTCTGTGTGTGTGGCCTGGGTGTGTGTGGTCTGGGTGTGTGTGAGTCTGAGTGTGTGTGGTCTGGGTGTGTGTGTGTGGTGCGTCTGTAGTGTGTGTGGTCTGGGTGTGTGTGAGTCTGAGTGTGTGTGAGTGTGTGTGGTCTGGGTGTGTGTGTGTGTGTGTGTGAGTGTGAGTGTGTGTGAGTCTGGGTGTGTGTGGTCTGGGTGTGAAATGCACAGTGACACGGACTGTGCAGTTTGAAGAGCTGTGGCCGCAGGCAGAAGTGGCTACATGCATGCTTCGTGGTTGCAGTCACAGCCGAGTCCTCTGCGTGAAGCCCCAACAACACGATAGAACTACACGCCTTCACATACGCCGTCACTTGGGTGATTGGTGTCCCCAGTCGCAACTTTCAGGCTGCCCAGTGGTTCCTGGGGAGACGATGTGTGGTTCTCACCTGCCCACATCGCCTCACGTCCACCTGGCACAGCTGTGCTCGGGGAGGGCAGGGAGCAAGGACAAGAGGCGTGACCCAGGGAGGAGCCAGACCGTGCTGAGGGCACCGACCAGGAGGTGCCAGGCAGCGGCCACATCCTGAGCTGTGCCTCGTGCAGAAGGGAGACTGGCGTGGGGAGGCCGCCGGAGGGAGACTGTGCCCGGCAGCGAGGTCTGGCTCCCGTCGGGGAGGCAGCCACACGGTCCCAGTTTCATCCTCAAGGAGCGACACGGGCAGACAGCCTCCCCCACCTCCCACCCCCCCGAGTGCGGGCAGATGCCCGGCCAGACGGCTCTGTGCACACGCTCGCGCGCAGCTTTGCCGTTTATGAAACCAGCTTCCGATGCAAATGGGTCTGGAGGCTGTTTCTCTTCCAAGTGAAACTCGGAACTTGAGAAGGGAATCTGTCGTCTTTACTTGGAGCTGAAATCTGTACGTTGCAAACGTTGGTCTCTCTCCACTGCTCTCTGTGCTTATGTAACAGCACGTTTCCCAGAAATAGATGGTGAGTTTCACATCAAAGGCGCAGAGTAAATTCTTGCAGATTTACAGAACGTTCCCCCTCTGAGAAGGAATGTCAGGTGGCTGCTCTCCAGACGGGATGTGTCGCTGGAGACCGTGGCGGTGAGAAGGGCAGGGGCCGACGGGGAGAAAGGGAGGTCTTCGACGGCCACAGCCGCCCAAGGACACCCCAGGGCACAATCACCTTTCCTTCGTGCTTTGCTACCGGTCTGTAGGCAAGTTAAAGAGTACGCGGATACGTGTTTCTTCGGGCACAGGCGTGTTTGACAGACCTTCTCACGCTCCTGTGTTGGGCACATGCGGGACGGCGAATGCAAAGACACCGCCAAGCGCCCCTTCCAAAGGCCCCTGCTCCAGGGAGAGCCCGCCGCAGGATGACTGGTTACTATTAACGTCGTTTCTCTTCTGAAATGTGATAAACGCGCAGACCTGGGTGTCCCGGGATTTGGGGAAAGCCGGGCAGAATGGCAGTTGTCTGCTCTCGGCAGCTGCGAGCAGGGCAAACGGAGGCGGATGGAGAAGACATCAGAACAGAAGAAGTTACGCTGGGGGTTGTGGGCACGAGCTCTGGTGTCAATGAATTAACTCTTTGCTGTTATTCAGGGAAATGCTTACTCTCTCCTCTACGAGCCTTGAATGAGCAGAGTTGAAAGCGGTGAACTAAATCTTATCAGCAGGTGTGAAGACCCAGCGACCTATAGCTCTCTCCTCACAGACTGGAAAGACTTTCACTGGAAGATCACCTGGAATCGCGGCCACGTGTGGACCTCGCGTTGGGTGTGGGCCAGCGATGGAGCCTTCGTGCTTCGAAACAAGGATTTGCTGCGACAGCCGATCCGTGTGGGTCAGCTAGTCCGATAGTCGCTTCCAGCGCTCGTCAGTGAGGAGGGCCGCGGACAGGCCCGCCCGATGCTGACTCTGTGTGTGACCATGACCAGCCGACCGCCTTCCTGTCTCCAGCACCGGCCTCGCCTGCAGGTGGCTGCTCACGGCGCCCAGCCCGCTCCGCCTGGTGCCTGGGGCCTGGCGCCGGGTCCGTCAGCTGGGATCCTGTCTGTGGCTTGGACGCCGCCTGGGGCCTCTGTTCTCATAACATTCTCTTCAGAGCGGTTTTAGGTTCACATGAAAATTGAGGGGAAACGTACGGATTTCTCAGGTGCCCCATGACCCACACCCCCCCCAGAAGGGACATGTGTGACACCTGAGGAACCCAGGGGGGCGTCTTCACTACCAACGCCCTAGTTCTGTTGGCCTCAGTCTGGGTGGTGTAGACCCCATGGGTTCGGACAAATGCAGGATGACATGTGTCCGCCCCATCGTGTCAGTCTGTCTTCCCACTGCCCTGCTCTCCTCAGTGCTCAGTCTGTCCACACGCTCCTCGCCCCGACCCCTGGCCGCCCCTGACCTGTTCTCCGTCTCCGTGTCCTGCCTCTAGAACGTCATGGTGGTGGATCCACACGGTGGGGGCTGTTCAGGCTCCGTTCACTCAGTGATACGCACGGGAGGTCTCTCAGGCCCTCCTGTGCTGTGACAGCGCCGTTCCTCTTAGCTCTGAATGCTGTTCCACGACACGGCCGGAGCACAGTTCCTTTATCCGTCACCGACCAGCCAAGGGCCTCCGTGGCCCCGAGTCTTGGCGAGTATGAGGAAAGCTGCCACGAACACGTGTGCACTGGTTCCCCTGGACATAACTTTTTGTTTCCTTTGGGAAAATATCCAAGAGCGTAACTGTGGGGTGATGTGTAAGATACGTTTAGTCTTATTTTAAAAACCTGCCCAACTTCCCAAGTATAGGCACCGCTTTCCCCAAGTGGCTGCGCCACTTTTCACGCCCAGCCCTGCGTGAGTGTCCCTGTATCCACGACCTCGCGGCATCAGTGTCGGAGTTGCCGAGCGTGGCCGTTCTGAACGCTGTGCCGTGCGCCTCACTGCGATTTTAATGTGCGTTTTCCATGACACACAGGTGACGCGAGGCATCTGTGACACATAGTTTGCCACCTTTGCTGAGGTGTCTGTCCAGGTCTCTGGCCACGTGTTAGTCGGGGGCGTGTTTTCCTGGTGCGTGTGGAGTTCTGGGAGTTGCTTGTACATTTTGGACACGAGTCCTTCATCAGCTGCCTTTTCTCCAGCGTGGGCTTGTCCTCTCGTCCGCTGACATTTTCAGCGGTTTCCAGTCTTGACGAGGTCTGGCTTATCAAGTATTTCTTTCGCGTGTGATGCCTTCTGTGTTGTGTGTAAGTGTCCTTGTCGTACCCAAGGTCACCAGGCTCCCTCCTCTGTGGGTTCCGGAGTTTCACAGTTTGTGTTTGCGTTTAGTTCTCATTTCCAGTGAGTGTTTGTGGAGGTGGAGGTGTCCGGTCGGTGTCTGCGCTCATCCTTTGCATGTGGATGTCCAGTGGTTCCCACCCCTTTGCTGAAACTCTAAACCTTTGAGGACGTGACATTATCCAGAGCCGTGAACATGATGGTGTGTGTTTTCACTACAAATACTTGTTATTGATTATTTTCCTAACTCATTCTTTGGATAATCATTCTAAAAGACCTGTAGTATTGAATAACCCTCGAGCTTTCAGTAATTCTACTGCGCTTATGCTGTGTTGGCATAGAAAGAGTCGAAGCCCCGTCTTCAAGCCAATTATGACTTCTCGGTGACCTGACAATGTCCGGCAGGGTTGAGGTGGTGTGTACATTTCTATTCGCTTTATTAGGAATTAAAGCATAGAACATGGGACGTGGGACATGGGACCTGGGGTGTGGAGCCCTGCGGTGTGACCTGTGCCTCCCCACTTCTACCTAAGCACGGCGCCTGGCCCCTGAGCTCTCACCAGAGGGACTGGCACAGGACCTGCCCGCCCCTAGAAGCAGCTTCACAGTCGGCACCGTCTGAGCCAGCGGCTTCCAGGCATCGGACGGTACAGCCCAGGGCTGCCGTCCTGAGAAAGGGAAACGAGACGATGCCCACATTCACGCCACTGTCTGCCGGGGGCACTTCCCAACCCCGGGCTCAGGTGGAGCCACGCAGACCAAGAGGCCTCACTGAGCAAGGAGGCAGGCACTGGGGGGAGTGGCAGGGAATCGAGGGGCAGGTGCATGGAACGGGGGTGGGGGCACTGGGCAGTGGGGACCCACACTC
>NW_006289398.1:7991291-8006350 GCF_000327345.1 Myotis davidii
GCCGTGCACAGTGAGTCGGCTGCTGATGGCCTGGAAGGTCCCGGAAGCTCCTGGAAGGTCCCGGGGATCCGTGATGGTTAAATTCTCCGTCCGCCTGGCCCGGCTGTTCTGCGAGGTGTTCGGTCAGACCCAGTCTCCACGTTGCCATGAGGATGCTCTGTGGACGTGATGAACATAAACCGACTTGGAGGGGATTCCACTGGATGTCACTCCATCTCTTCCTGCCCCATCGGCAGACACCACAGCGCGTTTCCTGCCAGGAGCTGAGGTGAGATTGCAAATCGTCACATCCACTGTCATTGCAACAGCGATTCTGGGGTGGGGGTGCTCCCGCTTGTCTGGGCGCGGACCGAGTGCCTCCTGGTGGCAGGTGAGTGCAGCTGGGGCCGTGGCTCCCCAGGAAGCATCGGTTCCTGTGG
The DNA here is from genome assembly GCF_000327345.1 of Myotis davidii. Lineage (NCBI taxonomy): Eukaryota > Metazoa > Chordata > Mammalia > Chiroptera > Vespertilionidae > Myotis > Myotis davidii. The sequence goes on from NW_006289398.1 coordinate 7,991,711, forward strand.
CACCTGCCTTCCCACCAGCGGAGGGCATGCTGCCGGCCCTTCTTTCCGAGGCAGCTCTCCCTCAGCTGAGGCACTGGTGTTAAGGGAAATGAACTGGCATTTCTAATTAGAAATAATACACTGCTGATCATGAGAGTTCAAACGTTCCCTACCAAAGAGGAATGCACTTGGAGGACTTACACGCTCAGATTTTAGTCTCACTCTAAGCTGCAGTAATTAAGGATAATCTTATATTGGCATAAACGTAGACAAGCTGATCAAAGGGGTGGAATAGGGGGCACAGCACATACAATTACTTGATTTTCAAGAAAGGAGCCAAAGTAACTCCACGAGGAAAGGGAAGGCTAGACCTGGATCTAAAGACTACAGGGAGCCAGCATCGAGGACTGTGCTGTCGGTGACTATGGCCAGCCCACCTGTCGCTGCTAAGTGCCCGGAAGTCGGCCAGTCCACGTTGAGATGTGCTGGAACGTAAGGTACACACTGATGTCAAACGTGCTGCAAAAATGCTGCAAAAATGCAAGCTAGCTCGTTGGTAATGTATATCTATATGTATAAAAGCCTAAGCGACAGGCTGACTGGCCGGTAGCTATGATGTGCACTGACCACCGGGGGCAGATGCTCAACGCAGGAGCGAAGCCACAGGCATGGAAACATGGAACAGACTGATGAACCTCAGAGGGAAGGGGGGGGGGCGGGAAGAGATTAACTGAAGATCTTATATGCAAACTAGAGGCCTGGTGAATGGATTCGTGCACCAGTGGGATCCTTCGGCCTGGCCTGTGGGGATTGGGCTGAAACCGGCAGTCCCACATCCCCCAAGGGGTCCCGGAGTGTGAGAGGGCACTCTGCAAAGTTGCTGTCACTCAGCAGCTCCTGTGTTGAGCATCTGCCCCCTGTTGGTCATCGCACATCATAGCTACTGGCTGGTCGGCCGGTTGCTTAGGCTTTTATATATATAGATTATACATCAGTTTGACAAAATAATAGAAAATAAGGCCCCACATTCTATAGGCACAAAAGCTTTCACAGAAGCTTCATTCACGCCCCTGAAATAACAGATGTCACAGGAGAGGGGAGAAACAAATCCTGGGGTAATTCTCCAGGAATTGTAACGGCAGAAAAGGAACAGGCAGAGACACAAGCAACCACACGGATTCACCTTACACACTGGGTCGAGCAAAGGAGCCGACATAACAGGCTGTGGGCTCTGAGGAACACGTGTGTTAGGATCAGGCAAAACCCTCTGTGAGTCACGTGACGTTCCTGACACAGGACGGGAAAGAGCTCATTGAGGAATTAACTAGCCTCCATGCCCTGTCAGCAGCGCGGCACAGCGGATAAACCAGCCCCAGCCATCAGCAGGCGAGCGCTCAGGTGTGTCTTTTAAAGCAAACATATGAGGCAGAGTATCCTTGGCTGTGTCTGTACCATTGCTTTTAAAATTCAATGTTCGGCAAAAATTAAAGCCCATTTTTTGAGATTTTAAAAAATCCCATTGATCCCTAACCATGAAGGCAGCTTAGCTCTTCATGTTGAAAATTGCTTGTTAATTTACAATTACCATTTGCAAGTATCCACGTTTCTGTGTAGGAACTTATCATTCCTCAGGGTGGGTGCTATCATCTCCTACTCAGTCTAGTTGGTTCCAAGCGAGGAAACGGAACAGGCCCACCTCCCGGGTCACCATATAAACCCCGGAGTAATCCATATAGTTCCCTCTCCCCTCCGTCCCTCATGTCCAACTCACTGTCAGCTCTAATGATGCCGATGTGTGTTCACTTTTATTGTTTCCTTAAGATTCTGGAGAGTTTAAGATCTGCTATTTTTAACACATTCTGAGGGTGATCTTATTTCCTTGATTTCTGATTTTTACTCCCTTCAACTACCTGGATATCATTCTGTGTTTAATAAGCCATTTCTTAGGGAGGTGAGGCAAGGGCATGTCCAGGTGTGGCTGAGGGGCACTAAGCCGGCAGCATTGCTGGGGTCTCCTCAGGGGAGGGGACCCAGGGCCGCGGCCCAGGGCGGGTGGCCGAGGTGGCGGTGACTTGGGCGTGGCAGGCTACCGTTTCCCCAGTGGCGGCGGAGCGTGTAAGAGTTTAGTTTGGGGCAGAGGAGTGAAATATCTGGGCTTAACTTTAAAGAATCGCTTTGCTGTGTGCGACTAACACCTGGTGAGCAGGAGAAAGAGGACCTGGGAGAGGTCTGTTCCCACGGGCGGTGGGGGCAGAGCCCGTGAGGATATGCTGAAGGCGAGGCATTGGGTTGGATACTTCCGTGTGGGGCAGCAGGGCCCCAAGAGGTCTGTGTTACTGAGCTGTTGACGTACTGTTGTCTGTGTCTGGGGCCAACGTCACTGAGAGGCAGGCCAAGGTTTGGTGGAGGGCATGTCCCTCCGACATGCTCAGTAGATACCCAGCTGGGGGTGGGGAACCCACAGCCACACAAGAGTCTGAGGGCATGGGTCGCGGAGAAACATCGAGAATGCTGGAAACTGGGAAAGGCCCCTGAGCTTCCCCCGTGTGCGTAATGACTGCACACGCTTTCGCTCCGTGCTGCGTGTGATCACAGGGCAGGAAGGACATGGGAACCGGCCACTCCGTTCTGTTCGCTGTCCTGGAGGGAGAATGGACGGAATCGGGAGCCCCGTGTGTAGGTTACGTCCCAGGGGCATCGAGCCCTTGGCAGGGAGACCTCACTGGCGGCTTAGTGTGTTTCTATGGGAAACGGAACCAGAAAGGCGTCGGCTGTGGAAGCCACAGAAGGAGTCGGGCATTTTTGTGGATGTTGCCTGACTTGCGTGGAGGAGGGTCCTCAGTGCCGGAGGCTTCCAGCCCTGACCGTGTCCGCCCTGCCTGACCCCGGCTCCCCGAGGCCGCACCCCCGGCTTCCCGAGGCCGCACCCCCCGCACGGAAGAGGCTTGGGTGAGAGGCGCCGTGGCTGTAATTGCACAGGCTGTTGGGCTGAAGGCACGTTGCCCTCCTCCCCCCAGAACCGCCTGCTCCAACCAGCTCAGGTACCTCCTCAGGAGGCGGTGCCTGTCCCCGAGGCTGTCCACCCCCGCTGGGAGCTGGGCGACCTGCACCCCCGCCTGGACCTGCGCACCCCTCGCCCTTCACTCGTCTCAGCAAGTGCGGCTGAGCCACGCTTCCTACCCTCATTTAAGTTTCTGCTTCTTTTTTAATTCCACCATAATTTCAAGGAATAACATTAACTCTTCTCACCATTCTTGTTAAAAGGCAGTTGAATAATGCTGCAGGTGGGAGTGAGGCATAAACGCATTTATATCCCCCCCAAAAAGTGTGTGAACATCAGGTACAAACCCCTGGTTCCCTGTCTCATCTCGTTTGGAGGCTGTCTGCTAAGATTGGCGATTTTTCTAAGGAAAAATGGCGCTCCCCGTGGAATTGTGTCTGAATGCCCGACGAGGTGTCCCACCCACACGATGCCCCCCGGACCAGGGGCCTTAGAAGCAATGCCGTGGCACGGGCGCTGCTGGACGGTCTGTCCGTTCAGACCCGGAGCAGGGACGGGGTTGCTCTGCGCTGTCAGTGCAGCTGCCAGGTTCCTGCGCTCAGGCTGTGAGGGTCCCGCTGCGATGGACGCTCTTGGTCCTTCTCAGTCCCGCTCAGTCCCTCGCAGCAGCAGGGGGCGTGGCCCGGATCACTCTCAGCAGCAGGGGGCGGGGTCGGGCAGGTTTGCAGTAATGGAACAATGTGGAGCTGATGCTTTTGTTCCCTGTGAGCGCAGGAAAGCAGTGCTGGCCTTTGGGGATGTTCGCCTGGGAGGCGGGTGTGGCGATGGCAGGAAATGAGCCGGGAAGCTAGGATTCCAAGAGGCCACGTCATTCGGCCACAGAATAACCACAGAATAACCACAGAATAATCCCCACCAGCCGCTTCCTCACCTCCGGGCCGTGCTGGAACCGTCTTCAAAGCCAACGTATCTGTTTTCATTGAACCAAAAAGCAGACCGAGCGTGACCAGAATATTCTAGAAATGCTCCAAGACAGCTTGCTGTAGAGGCGGCAAAAGCGGTTTCGCCCGAGCCGCTGGCTTACAGGGCCGGGAGGGGAAGGCAGAAGCCATGAGCTTCATAAATGCGTAAAGTGAGGGTTTCCCAGTCGTAGGAATTGTCCTCCTCTGCCTGAAGCAGGAGCGGCACACCCTCTGTGTTTGCTCATTTGTTGGGGGCACGTTAAATCCCTTTTACAGCGACTCGTACCCTGAAAATGTGCAGAACTTAGACTTTTGCCAAGTTAATTCTCTGGACAGGTTCAAGAAGGCGTTTTCTAAAACTCAGCTCTGACATTCGATGTGAGTTTTAAACTTAATTTTAAAAATCACAGGATTCATGGAAACATACATCTTTACATTAAATAAACAAAACAGCCGTGGCCAGTTTGGCTTGGTGAATAGCATCGGCCTGCGGACTGAAGGGTCCCAGGTTCGATTCCTGTCACGGGCACATAACCGGGTTGTGGACTTGGTCCCCAGTAGGGTACGTGCAGGAGGCAGCCAATCAATGATTCTCTCTCATCGCTAATGCTTCTAGCTATCCCTTTCTCTCTGAAATAAATAAAAATATATTAAAAACACACACAAAGAAAACCATTGCAGTGTAACGGTGGGCTGGTAGGTGAGGCGTCTTGGGGGCCTTAAAAACAATGCTGGGGTCACACTGTGTCAGCTCTCAATCCACTGACGCTTCTGAGGCCGAATTTCAAATGAAACTAGAACCTTTGGAGATTTGAGTTTTTTTGTGTTTTTTGTAAAGGCTCCGTCCTTGCTCAAAGAGAAAGAAGAACTGTCGGTGTCCTCCATAAAAGTTTAAAAGCCTCTGGAATGCCTTGTAGCGCAAATAAAACATCACAACCAGTGGAGTGTGAAGAATAGGAAGCAGATGTGTCACCCTGCTCTGGGATATTTACGAATGCCAACATTGGGAAGGTCGGGAGGGAAAAGAGCTGTGAGGGATGATGAACTGGCCATGTCTGTCCTTCATTAGCTTGTAGGCTAAACTTCCCCCTCCAGTGAACACAGACCGGCTCCTGCTGCCTCTGCGGCCGGTGCCCCGGGGCCTCCAGGTGACACCGCGGACGTCGTCACAGACAAACCCACCGCGGCCCCCGAGGAGCACGCGTTCCCCGAACGACATCTGTTTGCTCCAATGGACGCACATGGAGCATCGTTTTTTCTCCTTTAACCACCTCAGTGCACATGAAACGCACTCCTCGGCCCACCTGCGCGCCCGCTATGCCTGCGACTCTCCTGCCACCAGACCGCTGGCGAGGGTCAGGTAGTGCAGTATTTTCTACCCCCCACTTTAGCCAGCGATTTTCTTCATTTCTAACCCTGTGACTGTTTTATGAACATCTGAGTTCCGAGTCAGTGACGTGTACCTGAGGCCAGAGGTGAGAAGCGGGAGCGTTGGCGGCCGTGCTGCCGTCGTGGAGATTCCCTGGGGACAGGAGCCCCTCTCTGGTTGTGGGACCGGAGGGGCGTGCCCACGTCCGGGTGAGGGAGGAGGCGTGAGGCTCTCGCGCTGCGTGACTTTAATGGCTTATTGGTCATGAGCACTTAGACCCACAATATAGGAGGAGTCGGAAGTGTGGACGCCCCTGGTGGTGGAGACCTGGAGGGGGGTCCACGGGTTTGAGAGGAAACTTCATCCCAGGTGGTCGGGGCAGATCTGCTCTTCGTTTCCCGCAGGGAAATGGCTGTCGGTGCAGAGAGGTGACCTTCCTTCTGACCGTTTCTGGAGGGACCATTTTCATCCGCTTATTCATTCAACAAACATTAACTATTTACTGTCGGCTGGGCCTTGCCGCTCACAGCTCGGCCTGCTCTGTGGGAGCTTGTGGCTGATGAAGACACACGTCCCCTCTTTCCTAGAGGCTCCGAGGGTCACTCCCGCCCACCGACGTGGCTCACACGCACCAGCGGCCACATCAGATCTCCCATCACAACTAACAAATCCTCCTAAGTCACCCTGTTCCCGCGTCTGCCTCCTGGGCTGTGGGTGACGTCTGGGACACCTGTTTCTTTGCCAGAAGGTTCCGAGGGTTTTGACAATGTGAGGAGTGTAGCTCTGATGTGTAGGTGATCCTGAGTGGGTTGTATAAACAGTGATCACAGAGACATCCATGCATTTGAGTCACATGTCAAACAATTGATTTCCCTCTGTACACACTGCACATCAACTTTCACCAACTACTGTCTGGTCTGAGGCTGAGATGGGAGGAAACCCATGATTCCTTTGTGGACCTGCCCACACAGACACACAAACAGGGACACAGACACACACAGAGACACAGACACACACACACAGAGACACACACAGACATACAGAGACAGACACACAGACACACACAGACACAGACAGATACACAGAGATTCACACATACACACAGACACACAGACACACATAGACACACACAGACACAGACACACAGAGACACACACACAGGGACACAGACACAGAGATAGAGACACAGACACACAGACACAGACACACAGACACACAGAGATAGAGACACAGACACATACACGGACACAGAGACACACTGTCACACACACAGAGGTGCTCTGTCGACACCTGTTACCTCAGCCAGTGTCACTTGTATCTTTTTGAAATTTATATTCATTTGTTTTCTGTCTGCATTTAAGGCTTTAGATTCTGGCGATGGTTAAAATTTATTAAATTTAAAAGAAACATCTGTTCCCCAGCCTGTGTTTACTGTGCAGTTATTTACGTAGCGAGTGACGCTGAGGCCGTGGGAACCCAGCCAGCAGCCGTGAGATTGTTTCTGAGGCCGCAGCCTCCGGGTCCCAGTGTCCAGTGACAATGACCCTCTGGGAACGTGATGCCCGCGGCCCACCTGAGCGCTCAGGGGGCCTGGGAGAAAACGTTCGTGACCCGGTTTATTCTTCGGGGCCTCACTCTCCTCCCGAGCCACAGTTCTCTGTCCCCCTTGATCTGCATCCCGGAGGCTGAGCTCGGCTCCGGCACATGAGAACCCAGGAAGCAGGGAATGACGTGTTGGTTCTGACGGTGTGCACGCGGCCCGCCCACTCGTGCCTGCGCCTCGCCCACGCCTGACCACGCCCACGCGGCCCCGGGTCTAGGCGGGTGTGTGATGAGGAGGCTGAGAAAGCCCCGGCCGTAGAGACTGTGGGGCGTGTGGAGCGCTTCAGCTTTGAGAGAGTTAGTGCTGGCTCAGTGAGAGCACATGGGCGTAGCAGCAACTCATGCGTTTCACCTTCAGCGCTTATGTGGGGGGTGCAAGGAGCTCTCACTCCTTATGTGGGGGGTGCAGAGTTGTTCCGTTCTGATGGCTGTCCTGTCCGTTTATCCAGTCACAGGTCCAGCTGGTCAGGTTCCGTTGATATTGACCTGAGTGATGCACAGGCGGTTTGAGGTCCCGTGACCCCTGAGGCTGTTCGGTCTGCCTGTGTGTGTGTGTCCTCCACCCACGAGTGTGGCCGAGGGACAGACAGAGCCCAAGTGAAAGGGTCTGACTTTCCGTAGATCTATGTAGGGCCGGGGTGAACACGGCAGGTCCCAAATAATCCTACTGGACCTAATTTTTTTTTAAAAAGTGCAAAAGTTAGTAGATTTGTTTTTAAATGAAAAGACTGAACCTTAAACAACCTTGGAGACACTTTATCTCAGTTGTTGAAAGTATCACAGATACCCCCCTCTCCCATGGGCCCCCTCTCCCATGGCCCCCCTCTTCCATGGCCCCCCTCTCCCGTGGCCCCCCTTTCCCATGGCCCCCGTCTCCCATGGGCCCCCCTCTCCCATGGGCCCCCTCTCCCATGGCCCCCCTCTCCCATGGCCCCCCTCTCCCATGGCCCCCCTCTCCCATGGCCCCCCTCTCCCATGGCCCCCCTCTCCCATGGCCCCCCTCTCCCATGGCCCCCCTCTCCCATGGCCCCCCTCTCCCATGGCCCCCCTCTCCCATGGCCCCCCTCTCCCATGGCCCCCCTCTCCCATGGCCCCCCTCTCCCATGGCCCCCCTCTCCCATGGCCCCCCTCTCCCATGGCCCCCCTCTCCCATGGCCCCCCTCTCCCATGGCCCCCCTCTCCCATGGCCCCCCTCTCCCATGGCCCCCCTCTCCCATGGCCCCCCTCTCCCATGGCCCCCCTCTCCCATGGCCCCCCTCTCCCATGGCCCCCCTCTCCCATGGCCCCCCTCTCCCATGGCCCCCCTCTCCCATGGCCCCCCTCTCCCATGGCCCCCCTCTCCCATGGCCCCCCTCTCCCATGGCCCCCCTCTCCCATGGCCCCCCTCTCCCATGGTCCCCCTCTCCCATGGGCCCCCTTTCCCATGGACCCCCTTTCTCATGGGTCCCCCTCTCCCATGGGCCCCCTTTCCCATGGTCCCCCTTTCCCATGGCCCCGCCCCCTCACGATTGTGCTGCCCTTTGACAGGAGTGTTTACAGCCTGGTCTGGCTCCTGGTGGCGTCCCTGTGACGCTGTCCACCTGCTGTCTGTGCCTGGGGCTGGCCTCCTTTCAGGAAGAGCTGCTCGGTCTCAGGCCCAGCACAATGGCCACGGCCTTTGTCTGAGCAGATAGCCCTTCAATGCTGAGAACCGGCCCCAGGAACTGGCCGGGCTGCCGGCTTCCATGGTGTCCACGTAGCCCCAGGAGAACAATGGTGTGAAGGTGGTGACCTCAGAGGCCCAAGCCCTCGGCTATTTGTGAATCCAGAGGCTCAGAAAGGGCAGGATGAGGAAACCCCATTGCACCCGATTTAGCTCCTGTGAGTCCTATGAGCAAACAAGTGTAAATATAGCAACAGCCGCTCAGAGGCACAGGGAGAGCAGAGCTGCAGGCTGAGCTGAGAGCGGAACCTCAGGGAAGTTCCAGCCAGAAAATAAAACCCTGGGAGGCCGGCCCGTCCCCAGGGAGCACCAGGCACTTCCTTCTTTTCCACTGGAGCCCGAGGAAGGAGGAAACCTGAGGGTGAGCTCCCGCCTCTGTGAGAAAACGTCCACCTTCAGACCCGGGGCCTCCCTGCTGCCCCCGAGCCAGCGGAGGAGGGGGCCTCGCTCCCGGCAGCTCAGGCTCCACGTGAACACCTGCCCTCCTCCTGGGGGGGCCTGGCCTGCCCCGCCCAGCAGCCCCAGGAGGGCTTTTAACATAAAAACCTTCAAACCTGTAAAGCATTTTTTGAGTCTATTTGAGCCAAACTGTCGACAGTTGCCGGGAAGCAGAACCTCAACGGACTGGGCTGGTGCCCCGGGGAAGGCGGCTTCTCACCTGTTTCATACATTACACCCCAAGGAGGGGACAAGAGTGGGTCACGTGACCTCCACTGGTGAGTGGTTAGGGAGGCGGGAGAAAGCAAGGGTGGCCTCTGGGGAGGATAAGAAGTAAAGCGATAGACACCCCAGGTGGGAGCAGGAGCGCTGACTCGGGGACAGGGCGGCTCTGTGGTCTCCGCGGTGGGGGCGCGGCCTCCCGGGTAAGGAGGCGCATTGCCTTCTCACCGTGGGTTCCCGCTGTCGTTCGGCACAACGATCGTCTTCAAAAGCATTTATGAAGCGAATAAGCTATAAACTGCCTCCTTGCACGTGACGGGCGTACTTACAAGTGGCTTTGTTTCCACCTCAGGGAGCTGGCGCTGATTCCAGTGCAGTTGGCACCCGCTCGGCGGGCAGCACCCACCTGGAACCGCGGGCCCTGACCGGCGGCTGGTCTTCGTTTTACCCGATGGTCTGGGGGGTCCCGCTGCCCCTCCCCGAGGGCCCGGAGCACAGCATCCGCCGATCCCGCGGACTCGCCGAGGACTCACTGCGGCGTGACTGCTGGTGTGACATGTGACCCACCCGCCCGGCATCCTCCTGAAGGTGAGCCTCCGCGTCGCCTCCCACGGGGTCTGTCCCTCGTTGCCCCCTGACAGTCCAGGCCAGGGCCCCGTCAGCAGGACCAGGACCAGGACCAGCACCAGCACCGGGGCTGTGCAGAGCGGCCGTCCTGCCAGGCGTTCCCCGAGGAGCTGTGAGGCCGCTTCTCGTCATCGTGGAAGCTTTCGTTCCAGAGAAACACGCTTTGCCCACAAGGAAACGCGTCCCCTGTCACGTGCAAACAGCAGGAAAAGGGTGGTGTGGAGGCCTGTGTGCCCACCTCCATGGCGAGGCGTGGGAGGGAGAAGTGGCCGCGCAGCAGCCCAGGCTGTCGCCACCTCCCCACCCTCCCAGCACCGACCGGGCCTGGAGCCGATCCTGAGGCAGAAGCTTCCTGGAGGCTCTGCATTTGGGAGAAGAGATGCTTCTTGTCTAGAAACACCCTTTCCGGGCGATGAGGTTTCCCAACACCGAGTGAGCAGCCTCGTCCTTTCCTGCCGTCCTGCTTCCGAGTGGGGGGCACAGCTTTGGGGAGGCCTCTGGCCGTTCGCTGGAGCAGTGTCTCCCCGGCTGTGGGCCAAGGGCCCGCCTCGCAGCTGTCATCACTGGCCCTGTTTCCTTACGGCACACGAGGCTGTTCTCCTACCCCCCACCCACTCCAGTGTCTGCAGGGACCCCAAGGGGACGCCCCGGCTGGGCAGCCCTGACGCCTCCGGCGTATCCTCCGCGCAGGCTGGGCACGTGCACGGTTACAGGAAACGTGGCTGAGCCTCGCCTGCTTTCCCGTAGGAGCTGCCTCGGCACTGCCAGTCCTGCCTCCAGCCGCCGGGAACCCTGCGTCTCCCTTGGGTCCTCACGTCCCCGCGCCAACGGAGTGCGGCTGGGACGCGCCTGCCTCACCCCCAGCACCTCTGTGAGCTCTTCAGAGCCAGGGCAACACACGCTTGTATCTTACAAAAAAAAAAAAAAAAAGGAAAATTCCAGTGGGTAGCATTTTTTCCGTGAAAGCTGGACAGTAAGACAATGTTTGGGACGTTTTCTCCGTGCACTTTGTACTTCCTTCCTTGCTCAGCTATTCTGTGCTTTTCTTCAACTTCTGGCAGCTGTTTGCCCATCTCTTCCCCTGCACGGCCTGTGGCCTGGGGGGCGCTGAGCTGCCTGTGGCCCCTTCTCGTCCACAGCCTCTCCCTGCGGGACCCTCACCGCCGTTGGTCTGGAAGTTGTAACCCATCTTCACCGCGTTCACCCTTCGCTGCCCCTGCCCTGTGCTCTGGAGAACCCTAAGCTCCCCCAACTAGTAAACAGGTGAACTCTGGTGCCTGGGCCCGAGGTCCCATTCAAGTGCTTGTCCCTGGAGGACTTTGGGTTCAGTCTGGTTTCCTGTCCCACTTACACCTACGCCACCCGTCACCCCCACAGCGAAGGGTCTTTAGGGGGAACACGAAGTGTGGTTTCATTGTGTGACTACAAATGAGGAGAACTGTGTGGATGCGAAGGGGCCACATGCTAACCTCTAGCTCAGGGGAGGCCTGCGTGGTGGCCTTGAAGACTCAGAGGCCCAGTAAACACAAAGGCTGGTCTGAAATGAAAAGTGTTTTCGCTGAAAGCGGTTGGGGGTGGGAGTCTGTCCTAGGCCGGTATCTTCCCTGACAAGGTTAATCTTTGTCTTAACTGAGCCTGTTGTCTTTTTGCATCTCCGATAACATATCCTTGGAAAGTCAAAGTAATTTTCCTTTTTCCAGACCCTCACAGCTCAGGCGCCGCTGTGCGGAGACCACAGTCCCCTCCTGCTATTAACTGCTGACTGTTAACTGTCCTGCACCCGCTCAGTACAAGAAGCCTGTGTCCGCCACTTTACTTTTTATCCACTTCCAGAGGTCTCCCCGCCTCCCAGATCTGTCACCAGTGATTTCATGTAGCCCACGTACGTCTTCTCTTGTGATTATGATGTATAAAATAAGATGCAAAAATGCCATTCTCCGTAGCATTATCTCAGTCCGTTGAGATTCTGTTTCCCAGCAATTGGTGACAGTTTAGCTCAAATAAAGTCACAAAAATTCTTCATGTTTCTTATGTTGACAAAATAAAATTCAGAAAAGCAAACAAACGGACATTGACTGTAATTACAAACCCTGGTGGACTAGAATTAAAATACTATATTTTCTTAAACTTCATACAAGAACTAAGGTCAGGATTCTTATGTTAAAAATACAGTATCTTTCTGGGTCAGAAATTCCAGAAGTAGAATCGTGGATTTTTAAAGAAGCAACCAAGGTCACACACACACTCTGCAAAATTTTAAAATTATTAATATGCTATTGAAGCATAGCGATGCTATCACAGCAGATTCTACCTGTTAATAGAATTTCTTAGCAGTCCCGACCTCAATCTTCCGCTTAGGAAGGTCTGTGAAATGGACATTCTATTCGGAGTAAAATAACAGGTAGGTGTTCTTACTCTGGACACACCTTTGGGCTGCAGAGCCCCCGTGAGCCGCATAAAACTACTAAATGCAAATTTTGGTCTATGTCCACTTTTCCAGGCGGAATGTTGATGACCAGGGTTTTGTCCCCATTTTAACGATGAGGAAATGAGAGCTTGGAGATGAAGGAACTTGTCCTTAGTGTTAGAAACCGCCGTTCCTGCCTCGTTAAGGAACGTCTCAGCTGGACAGATGGCCCCAGAGACACCCGGCCACACACCAGTGTTTGCGTCACACTCAGGCCTCGCGTGGCTCAGGCGCTTCCTCGCATTCTCCTTGGAACACTTCCCGATTTGGCCATGAGGCTGCCCTTCCTGGGGCCGGGATTCTTACCGCCTGTCACTCTCCGGCCGGTCATCGCGGCTCCATAACCACGTCGGCAGGTGCTGGCTGTCCTGGCTGCCTCCTTTAGTTCCCAGGGTCTGCTGACCCGGTTCTCCAGGTGATAATCACGCAGACGGGAGGGGAGCAGGCCACCTCTCACTGCTCATCACTTACAGGCTCAGGGACCCGAATCAGCAAGAACCTAACCTTCATCTGCGGGAAGCAGCTTGAATTCTGCCTAGCAATAGGAAGCAGGCTCTCCAGCCAACGGCAATGTTTATCTCACTCAAGTGCCGAATCATTTAAGAGATGAACCTGTCCTATGGATGGGGCATTAACATTTTCTTTTCTTTTTTATCTTTCATCTAAGATGGGTCCTTTTCAAAATTTGATTTTGGGAACAGAGGAAGGGAGAGGGCTAGAGAGAAACATGCCCAACCAGGAGAGAGACCTGCACACCGGGGTATGTGCCCTGACCAGGCATCAAACCTCAGACCCTTTAGTGCAGCGATCGCCAATCTTTCAGGCCTCACAGACCACAAGTGGTCCATGGACACCGGTTGGCGACCGCTGCTTTAGTGCACGGGAAGGCACTCCAATCAGTTGAGCCACAGAAACAAGGGATAAAGTGGGTCTTTAATAAATGAGCTCTATTGCTCCATGGATTGGGAATACATATAACCCTAACCCTAAATGCTAACCCTAATCCTAACACTAACCCTAAGTCATAATCCTAACCCTAACCCTAACATGAAAATGTAACCCTAACCCCAACCCTAAATGCTAACCCTAATCCTAACACTAACCCTAAGTCAAACCCTAAGTCATAACCCTAACCCTAACCTGAAAATGTAACCCTAACCCCAACCCTAAATCATAACCCTAACCATAACCTTACATCCTAAACACAACCCTAAACCTAACATTAAAATGTAATCCTAATAAACCTAACCCTATTCCTAAAACATAACCTTAATACTAACCATAAATAGACACTGTAATCCTCAGTAACCATAACCCTAAATCATAACCTAACCCTAACCCTAACATCAAACCTCAATCATAACACTAAACCTAACCCTAATCCTAACCATAAATGAAAACCCTAACCCTAAAAGTAACCCTAAACCTACATTGTAAAGTTAACACTAAACCTAAATCCTAACCCTAACCCTAATCATAACCGGTAACCCTAACCCTAAATCCTAACCCTAACCCTAACACTAACACTAAAAAATAACACTAATCATAATCCTAAATTCAAACCTCATCCCTAACCCTAAATCATAACACTAACCCTAAATGTAAATAGTAACCCTAACTCTAAAACATAACCCTAATCATAACTTTAACCTTAACTCGTAACCCCTAACCCTAAATCATAATACTAAACCTAACTACAACCCATAACCCTAACCCTAACCTGCAACTCCAATACTACCCTAAATTATAACCCTAACCCTAACGCTAAATAGTAACCCTAACCCTAAATCATAACCCTAAATCCTACCCTAACCCTAACCCTGAATCCTAACCCTAACCCTAATACTAACCTGGAACACTAACCCGAAAACTTAAACCTAACCCAAAATCCTAACCCTAACCCTACCTCATAACCCTAACCCTAAATCAAAAGCCTAGATCAGGGGGGGGCAACCCCTGGCATGAGTGCCAAACGTAACTTTTGCTGGCATGTGAAACCCTCTCTTATAATCTTCTATTTATAATTTTTTTCTTAATGTTGACTTTTTAAAATATATTTTTTATTGATTAAGATATTACATATGTGTCCTTGTCCCCACGTTACCCTCTACCCGCCCCCGGTCATGTCCTCCCCTCCCCCCCATTGTCCGTGTCCATTGGTTAGGCCTATATGCCTGCTCACTGTCAGCTTCTTGAAGAAACCCAACAAAAGCAACAATAACCTTTGCTTTTCTCATAGCTCATCTTGATACAATAAATGTCTGTGCTGCC
>NW_006289398.1:8008730-8012870 GCF_000327345.1 Myotis davidii
TCATCATAGACTGTGTTTTTGTCGCTCGAATGAATTTTATTATTTCTTCAAGGTTCTTCACATACATACACCTTAAGAGATATCAAGTAGGCATAACATGTTCTCAAAAAATTAGGGTGGCACGCAGAAGAATTTTGAGTCAGAGATTTTGCTGGTTTTGGCACGCACTCACAAAAAGGTTGCCCACCCCTGGCCTAGATCGTAACCCTAATCCTAACACTAAATCATAACCCAAATGCTAACCCAAAGCCGTACTCCAAACTCTAAAACTTAAACCTAACCTGAAATCCTAACCCTAACCCCTAACCTCTAACCCCTAAACCTAATCCCTAACCTTAACCCGAAATCCTAACCATAACCCCTAACCCTAACTCTAACCCTAACCCTAAGTCCTAACACTAACACTAACCCTAACCTGTAACCCTAACCCTAAATCATAACCCTAACCTTAACTCATAATCCTAACCCTAAAACTTAAACCTAATTCCAAATCCTAACCCTAACCCTAAATAGTAACCCTAGCCCTAAAACATAACCCTAACCCCTAACCCTAACCCTAAATCATAACCCTAACCTTAAATCTTAACCCTAACCCTAAATAGTAACCCTAACCCTAAAATCTAAACTAAAATCTGAATCTTAATCCTAACCTCAACATTAACCATAAGGCGTAACCATAACCCTAAACCTAAAATATAACCCTAACTCGTAACCCTAACACTCAATCAAAACTCTATATTGTACCCCTAACCATACATTGTAACCCTAAATTCTAACCCTAACCCGAAATCCTAATCCTCATGCTAAACCTAAATCCTAATCCATATCTCTAACCCTAAATCATAACACCAACCCTAAATCCTAAAAGAAACCCTAAATGCTAACCCTAACCCTAACTCCTAACGCTAACACTAACCCTAACCCGGAACACTAACCCAAAATCATAATACTAACCGTAACCCTAACCTGTAACCCTAACCCTAAATCAAAGCCCTAAATCCTAATCCTAACCCTAACCATGACCCTAACCCTAAATCATATTACTAATCCTAACCTTAACCTGTAACCTTAAATCATAACCCTAACCCTAAGCCGTAACCCTAAAACATAAACCTAAACCTAAATTTTAAAATTAACACTAAATAGTAGCCCTAATCCTAAATAGTAACCCTAACCCTAAATTCTAACCCTAACCCTAATTTCTAACCCTGTGAATTATAACCCTAAACTTAACCCTAAAGAGTAACCCTAACGCTAACATTAACTCTAAACCTAACCCTAATTTATAACCCTAACACTAAATCTAAACCGAAACCTTGAATATAACCCTAAACCTAACACTGGATCATAACACGAACACTAACCCTAACCCTAAATCCTAACCCTAGGCCTAACCCGTAACCCTAACCCTAAATCATAACCCGAATTCTAACTCGTACCCCTAAAACATATACCTAACCCTAAATCCTAAACCAAACCCTAAATAGTAACCCTAATCCTAAATAGTAATCCTAACCCTAAATAGTAACCCTAACTCTAAATTCTAACCCTAACCATTAATCGTAACCCTATCCCTAAAGCGTAACCCTAACCGTGACCCTAACCCTAAATCAATACCCTAACCCTAAATCCTAATCCTAATCCTAATCCTAATCCTAATCCTAATCCTAACCCAACCGTAACCCCAGGGAAGCTGTCCCAGGATCAGGACCAGGGGCTGTGGGGTGAAGGGCTGGGTTCTGGGGAGGCAGGGGGCAGCTGGGGGACTGGAGGACGAGGATGCCTTGGGGCCTTAGGCTGGATTGCAGGATGGGGCTGGCCAGGCTGCTGCAGTTGCTCAGAGGTGGGTATTTTCGGGGTGCAGTGAGGGCAGTGGAGAGACAGCTGGGACACCCTGCTGTCCCCCAGACCCTCAAAAACACACGTGTGACAACGCAGCCCACATTCCTCCCCCTCGGAGGCTAGCAACACGGAGAGAGGTGATTACTCCCACGCCTCCCACTGATCCTCCAGGTGAAGGACCTGGTGTGCGGCCTGGCGGGAAAGACACCACTGCAGAGCTGTGATGAGTGGCAATAGTGGTTCATGTTCTAATCACTACACGCAGAGGAAGTGAGCACGTATGTTTAATGATCTGATGTTCACACCAAACCAGCCACACAGGTAAGTGGACACTCTGCCGACACTCGGCATCGGCCGTGGCCACGTGGATGTGCGCAGGCCCCGAGTGGACGTGTTCAGGCCCTGAGTGGACGTGCTCAGGCCCAGTGGACATGTTCATGTCTGGTGGGAGGGAAGGTGCCCAGGCTGAGGGACACACACAAGCTCCTGGCTCCTGGTGTGCGTCTGGGCTCCTGCAGGTCCATGGGGAGGCAACAGTGGACGTGGCGGGTCCAGTGCAAACCTCACCCCGGTGCCAGGAAAACAGGCCTCCTGCTCCCCGGCCCCTCCTCCCCTCGTGGGAAAGGGGGCACAGGGAGGTTCTCTGGGCATGGGGACTGCATCTGACCCCTGTGAAGGGCTTCATTCAGGGGGGCAGAGAGCTCTCGGCGGAGCTGTGTCCCGGGAATGGGGTGCCCGGGGCTCGTTCCCAAGGCAGAACCTCCTGTGGGAGTGCTGTCCTTGACGACGGAGATAAGTTGATAACGGTGCCCATTTACCATCAATCAAGCCCCCCCTCCTTCCTGCGACACACATGTACTGGGGTCCGTGTGTGTGTGTGCATGTGCATGTGTGTGTGCGCGCGTGTGTGCATGTGCGTTTCTCTCGTCCCCGGACGGTACTCCCAGGACTCCTGGCGGGAAGCGGGTGAGTGTGGTCATGGCTGTGGCCGTAGCGGGGGACCCAGGAGCAGGGACCCATCCAGGAAGCCAGGCTGGGGGACACGGCCCGTGTGTCTGTGATGGGCTATCCTTCAGACAGAAGGGCCAGGGCCCCTTCTGGGAGGACACGGGGTTGGCACCGAGTGAGGCTCAGTCCTGGCCTGGTCTCCTCCTGGGAAACCGGAAATCTGTCTTCCACACTGAGCGCACGCAGGGGAGGCGGGGCCGTCCGTGGTGAAGGGGCCTGGCGGTGCCACGCAGTCTCCAGGGACCGAGTCGAAGAGTCACCTGCCAACAGACGGGATCAGCATGTGCCTGTGCTCACGAACACACAGACCCCATCGGGAGGTCAGTCCCCACAGTGGGCGTGTCCACGGGGGGACGTGGTTCCCAGTGGCACCTCCCAGGTCGCGGCCCTGAAGTGTGACCTCAGCTGGGGTTGTCACCTGCTCCCCCTGCAGGGCGGGGTCACCCTGCTGGGGTCAGGGACCCCGCTTACGCCCGAGCTCTCAGGGACACGCCTCGCTCTCCCCACACGCATGGCACCCAGCCAGCCTCGCTGAGTGTGACAGACCACGCACACTCCCGTTCTATTCTGCGGGCGTTACCCCCTCACACGGAGGGCTGCGGGGGGGCGCGTTTAGGTGAAGGTCGGAGGAAACATACCAACACGTCAGGACCACGCCCGGGCTCCCTCTCAGGCTGCGGCACTGTGGGGTGACCTGGTGGGGGACCTCATGGGGTGACTGTGCGGTGACCTTGTGCGCACCTGGCGGCTCTGGGCCAGGAGGGCGGGTGCGTGCCAGTGCTGGTTCCCACGCCCTCGGGGGAAGCGGAGGCCGCGGTGCTGGACCGAAGGCCCTCCACTCGGGGTGCTGATGCCGAGGGAAGCGGGCCCTCCACCCAGCGACACCCAGCTTGTCTGCTCCCAAGTGGCTTGCTGTCCCCCCTGCGCCCAACAGCCCGGGAGAGTGAGCCACCCGGGAACAGGCCGCTGCAGCCTCTAGGGCAGCCTCACCTCAGCCTCTGGCTCGCGGAGGACACCCTGACCTCCCTCTCCGCAGCCCCTCCCCCAGAGGTCACACACCCTCCTGCTCACCTCCCCACCTGCTAGTACTCAGCACATCTGCACGTTTCCTGGGGTGTTGGTTCCCTCACCTTCTCCTCAGAGACACTGCAGGTCACGGGGGCGGAGCTGGGGTTGGGCTCAGGCGTCCTGCACATAGTAGGTGTTCAGTGAAGACCAGCAGGGAAGCAGCCAGCACTGAAGTCATCCTAAGGCCTCGGGGGAGGGAGACTCAAGCGCTGGCTGAGCCTC
>NW_006289398.1:8012945-8014179 GCF_000327345.1 Myotis davidii
AGGTTAACCGGTTACGGCCAAACGGCGTCCTCCCCGAACCCACAGGTGACCCACCCGGCACGCTGCAGCCTAGTAAGAGGAGGGATGTGGACACGGCCACGGACGGAGGGACGACATGAGGACACAGGGAGGAGCCGCCGTCTCCACGCCAGCGAGAGGCCTCGGGAACAGCCCCCGGATGAGACACGACTTTCTGTCATGGGGCAACAGCTGCAAACCTCCCCACTTCTCTCCCACGATGACAAGGCCACTCCTCCAGGGGCTAGTGAGGCCACGTACGGGGACGGACACCGTGACGGGAACAGTCACGTGAAGACACTGCCACGTTTCTCTGTCTGTCCCGGCGCCGCCTCTGTCGGCCACGGCTACGCTCCGTCCCCAGCAGGTCTCACCCGGGATCCCGGTCAGAACTCCTGCACCCAGACTGTGACGGTCCACGGCGATGCCTGACCCTGAACGCTCCCCGGGAGTGTCCTCTCCCCAGGGGGACACAGGCCTCGTCGCCGTTGTCCCAGCCACAGGACGCGACAGGGACCTACAGCCCGGGAGGCTGAGCTTCTCTGGGGAGACTGGGAGAGCCCCCCCCTTCCCCGATCCCCGCCCTGAGAGCTGCTTGCCCTCCGAGATGCACCGGCCCCCAGGCCCTCCCTCCGGCCGCCTCCAGGTAACGTCCTCTCCATCCTGGGTCTCAGCCCCCACGGACTCTCAGAGCCTTCCTCGCGCTGTGACCACCGGCAGACCTGTCTACTCCCCCGTCCCCACGGTGAGGTTCTGGGCGTGAACCACGGGGAGCCCTGCCTGTGGGACAGAGGCTGCCCTAGAGGGGCCCAGCCCCAGGGTCAGGGCTCCCCCAACCCCCTTCTCCTGAGGGACACACGGCGCCGTCCCCACCCGCTCCTGTGCCGGCAGCTGGCGCAACGCCCGGAGTCGGAGAGAGTCTGCCCTGAACTGGAGCGGCCCCATCTGACCCGCAAAGTCCTCCCCACCCGCCAGGTCCCAGATTCGGGGGTGCAGGGGAGCCCCGAGGCCACAGGCCTCCCTCTGCCTGTCCGCCTGTAACTGAGCCAGTGGAGGGCAGTGGACACGAAAAGGAAAATTAACTCGTCACTTTAGCTTCTGACCAGCTTGTCACTTTCCAGGAGCTGCACGGTCCGGCCGGCTTATCTGCTTTGTGGAAGGGCAGGGTCAGATGCAGAAAGAGTGAGAACATAATAATGTAAATACACATTCTTTC
>NW_006289398.1:8014424-8014832 GCF_000327345.1 Myotis davidii
AACGTTTTGGGAACAATTTCAGGCTCCGACTTCAACAGCCTTCACTTTCTGTGACACTGTGTTCACGTAAGGACAGCGCAACTGTGGTCATTCATGATACGTCCGCCCTCCACTATGGTTTTCTGCTGCTACAGTTTTATTTGGAGCCCCCTGTGCGGCACACACAGTGTCCCAGACAGGGAGCCCACTGTGCAGCACACACAGTGTCCCAGACGGGGAGCCCCCTGTGCAGCACACACAGTGTCCCAGACAGGGAGCCCACTGTGCAGCACACACAGTGTCCCAGATGGGGAGCCCCCTGTGCGGCACACAGTGTCCCAGCCAGGGAGCCCCCTGTGCAGCACACACAGTGTCCCAGGCGGGAGCCTAGGGGGATTTTCCTATAGACGTGAATGTGCAGCTGGGGCT
>NW_006289398.1:8014905-8023742 GCF_000327345.1 Myotis davidii
AGGCGCCGTGGCCAAGGCAAACTCAGCTCCTTCACAGCGGACAGCACTTCTGGCCGTGGGAAGGCTACCCTGTCAGAGGGGCTGTGGCACGGGACGCCTGTCACCTCACGGGAGCGGGCGACCCGCCTACGCCTGTGGCCTGGCTCTCTGTGTGACAAGGAAGCAGCACAGACATGGATGAAATACGCAAGTGACCCTGTGTGGTGCCGAAAATAGACGTCACCGGGAGAGAAGTGCCTTTTCCTGGGTCGGCTCTGGCCTTGCCCACGCGTGACGCCTGGGAACCTTAACCGCCAGCAGGGCAGTCGCTCTCAGAGGAACTGCTTGTTTGTTCCGCTGTGAGCTCTGCTGCACGGGGAGTGGACGGGACGTGGGAGGCAGGCGCTGGCTTTCCCGTTTCCTCGGGATAAAGCCACGTAGTGAAGAGCCCTGCACGGTGGCTCCCAGCTGCGGGACGCTCCCTGGCCCCTGGCCTGTGCACACCGGCCGGGCTAATCCAGGCCCCGGCTGCCGGCGGGAATGGAAGCGACGAGGACCTCCCCTGGCAGGTCAAACGCTCAGGAGCATGCGGCATCATTCCTCACACTCACCCACCGGCGTCCCGGAGCTGACCATCCTGTGTGGCTGCCCTGGTCTCTGTGTCCACAGGCAGTGGTACATTCGTGGTCTGTGAGACTGAGGACGAGGAGAGGGGTTCTATGGAAAGTAAGCGCACAGGGCGATCCGACGGCACAGTCCTAATCCCGCAGGCATGTGACCCCAGGGAAAGGTAGGCCTCGCTCTAAGCCCTGCCCTTGTTTCTGTGCCTCTAGGTCCGTGGTCGGCAAATCGCGGCTCGTGAGCCACATGCGGCTCTTTGGCCCCTTGAGTGTGGCTCTTCCACAAAATATGTGTGGGTGCACGTACAGTGTGATTGAAACTTCATGGCCCATGCGCAGAAGTCGGTATTTTGTGGAAGAGCCACACTCAAGGGGCCAAAGAGCCGCAGTTTGCCGAGCAACAGTTTGCCGACCACCGCTCTAGGCTAACGCACTTATGAAAGGTCTCTTTCAGATCCCGCCTTCCGAAGCAGACCGCCCTCCAGAGCAGGGAATCCTGACCATCCCGGAGCCCAGTGGGTGCTCTCCCCCCGACCCCGCCACGGGGTGTTTCATGCTCTTGCGATACTTGCTTACTATTTGAAGCCTGATGCCATGAGCTTAGAGTTATGCTTGTTAGTTATCTATTGCCCGGTAACAAATTACTCCAGATGCAGTGGCATAAGTATTCTGATCTCACCGTTTGTCAGGAGGAATTAGGGAGCGGCTCAGGGGCTTGCTCTGGACAGACCTCTGTGAGTTGCAGGAAAGACTTCAGCCCCGGCTCAGTGCCTGACGGCGGCCTCGGCTGCAGAATTAGCTCGCAAAGCTGGGGACTGACCGCTGGCGGCTGAGGCTCTGCTTTCAGCTACCAGGTCCCTCCCCCAGGCCTGGGCATGGAGCAGCGGGCACTGGCTGCTCAGTGACTGCACCACAGCTGCTCCTCCAGGAGGAAGCGTCTCAGAGGACGAGGAGGGAGACCCAGGGCCTCAGCACCTGGCCTTGGGCCGCACACCGGACGTCACCACCTTTTACGCCACTAAGTCCAGCTCCCCCCCAGGAGGGGAACCCTCGAATGAGGCCCCACATTTTTAAGGGAGGAGTATCGAAATACTTGTGGGCATAGTTTTTATTGACTTTGGAGGGGGGGAGAGCACGTGCGCGCGAGAGAGGAGACCCCCCGACCGGGGCTTGAACCTGCGACCAGGGTACATGCCCTGACTGGGAATCCAGCCTGCCGCCTTTTGGTGGACGGGATGACGCTCCAACCAACAAAGCCACCGCCAGGCTGTTGGCATATTGTAAAACCCCCCACACCTGCAAACGTATTTTGCACAAATAAATGTTAGGTGCGTAGGATGGCCAACAACAGACATAGTGAAAGAACGGAGAGTTAAACGTATGAAGTTATAGCATCGGAGCTATAGCTCAGTGAGGCTGCTAATTTGAAAAAATGGGGAAGGTGCTTCACTGAGAGGAGGAAGAGGTAAGGTCTTTGCCGCTGGAGGGGACAGCTGTGAGGAGGGGCCGTGGCCCGGAGCTGGTGTGTCCCCCCCCCACCCCCCGTGAGCACAGCTGTCAGCACTCGCCCAGTCCGTGCTCTGACTCGGGGTGCAGGTGCGCAGTCAGTCCTCTGGGAGCACTCCCACGAAGGGGACGCGAAGGCCTGCCAATCAGCAGCCCCGCCCCCAGCGCTGGTTGTGTCTGAGCACAAGACTAGGAGTGACTGGCCCTAATTTACAGATGAGAAAACCTAGGAAAGTCAGGTTTTAAAATTTGTTTTCAAAGCGTAGTGGATATTTTGCTTTCCCCACGGGCCAGCGGGTAGTAAATGAAAGCCAGCCTTGCAGACGGTGCGGAGCCGGAGGCCGTTTCTGGGTCTGCGGCCCCCACACAGGAGGAGACCCTGTGCCATCCAGACCGTCTGCGCTGCCTCCAGCTCAGCGCCGTGTCCGTGAGGATGGGAAAGACTATGACTGATTAGCTGGCCATTTATGATCAGGATATGCGTCTGTAACTTCCGGGGTTGAAACTAAAGACTGAGAGTCAGAATTAACAGGTGCTGCTAACTGCAGGGTAATTTTAAGTAGAAAAAGTGGGGCGAGAAGAGGAAGCGGAGAGTTGGGTCTCTGCAGCCCATGAGCCAGGAAACCGCTAGAAACTGGATCCTGAGGCGTCTGCACTGTCCAGCCAGAGCACACGGGGCCTCATTCTCTAAGGTGACATTTATTCCTTATATCAGTGTCTCCCCTCCTAGCCTCAGACAAGCACCCTCAAAATCATTCCTCATCCATACAGTTTGTGCCCAGTTTGCAAATGTAAAGCATCCCTATCCCATGCACATGTGTGGTTGTGCAGAATTTTCCTGCAAGGAGGACGGTGCAACTGCGTGCGCGCCCAGTGGGAGCCGTGGGCCAGGATGGAGGCGATCACTGACTGACCTCCGGGAGCAGCGTTCTCAGCGTTGACGCTCGCAGCCCCGCGACCAGTTACAGCTACCGGATGCACGCTGTGCCGGCGACCAGCGTGCATCCTCACCCCCGAGGGGGAGAGGAAAGTGACGGCAAGGTTGCCATGGAGACAGAAGCAGAGCCAGCAGCGACTGACTTGGAATACCACCGTCAGCTCTTCTCTCTGTCACCAAACTGGTTGCCAGGGAAACTCACGACTGGCTCAGGGTAGCAAACAGTTACAGAGTCCAAAGTCAGATTCTTCAGGATTTTATGGATTTACATATACATACATACATATATATATATGCCCTTGTCCAGAATCGAACCCGGGACCCTTCAGTCTACAGGCCAACAGTCTATCGGATAGACTCTATCCACTGAGCCACACCGGCCAAGGCCAGAATGTTATGGATCTTCTCAGAGAGACTCTTCGTGGGGATGCGTGTGCTCACAGATCTCGGGGAGCCTCTGACTCTTCCTCGTCCCTGTGGAACCTGCTTTAGGCGGAGACCGGAGTGTGTACCTCAGCAGTCCCACTTATGTTAGCAGCAAAACCAAAATAAAACCCTCACCTAACAAGTCCTTGTAACATAAATGAACACAAACAACCGGGGCTTTCTCTACACAACACGGCTGACCCCTGGGGAGCTACATTTCACCAGGAAACTACTCGCTCCCCATGTTGCAGTCAGTCCAAAAAAGAGAAGCCGGGACAGGCAGGCACCACGCGCGGTGCTGAGAGGAGATTAGCAATTGGGTCGTTTTCCTGGCAGGATCCAGCCTGAGCCCGTCACCCTGCGGAGTCCGGAGGGAGGTGCAGGCCCCTGGGCAGGGCCGGGTGTTTAGATTCCAGACGCCCTGCCCTCACAGCCCTGCTGTGGCCAAGGCCCATGACCCAGCCTGGTGAGCGTCTGCGCACTGAGTCTTCCCGAGGTCGGGCCACCTCTCCCGCGTCTGCCCCAGCCAGGCGGCCCCCACAGCCCCAGCTCACTGCCGGCGCCCAGCACGGCCTAGCAAAACCGAACCTCCTGCTGGGAAGGCAGGTTAACCGGAGGCCTGTCTGATCCAAGCTAATTTAGGGTCAAATCGAGCTAATTTAAGCGCACACACTCCAAACCCAAAGCCGTGCCCTCGCCCTCTCTCCTCCGACAGGAATAGCTCACCCTGTCCTCCCAGCAGCACAGTGAACAAGAGGCCTGGCTCTGAGTCCATCCTAATTGCAGGGCCTCCTTACGCAGCAGACACTTGCCTCGGAACGGATCACCGGGTCTATGAAAAGCTGGGCCGCGGCCTGGGGACCTGCCGGTAAACATTTGCCAGGCCCCAGGGAGGTGCTTTTGCACACAAACCCCTTTGTCAACAGCTCACACTGTCAGCAGGCAGCACAGGGAACTGCGTCTCCATGGAGAACACAGGGCTGTTTGCTTCTCCCCACAGGTCCCGCGATTCTGCGACCAGCGCTGGCACGCAGCGGCAGCTGGCATTCCCGGGGCGCAGACACTGCCCGCATGTTCCCTCGCTGGCCCCTGCTGGGCCCGGCCGAGCTCATGGGCAGCCCCTTCGAGGGCAGACCTGGGAGTATGTCAAGGCTCGGACAATCCCGGCCTTTCTGAGGAGCCGGGCGTGCCTCCCGCTCCCGGTTGGCTGGGCCGAGCCCACAGCCACAGGCAGGTGGGCAGGGTTTCGTAATCACGAAGCACACACTCTGCCATCCACCAGCCCTGACAAAACAACTGGAAAACAATGTACATTTTTGGCACAAACTTCCCGGGAGCTCGAGTCCTGGTAGCGAAGGCGGCTAAGTGAACGTGGAGCCGGAACCGTGAGGGCTGGGCGCGGCCTGAACGGCCTCCATGCTCCGCAGCCACGTCTCTGTGTGCGCGGTACCCCCAGGGGCAGAGCTGCAGACCCAGCCCTCAGGTCCTCCAAGCCTCCTGGAGGCGGCTGGGCTCCCCTGGGCTGTGGACAGGTGGGTCGGCGACTCGCTCAGACCTGGGGTCCACTCTTCAGGGGATCGGCTGCCGGGTTGGGGCCGGCTCCTCGCAGAGCTCAACCTGCCCTGACCAATGAATGCAGCTGCTCGTCATCACAGCAATCTTCTTGTTACATCAGGGGTGCCAGTCACAGTCCAAATCAGCAACGGCAGCGGCCAAATAAATTGGGAAAATCTGCCTTTACAGCGTGGGTGCAGCTGCCACACACTGTGTTAGCTTCGGGTGCAGCGAGGTGACCCGATACCCTGTACCTAAGTCTAGTCACCGTCTGTCCCCACGCGACTATTTTCCCTTCACCTTTCTCAGCTCCCCTCCTCCCTCCCGTCTAATTCTGAGGCTGACGTACCCACAGTCATGGAATGAGAATTTGAACCCTATTTCTTTAAAACCAGCTGCACAACTCTTCCCCCAGGTCTAATGAGTATAACTGACAAAACGGTAAGATATATACAGTACACAAGGCAATGCTGTGACATGCATCACGTTTTGAGAGGATTCCTCCCGAGTTAATATTTACTCTTTTTTCGGCGAGGACATGACGTTCCACTCTCTTAGCAAATGTCAGTGCACAGTCCAGTGCTGTCAGCCACAGTCAGTTATACACTCGATCCCTGGACATTATTCATCTTGAAGCGAAAACCCCACCCTTTGGCCAACCTCTCCCCGTGTCCGGCGCAGCCCTGGCCACAGCTTCCACGTGTCCACACTCGGTGTCTGTGAGGTGGCCGCACCCTGCTGGGCACCTGCCATCAGGGTCTGCACCCCACGCTGCTGTCAGTCCGTTACGTCCGACAGGCACCAAAGTAACGCCGCCTTCAGTCGGGTGCAGGCCGTGCTCCACCATCGGGTCCATGGGAGGCGAGCAGTCCTGTTCTCACCTGCTGGTGACAGGGAGAGTCAGCGAAGGCTCAGGGTGCCTGTGCTGCCGGGTTGGGCGACGGGCACAGGCACCCGCCCCTCTGTGAGGAGCCTCTTTTCCACTTTCCTCCCAGCTTTTCCTGACGCCGATGCAATCCCAGAGAGGGAGCCTCAGGGACCTCCGTTCCATCACCGACCACATAAATGCAGACAGCGTCCTCTCCTGAGCCGCAGTGCGAGTGTGCGTGGATCCCACAGACGCTCCGTAATGTGAGTGTGTGAATCCCACAGACGCTCCGTAGAGTGAGTGTGCGTGGATCCCACAGACGCTCCGCAGTGCGAGTGTGCGTGGATCCCACAGACGCTCCGTATCCCACAGACGCTCCGTAGTGCGAGTGCGTGGATCCCACAGACGCTCCACAGTGCGAGTGTGCGTGGATCCCACAGCGTGGATCCCACAGACGCTCCAAAAGGCCAATGTGCGTGGATCCCACAGACGCTCCGTATCTCACAGACGCTCCGTAGTGCGAGTGCGTGGATCCCACAGACGCTCCGCAGTGCGAGTGTGCGTGCATCCAACAGATGCTCCGAATCCCACAGACGCTCCGCAGTGCGAGTGCGTGGGTCCCACAGACGCTAATACCTCGTAACAGACGGTCTTGTTGGAATCCAGGGGCTGCGTACAGATCTGCCTTTCCCTCCACGGGGGAGTGGTAGCTGAGGGGGCGGTCAGCCTGGCCTGCACCACCTGGGCAGGGCCTCCCCCTCTGCCCACAGGAGAGGTAGCACCATTACCGATGAAACATGGTTTTTGTCTGAATTCTCCGAGGGACTGGAGCTCAGGTGAGCGACGTTTGCCAAAACCCCTTCCTGTGAGGCGCTACCCAGAGTTTGTGTTTTCAGTGACTCAAACATTTCAAAAGGAAACAGAAAACCAACCAGTGCTCGCGTGAGGCCGCCAGTGGTGAGCGCAGGCTGCCACTCCAGATGGTGGGCGCACACTCGGGGTGGCGGAGGGAAGAGGGTGAGCCAGGGGCCGGAGCCAGAGGTCGCTTTTGATGAGACAAAGTGGGGTCACAAACTGCCTCCCCTTCAGGCGTCATCCTCCCACTCAGTTACCTGAGGCTCGGCCGGCACCCCCCGTTAAGGTAATTACGTTTATTAGGTGATGAGAGGAGTGTCGCAGGACCCCCGCTTCGGAGGAGCTGCACTTGGCTCAATGCTCTCTACCTGGTGCTTCATTCTTAATGACTCGTGAGCCCACAGACGGCGGAGCTGGGCCTGGGCATCTGGCCACGCTCCAGGCCCACAGCCCACAGCCCACAGCCCACAGCCCACAGCCGTGTGGTGATGACCCGGGGTGGGCGTGGGCGGGGGAGGTAGGGGAAGGGAGGAAATGGGACCTCTGCAATAGTGTCAGCAATAAGAATAAAGTTAAAAAGTAAAGTGCATGTGCAATCCTGGCAAAGCAATCGTGTTAGAATATTTTCCAAAGGAAGGACTTCTATATTTAGAAACTATGACCTTTCAGGTTTCCTGCTTCTATCTTTGATATATTTTATGTTATTTTTCATCAAAATATCGTCTCTTCCTGCAGTTTCTGAGGGTGACGAGAACATGCATGAGAAACGTGCAGATTGAAACGCACTTGCTTTCCATTGGGAACAGCCGACAGGAGCCCACGTGGCCGCTGCCAAGACGTGGCTGGGGCCCTGGCCTGTGGGCGCGTGGGCTGACATGGGCACAGCATCGGGAAGGAATCCAAAGAAATGCCCCCATTCACTTCATTTAAGGGTCTGCCCCAACATCTTCCCGAAATCAACTTCCTTCTCCAGGTCCCCACAGTTTGGCCTGTGGGTGTCGGCCGCTGGCTGGGGTGCCGTCCTGGGCCCTCCTTCCCCACTCGGTGTGGCGTGCACTCGGGAGCGGGTTTTTATCCCAGGCATTTCTTGCTCCAAGTCCAGCATTTGGGGTGAAGTCTGTGGCCCCATGTTGGATTACCGATGCCCAACAGCTCAGAACGTGGCCTCATTTGGGGAAAGGTCTTACAGAGGTCCTCAGGGTGAAATGAGGTCGCTAGGATGGCCCTAACCCAGCATGTGAGGTCTCTGTAAAGGAGAACTGTGGACAAGAGACAGAGAGGACACAGGGCGAAGACGGCGCCTGCAGCCTGAGGCCCGGACGCAGCCCTGCTCACACCCTGATCTGGGCTCCCAGCTCCAGGCCTGTTCCAGCCACTCGGCCTGTGGTCCCTCGAACAACCACCTGACCAACTCAACAACTAGTCTCCCCAACGTCCCCGGGGCCTCCTCGGCGGAACCTCCACACAAGGACGGACCGCGCTGTGAGGCTGATCGTCACGCGGCTCCACGACCCGGAGGAGAGGCAGCAGGACGCTGGGAAGATGATCTGGCTCCTGCGTCAGCGCTGCCGGGATTCCTCCCTGCGATGAGTCCACGCTCCCCGCCACACGCGTCCGCACAGGCCTCCTGGCAGGTGGCGGGATGGACGGAAAGGCGGCCGGCGTGTGTGGACTGCAGGGGCCGGACACTCCGCACGGTCAGCACACGCACGGAGGGATATGCAACTCTCTTCGCAAGACCAATGCCTACTGTGACCGAGTCGCGACCCACTCATTCTAAAGACGTGGCCTGACTGGGAGTCTGTTTCCTGAGCTGCTGGAAGCCGGTCCATCCTTGCTGCTTGACACAGTCGCTGCAGGAAAGAAACATCTGCACAGCATATGTTACAAGGGACCTGGCGTATATGGCATACTGTTCTTAATATGTTTGCTCCCCTTAGCGCTGTGTGTTTTAACCAAGGTCACCTCTCCGAGAAAGGTTGTTTCCCCAGGTAGGGATTTTTCCATGAAGTCAGGGAGGGGATGAAACTCCTTAACTAAGTGCCAGGCGGGTAGTTAATCACTTTAACTACGAACAATCATGCTTAAGCTA
>NW_006289398.1:8024925-8029854 GCF_000327345.1 Myotis davidii
TGACAAGAGACCCTGACTAGAACCTGGTGACTGAACCTGGCTGGAGAACCTGATCAGAACCTGGCTGAAGAACCTAGTGAGGGAACATGGCTATAGAATCTGGCTCGAGAACCTGGAGACAGCCTGGTTGGAGAACCTAGCAAGAGAACATGGACACAGAACCTGGCTGGAGATCCAGACCAGAACTTGGCTGGAGATCCTGGCTAGAGATCCTGGCTAGGCTGCTGATCAACTGAACGCTGTCTCCATGTCATTCCTTCTTCGCCGACTCCGTCTACACCTTTGGGAAGCCCCGGACCTGCTGGGAACCCCTGGACCTTTTGGGGTTGGACCCCAGCACTGAGCAGCTGGGGTGGTTCTAGGACATTACTCCTCTCCTTGCTGTCCTCACGGAGTTGGCACCAACCCATCGTCATCTGTGCGATGCCACGCGGCTACAGGAGTCAAAGGGAGAGCTGCAGCGACCGTGCCCACAACCACAGCGGGTACACGTTCACTACATTAACCAACTTGCTCAGAAGTATAAGACCAACCGTCATTGCTACAATCTGTCAGTCCAGCAACTATATTTTTATTGGAATAATTTAAAGGCATTTTTATATATTCTCTGGGTCAATTTTGAATCATTGGTCATTATCATTTTGTGTTCAGAGCTAGATATTTCAGAGAAGGGAGTCTTTGTCACATCACCCACCTTCCTCTGTAAGGGCCCTGAGGCTGCAGGGGCCTCCCCACAATCCCGGACAAGCTCTGACGTCAGGGTGGGGGGGGGGTGAGCCACCCCAATCCAGTGTGGCCTTTCGCGTTAAGTCCACTGCTGCACTGAGGGCGTGGCCTCTGAGCACAGGAGGACCCAACCGTCAGGACAGTCCCCGGGACAGGAGCCGGGGGCCCTTCCTGGGCACAGCCCTGGGCTCCTGGATTTCATCCATCGCATAGCAGAGATGCCTGAATCAGGCCGGGGGCGGACACTGCGCCTGTGCTGACCACCAGCGTGGCCCCTGGCTGAGCTCTCTCACGGGCCCGTCCGATCCTCTGACCCTCGGGCACGGCTTCGTCCTTCTTCACCGTAAGACCTTTTCCTTTTTCCACCTGCCGGGCACTTCCCCTTCTCCCATCTCCTCCGGCTCAGCTCACACCTCACAGATGTGCTTCTAACGAAGGCCCTGCTGTGCTGTTTGCTGCTGCTTCAGCCTCACTGTGGTCATCTCGCTCCGGGCACCCAGCCCTCCCTGTGGTCACTGAGAGGCGGTTGCCGTGATCCTCAGCGCGCAGAGACAGAGACTCGGACCGAGGGTCAGACACCCGGAAAGTAGGGGTTGGGGGTTGAACTCTAATCTGCTGACCCGCGTTTGGCATCTGATCTCTTTCCTAAATGGCTGCAGACACGCTGTTCCGTCCTGGGACCGCACGCTCCCCCGCAGTGGGCCCCTCAACTTCTCTGAGCCCCGAGGCGCCTGGCACGGACTGGCACACACAGCAGGCGCTCTGAGCGAGCAGATTGGACAAACCTGAACTTGGAGCAGAGTGAGCAAGCCAGGAACCCCGCTTCGGCTTATTGCATCAGAGAAGCGATTCTATAGCAGATTCCATTTCAAAGCTCTTATTTTGTGCCTTTCAGGGATGCCTGAGGGTTAGGAAAATCTGGGAAATTCCGTACGGGTGTTGGAGAGATGACTACGGAACCTCAGTCAGGAGCCACCTCGCTGGGACAGGGCCAGCATGCCAACCCCCTCCACGGGTCTGTGGCTTCCATGTCCACCACGTGTCCCTAAGCAACTCGATGCCGCCCTGCAGAGGCGTGGCCTGTGGTTCGTCCAAATCCCGTGAGCCCGTGAGCTGGCTCGCAGCCTCGCCTGCCCTCTGGGGAACTGGTGTTGGACTCGCAGCCTGCCCGGATGCCACCCCTCAGCTCCCATCTGCTCTGCCTGGCACGTCCCACCCCTCGGCCGTCTGATACCAAAGGTCGCCACTGAGGTGCTCCGCCCACCAGCCAGTGGGGAAGGCAGGGCTGCCCCCCCCAGCCCCACACCCCTCAGCCGTCAGCTCTGGGTGGAGCAGCTTCCCACTGGGCCCAGGGAGTCAGTAACCTGTGTCGCTGCCTGTGAGCAGCTCAAGGGAGAGGAATCGGCTCTGAATTGCTGCGACTTGATCATCAGAGGCAATGCCTGGTGGCCGCACCCCTCCCCCTGGCCCCTCACATTCTCTGGACTTTTAAGCTGACACCTGCCCATGAGCCCCACATCCCCATCCGCCCGTGTGGGGCCGGAGCAGCTGCGTTTTAATAAACTCTCGGTGCCTTTATGACGGGGTGTCTGTCAAGGCAGACGCACGCGTGTAGCAAATAACCCCAGGCCTGGAGCGTTGGCTTCTCGCTCACAATACATGTTCCCCACACAGATCGCGTGTGCATGTGCGTGTGCGTGCGTGTGTGCGTGCGTGTGTGCAGGAAGGTGGTGTGTGGGGGTGAGGCCTGGGAGGGGTTGGAGAAAGAGGCCGCTAACATCGCTAGAAAGTTCTAGGGGGACGTATATTACTTTTCCTTAGTGTCTTCAAGAGGTTTTAAGTTGGGGCCGTAGAATCTTAACCTGGCATAAAACCACGGCTTTTGTGTTTGGGGAGATGGCACAGGCTACCAAGTCTGACTCCTGGTGAGGACCCAGCCCCACGGAGCGGGGTCTCTGCTCCTCCCTGGGCGCCTCCCCGCTCCCTGCTGAGGCCACCGTGCGTTCCTGAGGAGCAGGACCACCCCGAGCCACAGGAGTGGCCGGATCCCAGGCCTCGTGGCTCGGTGATGCCCCCTGCGTCACTCAGGACCGGTCGTCTCCGGCGCCCACACCTGGTGTCTGCGCTCCCCCCCGCACCAGGGGAATGTATGGCCGGGGGGGTGGGGGTTGGTAGGTCTTGGACACCTCCTACGTCCAATACGCTGCAGCCTCTTCCAAAGCTCAGCCTGTGTGACTCGTCTCTGACCTAGAGCAGCACCTGGGACTGGGCCTGTCCCTCCCGGCTCCACCCTCACCAGGTCGCCTGTCCGGGGCTCCACAGGCATCAGAGCGCGGGCGGTGGGGCATGTTCACAGCACCCACAGGGCCTCTGCACAGGAGAGCTGGGAAAGGATGGGGAGTCTGTGGGCAGTGAGCACCCTGTCACTCCGCCCAGCGCGCTGGGTCCTGCCCTACGACTGGGCTGCGACGTGCACCCCCGTGTCCCCCTCCTCACGCCTCCCCCTCCTGTGTCGCTGCCAATACACACGGGTCATCACAGCCTCTGCGGGGTGGTGAGGCCGCACCTTCGTCTAGGAATGGCCTGCACGGCCCCCTCAGCCTCCAGGCTGCTGCCTCAGCCCGGCTGGGACACGGGAAGCGCTCTGACAGCCAGCCTGTCACTCAGGGGTGACGAGGGTGCGAAGAGGGGCCTGAGGAACCTCGAAGCGATAAGTCTCCGTGGCAACCCAAGAGGCGGGCAGCAGGAGGGCAGGGCAGCTGCAGCCGTTGTGGGTGTCCTGGGTGAGTGACAGTTCGGGATACGAAATCAGTAACTGAGAAAAGGCATCTTCCAGGTTTGGGCTATGATCGAAAGATGAGAAGAAATGGCCTCCCTGAGAAGGGGCATCTAGGAGCCAAGCCGGGAAGAGGATCCCCAGGAGGAAAGTCGGGGTCCTCTGCCCCAGTGACGCTGCGGGGCTCCCCTGAAGTCACAGCCGCACCCCGTGACTGACGGCTGCAAACCCACCCGCAGGCCCTGGGGCCCGCAGGGCTGCACAGGCACCAGGGTGGGGCAGACCTGCTGCGGCCTCCGCTCCCGTGGGTGGAACCAGCCCAGGAGGCTGTTCCAGAAGGAGGGACCCCCCTGGTTGTTTATAATAGGCAGCGGGTCCGTCCCACAGACATGCTGGCTGAACGTCGCCGCCATTGCCCTGAGCTCTCGGATTTCTCTCGAGGCCCACTTTCAGGGCGCTCGGCCCGGGAGGCACATGCGGTCCTGACGCGGCTCCCGGAGCCTCAGTCTTGCGTCGTTTCATAGACGCAGGAGCACCAGCTCCGCCCTGACGTCCCCCAGCACCTGGCTCTGAGGCCAAGCAGGGAGCACTCCCCTGGGATGGAGCAGACATTTCTCTCTGACGGGGCCACTGCCTCTGGCACGCGCTGGCTCCGTTCTGTTTCCCACGGGCGTCCTGCGGAGACCTCGTCCTGCACGGCCAGGGCGCTGACACAGGACAGGCGTGGGGGCAGGTGGGGCTCAGGCACATGTTCCCTCGGAACCCAGTTCCGTCATGTCTTCAGCGCGTGCTGCAGCCCTGACCAGGGCGGGGGTGTGGCCTTGTTTGGAGGAGATGGGAGACCCCTTCCCGGAGGCGGGAGGCAGAGCCGGGCCGAGGCCGCCTGGGCCCTCCCTCGTGATGAGAGTGACTTCCACCTCTGGACCACAGAACGCAGGTCACTCCCAGTGAAACCACGTACGGCCAAACGCGTGCCACCTGTGCCGGGCGAGGTCTTGCATAGGCGAGAACAGTCAAGGCCCAGCCACCGTTTGATCTGCTTCCCCCGCACTGCGGTCCCTGGTTTTGTTAGGTTCCCCTAATGTGCCCTGAAAGTAAGGGATCAAACCCCAAACAGAAGCCGGCCGGGGAGGAAGGACAGGCGGGGGGGCAGGGGGGCTCCCAGGGCTTGATGGGAGGCCTGGAAATCCCGGGGTTCCCTGCAGGGGCTGGAAGTCCCGCTCCCTCATCTTGTCTGTCAGACCAGGTGCGGGGATGCGGGTGGAGGTGGGAGACGCCAGGTGCCTCTGCCCACAGTTCTTTGTCCTCCTGGGATCAGCCACTGCCAGCCCTCCTCACCCCCTTTTCTAATTCAAAGGCAACACCCTCTTTCGATGGGAAAGTCAAGTGCACAATACAGGTGACTCAGCATCTAATTGGTGTAACCC
>NW_006289398.1:8030098-8040364 GCF_000327345.1 Myotis davidii
AGGAAGAAAGAAGAGTAACGACTCTGTCCGGCCGGCGTGGCTCAGTGGTTGAGCACTGACCCATGAACCAGGAGGTCACTGGTTTGATTCCTGGCAGGGCACAGGCCTGGGTTGTGGGCTCAGTGCCCAGTAGGCGGCGTGCAGGAGGCAGCAGATAGATGTTTCTGTCTCTCAATCCCTCTGCCTTCCTCTCTCTCAAGTCAATAAAAACACATTTTTTTAAAAAGAGGAAGCTACTGTCCCCCTAAACAGGCCAACATTGTCAACCATGTCAAGTTATAAATGTTATTATTTGTTAGAAGTAATAATTTACTTAAGATTTAGATTTAATTCTTATAAAGCATAATGTCTTGCTTTGAAGGGAAGTTCCACAAGAGTATCAACTATTTCATAAATTGAACTATAGTTTTTCCCTAAACAAATCTAACATATTTAGATTTAACAAGTAACACCACACACCACAGTGAACACGTGGAATCAGCATTTCACACGGAGAAATCCATAGCGTGTCACAGCATGTTACCACACGACTGTTGAACTAACCCAAGTACGGATGGATCTCTGTAGAGAAGTGAGTTCTGAAAAGAAAGATGAAAAAGAGAGAGAGGAAGAAATGCTAGGAACGAAACTCAGTCAAATGCAAAAGCGACTTTCACGTTATCAGAACTCAGCACACCTCACAGTCTGGGAGCAAGTGATGGCGGGAGCTGCCCATGGGCTGTATTAGCATCTGCTGCTCAGGAAAGTCACAGCTGATCTCAGTGTGGGGTGGACACAGGGGCCGAGTCACTACGCAGGAGGCTCGGGAAGGAGACGGCTGCTTCAACAGAAACAAATACAATGGGGTCAAGTGTGAAACGTGGCCCGTAAGTGACTACTCAACCCCCCCAAAGAAACAGCCATGGGTTGTGTTCTCCCAGGCAGCCTGCTTTCCGGGGCAAAGACAGCCAACCTTGCTTAACATAACAGCAGATACACGTGCAAAATCAATAATAACTGAGAAAGCGAACAACAAAGCCCTGGGAGGGTGAATCAAGTTCCTAGGAGACGTCCAGCGGAGACTCTCACCACGTGTGTGTGGCCCAGTGTGCAGGCTCTGCGACAGAGCAGTTCCTTCCGCAGCCCTGGCAGCCACTGGTGTGCAGGGAATGCCGCATTCTGAGGCTTGTTCATGGCAGCGACAAACGGGAGTGCCTGTGCCATTATTCGTGCCTGTCGGCTAGACATCACTCAGAAAATACTTAGACACCGGACTCTTTTCCTAACAATAAGTTCTTGTCAATATGACTTTCAAAGAACATTAATCTTATCCTTGGATCTTGGTGGACATCACAGCACGGTTTGTTTTATGTCTGACACCCTGACGGCCCTGCTTTCACTCGGAGGCCGGGGCCATGGAGCCAGGATGACAGCATCCGGGGCACCTCCCCGGAAGGGGGGCCTCCAGGGCACCGGGCAGTTCCAGGACTTGACCAGAAACTTCTTCTCAAAAGACAAATGCCTTCTGGCCCCACAGACACTGATCGTCTAGAGATACAGACTGTCACTCGCCCGAGGCAGAGGAAGGAGCACGGCCGAGCAGCTGGGCTCTGCTCCTGGCACAGCCAGGCAGGCGCTGCGTCCGCTGAGGGCGTGAGCCGTCTCTGGCAGCTCTCCACCCAGCGCTGGACCAGTTATGGGGAGAAAGGAGGCTGCGTGCATGTCTTTATCTGGAATCTCTATGCAAACCTCCTTGGAAGCCTGCGTCACCAAGGAGACCGGGTCCTGTGGTAGGAAAGGGGACGCGGAGGGGGCAGACGAGCCAGACACAGGACTCCCAGGAGAGGCTCCCTCACTGTGAGAAGCGGACATTCCCGTGTAGAACGGGGAGCCCTGTCCCGCTCTCCTCTGACGCAGGCTCCGCCTCCCTGACTCTGAACTCGAGCAGGCGGCCAGGCAGTGAGCCTCGTGGGCCAGGCCGGGGATGTGCTCCCCACACTCGGAGCCGGGAGAGGGAACGGAGGGTGCCAGCTGCTCTTCCTTGTCTGGAGGGCGTGCACGTCTAGGAACAAAGCTGCCTCTACCCCGACGCCCCACCTCAGAGCCACCGACGCTCAGAGCCGTCAGAGACCATGGGAGGCTGTGGGCACGGCCACTCTACCCAGCCTCAGCTCCGCTGCCACGTGACCCTGAGCCCTGGGCACCGAGGCTGGGTCGCGACCCTGCCTCCCCGACGTGGTGGTGTCAGCTGGGCCAGCTCTGCCTGACTATGGAGCCCAGTCCAAGGGCAGCCTGGCTCAGGCCGTCCCAGTCCCAAGTGGAGCCTCAGGAGTGGGGCTGGGGGGCAGCAAACCGGCCATCCAACCAGCTCATCAGGCAGGCACCCACCTCCAGGCATGGCCGGGAACACCCACCACTGGCCCGACGCAGCAAACGGTACAATCAGAACTCTCCGCCTGAGGCACCGAGGGAACCACTGCAATTCAGTGGGCAACCTGCAGTGCCCGGAAACCAGGCACGGTTTCTGTCGTCTGGCTTTTGACAGAAGAATGCCACCTTCCTTTTAACGCACGGGGCTACTCCGCGATGCAGACTATGATGGGCTGTGCCCACACCCGACGCACGTGGACTTCCTGGCGTGAACCAGTGTGGCCAGGAGCGGGCGTCCGCACCTGCTCAGGCTGCAGGTCAGGGCCCGGCGAATGGGCTGCCCTGGACCCTGGGCAGGGAGCAGCGTCTGTCCACCCGCTGCGTCCCTACCGAACCGCCCGGCCCGGGCCGACGTGCCTGCGATTTTAGACCCTGAACGCCAAGGGCGCCACGAGGAACGTTCACATTTTGCCTCGGTGCCTCTCAGCTGTGCGGCTGCGCCACTTCGACTGATTCTTGGGTGTTTGTTCATTCATAATTGATTCAACACCGGGCATGTGCCGGCCTGTAACCGACTCCGGAATTAGAAAGTCACAGAGAAAAACGCTACCTGCCCGTGGGGGTGTCATAGGGAAACGAAGGTTCTAAGACCAACACTGATAGTTCATTACGGGATTTGCAGGTAATAGGAGGCGAGAGCGGCCACAGCAGCCCGGGGGGCGTGGGGAGGCCACAGGGGAGGCCGGGAATGCTCAGTGAGAACTCGCGAGTAAATGGAAGAAACAGGAGGAAGGGGGCTGTGGGTGGAGCAGAGCACAGGGAGCGTCTGGGCCAGGGGAGCTGTTGCACATTCACGGTTCAGGCAGAGCGAGAGGAGGTGGGCGAGGCAGGGAGTGGGCGGGGCCAGCTCTGCTAAGGGCTTGGATCTCACCTGAGGCCACGGCAGCCACTGAAGGGTGCTAGTGGGAGAGCTGGTCACGTGGGCAGGTTAGAAGGGTCCCTGCAGCAGCCCAGGGGGATGAGCGGAGGGAGGCAATCTCATCTCGGAGGCAGGACAGAGGACAGTCAGGGCGGTCACAGTGAGGGGAGAGCCACGAAGGTACCGAGGACGTGTGGGCTGGCCGAGCGCATGGCACCGTGGGACCCTGCAGCCAGCAGCGGGGGCACGGGCGGCGCCCACACACTGTCTGGGCAGTGTCTGCACTGGAGACAAGACTGGTTGCTCCCCAGCCACGTGCCAGCGCATCCCGAGCACGCTCCCCAGCCCAGGCACGTGTGTGCACAGGCACATGCGTGCACAGACATGCGTGTGCACAGGCACGTGTGTGCACTTCCACACAGGGCTCGGCAGGTCACTGGCTTTGGGGAGACGTGGTTGATGAGGGCTCCTTTGCCTACTGCCCCCCAGAACCTGGCGTATGAACTGAGCGACGAGCTGAGCCCACCCCACACCTGCACAGCCCCGCGGCTACACGCCATGCGAATGGCACTGGCCGTGTGACACGCCATGGCTCACGCAGGGATTAACCGGCTTGTCGATGGATGACAGAGGGCTGACAAGGCTCTAAGGCACGGGAGGCACGGCAGGACTTGTGGGACTCCCTTCTTTACCAACCAGGGGGGAGGCAAGAAAATACGAGTGCAGATATGAACCAGCTAACTGCCCCGCGTCTGAACGGAAACCATCCCCGTGTCTACAGCCGCTGCGGCACACAAAGGGTTAATGAACTTATTTAAATCGCCACATTCCAGAATAAGACAGACATCTCTGCATCAACCCAGTCTACTGTGTCCACAACCAGTGATGACTGCACACATGGCACTCTCTCCCCGTCAAGGCTGTGCAATGTGTGCAGGTGTGTGCCTGTCTCACACGTGTGTACGCTCCCACTGGAGGCCCACTTGCCTCTCCAACTTGGACCCATGCATCCCTGGATGTTCCGCCCACCCTGCCTGCGTCTCCGGGAAACGCACTTGCTCCCTCCTTTGGGAGAGAGGGGTGTCCCATCCCTCCCTGCCTGCATCTCTGGGAAACGCACTTGCTCCCTCCTTTGGGAGAGAGGGGTGTCCCATCCCTCCCTGCCTGCATCTCTGGGAAACGCACTTGCTCCCTCCTTTGGGAGAGAGGGGTGTCCCATCCCTCCCTGCCTGCATCTCTGGGAAACGCACTTGCTCCCTCCTTTGGGAGAGAGGGGTGTCCCACCCCACGTGCAGCCTCCTCGCTCCAGGGAACGCTCACCCTAGCTGCCAGGATGTGTTGGGTTTGGGGTCAGTCGTGTGTGAAGAGCAGAGTTAGTCCCCTCACTTGTGCAGAACTGCAGCCAAGAACATGACTCCTCTTGAGCTGAGCTCCTTGTGCGCCCTGCATCTCGT
The DNA here is from genome assembly GCF_000327345.1 of Myotis davidii. Taxonomy (NCBI): domain Eukaryota; kingdom Metazoa; phylum Chordata; class Mammalia; order Chiroptera; family Vespertilionidae; genus Myotis; species Myotis davidii. The sequence goes on from NW_006289398.1 coordinate 8,034,821, forward strand.
GTGAGCATGTTACCGCATCTCGTGTGAGCATGTTACCGCATCTCGTGTGAACATGTTACCACATCTCGTTTACTCGTTGTCCCAAAAGTAGATGAGGAAATGGGATTGAAGACCTTGCGCAGTTCATTCAAGGTCACTGACTACTGAATTGCGAGGCCAGGATCCAATCGGGTCAGCCTGCCTGCAGAACCAAGACCAGGAGCACCACAGCGGGTATTGTAGCTCAAGTCGTGTGAGAGCAGTGCCACCCAGGGTAGCCAGTCCCTACGTGGTCACTGGGCCCTGAGGAGATAATGTACGTTCACACTCCGCTTCCTTCATTGGGAAACGATGATACTAAAAACAGGTCTCCACTTACTGGGTAGTTGGCCTCCTTCTGGCCACGCCTCCGGTTCACTGTGCAGCAGGAGGAGGGTCAGGGACAGCGCCCTGGTCTGGGGCCACACGACCAGCCACGCTGCAGATGGCCGTGCGAGACCCCGGGACCTGCAACAGAGCCTCGTGTGAGCCCACAAGTGTACACTAGGGAAGGAAGAATGTTCATAGACACATGAAAACTTAAATGTGCCCGTTACACTGACGTGTGCAGGTGCGGGTCTCCAGGTGTAAGTCACGCATCAGTTAATAGGAAGCTGATACAAACATCTAACTGGATGCCTGGCTCCGCTGTTTTCTGCTAAAACCTGGCCCACGCAGCTGGCACATTCCTCTGCTGTGTGACCACCCGACCCTCTTGCCAAGTTAGGGTTTGAAAAGGAAGCAACGAAAAAGGACCCTAACAAGAGGAGCGAGGAAAAGTCCCTTAAATGACACACACACGGGAAAGGCTGTATGGCCACAGCCGGGTCCAGTCACTTGGAGCAGAAAGCGTACCTCAAGCTTGACCGCAGCTTTGAGGGAAAGCGGGTTTATGGGCACCTCCGTCCCGGAACAACCTCCACAGACCCCGTCCCCAGGCAGCTGCGGCCCATCGCTCAGCTCAGGGCTGGGGGAAACCACAGCTCCGCAGCCTGGGCAGAAGGCGACACGGCCACGTGCTCTCCCACCACCACCTCTGCTGTCCTCCTCCAAACATGACGGACGCAAAGTCCTGTGAGTCAAGTAACTTAACCCCACGCCACCACTACTAGACGGCAACACACAGATTTAAACCAACATTTGGCCCAGAAAACAAGGTGCAACTGTCCAAAACTAGGACACAGCAGAGCCCAGGCATGAAACCAGGACCTCCGACCCTTCCGGACGATTCCTTCCCACAGCGGACGCTCGCTGTTCCCTGTGCTGTGGTCTTGGGACACAGAGTGCGAGTTCCACAGATGAGACACTGGTTTCCAAAGTTGTTTACAGAGTTCACTCAGACTCGGGAGAAGCAGGGGGCCTGGGTCAGTTCTGTGATGACCACTGGCACTTCCCTGAGGGACAGGGACTGGCCACGTGATCGCAGCCATGACCCCTCTCCGAGGCCGGCAGTGCCCGTCACGCAAGCACTGCCCACAGCCACCTACTTACCGGACGTGTCCCCGGCATCTCCACTGGAAAGGGTACTGAGGGCGACGACAAGTCTCCTTTCTCTTTTTATCTTCCTGTGCTTGCAATTTTCCATAAGGAATTCTTTACACGAGCAAAACCTTACAAATCAAAGACACAGCCTCCCCAAGGGACTTCAACCCGTGACACCAAGTCTCCTGCTGGACGCAGCGACGACAGAGCCGCGAGACACCCGTGAGACGCCTGTGAGATGGTGCCGCCCTGTGACTCTCCCTCGGATCAGAGCGGCCTCACTGACTCTGCCCAGGCCCGCGGTCTCCCAGGCAGGGCCCTGTCCTTCTCGATATCTAAACGTTGGTGCCTATTGTTCGTATTTTTACTTAGATGTTTTCATTGATTTTAATGAGAGGGAGAGAGAAACAGTGGATGTGAGAGAGAAACATCCATCGGCTGCCTCCTCTGTGTTTGGTCCGACAGGAGACAGACCCACATCCGGGGCCTGTGTCCCGACCAGGAATCAAACCCACGACCTTTTGGTGCCTGGGATGATGCTTGACGGAGACACACCAGCCAGGGCCCTGCTGCTTTTAGATACACACTGGTCGATTCTGTTTTGAAGGAAAATCCATTAACTGTTGGCTTCATTTTCCAGAGAAAATGTTCCAAGGGAATGAAACAATTTGTGATAATTTTCTTTTACAGAAGAGTAAACACGATGGAACTGCCTGGCCAGCAAATTCGAGGACAGTGCTGCGTTGGCGAACTGACCTCCAGGTTATAGGAAACACTCGAGAAACACAGCAGCTTTATTTAGCCCAACAGGAAAAAACACGCCTATTTGCACTTGTTGTCATATTCAGTTCTAATTTCCTACCACGGGGGCAGCTCTGCGTTATTTCTCAACTCTCAGCAAAGACATGGGCAATCACCTTGGTCGAAGCTGTTTTTGTAGGTTATTTCCATGGTCCTGGCGAGACCACTAGCAATAGCCTTGCTCTCAGACGGAAAGAGGAAGAGGCCTTGTCAATCCCAGGAGACAGGCATGGCGGTCGGAATTCCAGGACGTTAGGCCTTGGGAAGGCCCGGATACAAGTTACGCTTGGGATAGAAAAGACAAATAGCAACAACTCAAAAAGGACACACACATATCTCCTTTAAGTTAAGGAAGAAAAATATCAGCAAACCACGTTTTTATTAAGTTTTCCTACTGAAAATGTGCGTGAATTTAACGTGGTTTTATATCATTGGCGTCTCTGCTGAACTCTCAGTCATACGTGTACAGGCATTTCTAACAGCTCCCTCCTCCAATCCCTGAGCAGTGAGAGATAAGCAAGCTGGCACGTGGACTGCCCAGTGGTGAACAGGGGCACGTGGTTGGTAGGTGCAGACCCTGGGTGACCCTTAGCCTCTGAGCTGAGGACAAGGAGTCGCTCTCAAGAGGTGACATCACACGTGATTCCATTGACACAGCGTCTCAGAAAGTCCACACGACGCGATGGAGACAGACCAGGGCCTGGGGGGGAGGAGGCGCTTGTGTGGAGATGCCACGGTTCGCTCCCTGGTTGTGGGGGTGGCTACAGCTCCAGGCGTGAATGAACGCTCCTAGAGCTGGACAACAAGGGAGAGTCCATTTGCTGTGATCATGGCTGAAACACCATTTATTGTGAAAATCACAAACAGGATTGTAAAACCAGGCCCACGCTTTTCCTTCCTCTGAAACCCCAGGGGAAGAGCCTCCTGCTGGCAGGTGACGGAGGTCTTTTCCTGCCACACGGGGCTTCCAGCTGAGCTGCTCATCCTTCCTGAGGGCAAACCCGTGAGAAGCCACCAGGGAGTATTCAGTCGGACGAGACTGTCCTACACACGCGCGTTTCCATATTGCACGCTCGTGACAACCCTGAGCGAGGGTGTCACCAGGATCTCGTGCGTCGTGGGAAACCGAAGCACAGACGTGCAGGTGACGCGTCCAGGATCACCAGCCGGCGCAGGGCTGCCACCCGCTCACACCGCGGAGGTCTGGCCGCAGGTCTGTGTCCTCAGCCCTTTCTGCAGGAGCCCTTGCTATAGGCCGTGGGCAAACCTTACCACAGGAGGCTGTTCAGGCCACACGCCAGACCTTCTGCTATAAACTCCTGCAGAGGCAGCGTAGACACGGCCCACTGATCCTCTCGCCTCCCGCTCAGCCCATCTTCTGTCCCTCCTGCCTCTGAAGGTGTGTTAGTCAACCTCAGACATTTTAACAGTTTGTAGTCAACTATGTGAGTTGAGTGTCCGGATCTAAAACATACCCCTGCCACCTCCCTGCGGCGAACATGGCTGAGACCTCGAAGACACATTGCTCTGAGCGCCGGTTGCTCCGTGGGCGTGACGTGTCACTGTGAGCGGTTCCTGTAGGTGGGACGTGCTCTGGGCAGCCAGCAGTTACGGTATTTCCTCTGCACCCTTTCATGAACACAAGACAACTCCATTTTGTATCTTTGTCATTTCCGTCAGCCTGTTATTAGCATGAATATTACACTGACATGGGATTTTAATATCTAAAGAGAAAACATTGCATGATGGAAAAAGTATTTTTCATTTTCAATATTGACATTTCCTCCCCCAATTTTTTGTTGACACAAACTATTTGCATCTTCCCGGCCAGCATGACTAAGCTGGTTGAGCACCAGGAGGTCTGGTTCAATTCCCAGTCTGGACACAAGCCTGGGTTTCGGGCTCAGTCCCCAGTAGAGGGTATGCAGGAGGCAGCCAATCATGTTTCTCTCTCATCCATGTTTCTCTCTCTCTCTCCCTTCCTTTCTCTGAAATCAATAAAAACATTTTTTTTAAATAAAAACATTTATTTAAAAAATTATTTGCATCTGACCATTTTCCAACAGGTCAAACACAGCTGTTTTCACCTGCTTAACACTCCAAACTGAATAAATAGATGTACAAAGAGGGAAACGACACCAGGAGTGGGTCTGTCTTTCTCTCCCACAGAGGAGTTTACAGCTGCACATTTCCCTCCTAAGACACAGCTCGGGCCTCCCTGCGGCTCAGCTGAAAGAATATGAAGGAACGTCAGTGCCAGGATGTGGCCGTCAGCCCCGGGCAGGAAGAAGGAACGGCGTCACAGACCTCAGCAACGGAAAACGCAGGGACAGTGGTGCAGCCGGAGGAGCACCTGGCAGAGCCGGGCACCGACGCCCAGGCAGCCGCGGAGGTCGGAGGGCCCACGCGTGGGCACGAGGAGAGGGTCCCTCCTGCTCTTTTGAATCAGGGGTGGGAACCTTTCTTCTGCCAAGAGCCATATGGATATTTATAGCATCTCGGGTCATACAAAACTATCAACTTAACACTTAGCTGCTGCGGTGGGTCAAACACTTAATTAACTCACCCCAATGCCCTGGTGGCCAGACCACGTGATTTCTGGGGCCTTCCACGGCCCAAGGGCCTGCGTTCCCCACCCCTGCTCTAAAGGAAGGAACGGCGGGATGACTGTAACCCAACTGCTCGACCTGAGTCACTGGGTACAATTTGTTGGTGTCAACTAAGCTCCAAGGGAAACCCCAGGACTGTCTGCCCGTGTGTCCTGAGCAGACAGGTGAACAGCACTCCGTTCCCACCGGCCCAGAAGGGACCTAGAGACGTGAGAAATGTGCCACGTCACCCTGCCTACGACCCTCCAGTGACTTCCCATCACACTGAGTAGGACCCGACTAACACAGTTGAGCCCAGCAGCCCAGGAAACCCCTACTGTCCACAGGCGGGAGGCAGACATCGCCTTTGACCAGCCACTTCCACCAGCTGCCGCAGAGTTTACCTCCTGCCGCGGGCCTACTGCGTCCAAGCTGAAATACTGCAGTGACTGCCCACGACAGGGCCTTGATTTCATAGCACTTACTCACCAGGATTCTCAAAGGATGAAAAACTTTCAAAGAAAGGCTTCCACGAACAGCTCCAGGTCTGTCCTTATCTCAGAACGACATCCCTGCCCACACTGTAACACATTCCCATTCCTTTTTTAACAGCCTAGAGCACTGACAAGAGTGCTGGCAGGATAGAGAATCTGCT
>NW_006289398.1:8040467-8071937 GCF_000327345.1 Myotis davidii
TACTGAGGGCACGAGGCGGAAGAAGGGAAGGGCTCAGTGCCCCCTGGCAGCACGGGACCCTCTGCAGGGCCGTCTTCTCCGCGAGTCCCAAAGGCAGCGAGGCTCCTGCACTTCCTCCTGCTCCGCATCGGCCGGTGGAGCCTTTTCCAGGTGCGGACCTGGCCACATGGCGTTAGCACACAGGCACGGCTGGAACACGCCTGAAACACGCCTGCCCCCCACAAAGGCACAGGCAGGAAGGGCCGCACTCCACTTCTGCGAGATTCTCTTCCTCCTCCTCCACCCTAACTCAGAGTCTCTTCCCTCCTGTGCCCACGGATGAGTGTGTGACTGGAGGAAGGCCGGGGGGCGGGGGGGGAAGCCCCACACTCACTCGCTGTTGGTGGGAGGACGAGCGGACGTACCCTTTCCTGAGGGCAATTTCGTTACAAGCTTCGAAGTCCTTACAATGAGCACGTTGTCACCAGTCCCACTTCTAGGAACAGACCCAAAGGGGACAACCAGGCAGTTGAAAATATGAACCTTTCAGACGTTCATCCCAGTTTCATTATTCATGCTTTATTACAGCATCACACAGACAGCCCCTAACTGCCTGACGAGGAGGGGCCTCAGGAATGAGCACTGGCGTCGTCCTGCTGAGGAGGCCCTGTGGTAGGTCCACGCTGGAGGCCAGCCTCTGTCCTGACAGGTAACGATGCCCCCAACACACCACCACATAACGTAGTGTTAAGTGGAAATAGTCTGTTGCCATTAAAGACTTTATTAGATGAACATAATGTAACTGCGGAGGAGAAGTTTTCAAGGGTTATATGTACCGAAATGTTGTGTAGCAAAAGCCTTAACCACTGCTAGACCCCAAAGGTTCCATAGAAGTAACTCAGTGACACATGCACTGAGTGTTCTGGTCCCATATCCAGGTTATCTCCGCATCCGCGGAACGACACCTGCGTAGGGACACCTGCCCGCGCTCCACGCCCACACGGGCCTTGACACCAGGTGCCTCATTCTCATCTGTGAAGGGGAGAAGCAGCCAGAGGGTCTCCATGATTTTGCTGGGACACGTGGAATTCAATCCAATGTCTTTCTCGTTCGCACAGTTCCCATGTGGTGAGGACTGACTTCATGATTATGGGCTAATATTCGTGACTATGGTCCCATTCTAGAAATTAGGCCAATGTGCACCGCTGACCGCAAGTAACCCCTGGGATTATTTCACTCTGTTGTAGGGTAGCTATAGCAATCCTTTATCTTATGTCTCTATCTGTAACTTCCTGTCAATTATTCTAATTGTAACATGTGATCTGATCAGTGGTTCTCAGCCAAAGATAGTTAGCCGCCCGGGCGGTGGGTGACCCCTAAGGACACTGGGCTGTCTGAGCGTGGCGGGGCAGGGGCGCTGGGTCCAGTCACAGCGGCGAGGGAGCGGCTGACCCCCTGCCTGCGCAGGGCAGCCCGACACGCACATGGCCCGGCTCAAGCGTCAGGCGTGGGGGAGACACGGGACTAAAGAGAGAAGCCATGTCTGTGTTGCTGTCATTTGCGCTTTTCCTAAATGTAGAGCCAAATAAAGTGTCAGTTACCTAAGGGCTACATTTCAATAAAACGGAAAAATAATTGCTTAGAAACGGCGGTCAATAGTGACCAAAAAAGTAAGCACGTAAACAAAGCAAAAACACAAAAAACTATGAAATCTGGAGAGTCTTTCAAGTCCCGGACATTGTGCAGAGAAACAGGCAGCTTCCTCACTTCCTCAGCGAGGGTGCTGCTGTCTTTAGGTCCCTCATCGAGTCTGTCTCACATCATGAAACCAGCCGTCTTCTCACGGTGCCCGTGGTCAGTGAACGCTCAGCAAGGAGCTGAGAGACCTGTGAGCACACCCCCACGAGACAGTGAGAGCTTCCGGGGCTGGTGTGCAGTGATTCTCACCCTGAAGCCCTGTCCCAGGGCCAGTGGAGAGCATGCCCGCCCGCTGCCTGGGCCCGTCCCCCGGGGCTCAGCCAGGCCCCCCCGACTTGTAGGAGTGTTTCCTCCCCATGCTCACACCCTCCCTGGTCTGATGACACTGTCCGTCTGCGTCAGTCTCAGCTGAAATGTGCGAGCCTCTGCTGACATCACTGGGGAAAGAGGGGGCCTGTGGCTGAATGTGTCCCGGGCTCCCCCACGCTCCTCCTCAGGTTGGGTCGTGCGCTTGTCGGTTTCGGTCTAAAAAGAGACTGTTTCCAGGACAACCACCCTGTCTCCTGAGGATCATGTGATATTTTCTCCATTTTAATGAAGACTTGACTGTCTTTCACACATTTGAAAATTCACAAGTCACACAGCACAGAGTCGGGCTCTATTTTGCTACTTTTCAGAGCTGCCTTTCCCCGTCCCTGTTTTAAGCAGAGAGAGAGATTAGAGCAGATGAGGACAGATAATAGCTCAGATGCCCTTTTCTTCAGGGAAACGTGGATTCATGGGAAAATATAGCTATAAGTGTCCGAGGCACAGCTAAATGTATCTCCTGGTCAGGAGGATTCCTTTCTGAAGCGCAGTTGCTGTCCCATCCCCGTGGGCTCCTACCTGAGCTCTCCCTGAGCGCCCGCGTCTTAAGCTGCCTCTCACCTCAGGGCCCGGGCAGCAGAGGCTCCGGGGTCTCTGCAGACGTGTCTCTTTGAAGCCGTCTGGGTGAAAAGGCAGTGATGGCTCCCGCACCTGTCTGTGCGAGGAGTTGACACCCTAGAACCGTGGTCGGCAGACCGCGGCTCACGAGCCACATGCGGCTCTTTGGCCCCTTGAGTGTGGCTCTTCCACAAAATACCACGTGTGGGCGCACACGTACAGTGCAATTGAAACTTTAGAGAATTTTTAGTTGAAATGGAGAGTGAGTATGCAGATCTTCTGATGAATAGCAAGGTACGTTGGTTATCAAGAGGAAACGTTTTGAAACGTTTCGCTTCCTTATTAACCTGCCCTAAAGAACTGACCATCACAGCACTGAGATGTCTTCACAAGAGGCTGTTGAGACCACTTGACCTGCAAGTGTAAAATGAGCTGGAAGGAAAGGAAGCTGGGCCGGTCTGCTCCCCGGGAAGTGCTCTCTTCACCGAGGGCTCTCCTGGGCAGCCGTGATGGCTAAGCAGGTGCCCACCACCAGAAGGGAGGAGGGAGCCGGCAGCGCCTGCCCTCGGAGGGCGCAGGTGCCCAGGACGGAGGCGGGAGACGAGCACACATTGGGTTTGAGGCCGGCAGACGGCGGCAGCTCTTCTCAGACACTCAGCGGCTGAGAGGCGGTAGGGGACATACAGGAAGCCGCTTTATGCTAAAAAGCAGGCACCTCATCCATAAAAGTGGATAAAGGCGTTTCAAGTAAAGTGTGCACATGAATCATAACCACGGGAAATACAAACTTATGAGCAGATTCTGAAACGCATTCCAGCTCTCTGCCTGGCCAGGTTGCCGGCATTGATAACGTTTTACTTGCCAATGAGAGAGAAAGCCATGTGCTCGCTTCACTCCTGCTCAGTCCTCAGAGCACCCTCCTTCAGACGCACCCTGAGCGGGGGATGGGGGGTGGAACTTCCTGAGACGCACTGTGCTCTGAGCTTCAGATGTTCGTCCACTTACGCATTCCTTCCTTCACTCCTACGATTTAAGAAAGATCCTTAAAGAAACAAGGAAAGTGAGGCCCAGGGGGTTACAGTGCCTGTGAGACGGAAGAGTCTGGTGGATTCTAAAGGCTACCTTTCTCACCACACTCCTCTGTTTAGATTAGTGAACCCAACAAAATGAAGGAATTCCATCTCAGAGATGCAGTACAGGCCCCTGCACGGCGAATGGGTGGCTGCATGTCGCTGTGGCCTCCGGGTGTGTCTGGGAAGAGGCTGTCCGCCCTGAGCAGGCCGGGGCAGCTGGCCTCGGTGGGTGGTGATGGTGTATTCCTCCGACCCGCCCAAAAGCACCTCTGAGGCCACTTCCATCCTATAAGCAACACACCTCAAGCCCCTGGAAAAACCCGGCTCCAGGGCTGGGAGCTGGACTGAGGGCCCTTAAAGGCATTTAAAATACTTTCATTCCTGTCAGCATCCATGACATACTCATGGGACTTCTCTTACATCACATGTGAAAGCAAAATAAACACGAATAAAACGAAGGGCACCGGCTAGTGCCTCGTTTCACTTTCAGATGATGTGTTTGGCCATCGGACATTTGGCTCATTTAAAATAAGAATTCATTTTTTTAGAAGGAATCAGCATGTTCAAGGAGTCAGAAAGCCACCTTCTGTGAGGGTCGTGAGAACCATGTTTAGCTCAGCGGGCTCAGCGCGCACCGCGCACAGTCAGCACGCACCACGCACATGCCCACAGGGCCGTCCGTACGCCCACCCACACTGCCCATTATCTCTATTCTTAGTGACAATGACTTGCACCTTTAACCTAAGTAAGCTTATTCTGGATAAATATGGATTGCTTGCCACAGCCATACGCTAAAGGTAGCAATGAAACACACCGTTTTAATGCCCGCCCATATCAAACCCCACCACCGGCGCGTCCTTGTCACCTGCGCCTAGAATCCTGGCACCCCCCGACACGGACTCACCGGGCTCGCTCCCAGAATCTCTCCCCTTGTCCTCGCCAGCTGTGCACCGACAGGTGTCTGTTGTAGACTATAAAGTCTGGGCTGACTCAGGACAAGGAACTGGGTATCAGTGTGAACATGTCGTGGGCACCCGATTTACTCGGGGTTCTGGCAGAGTAACCGAAAGGTAACGAAGAGAGACGGTCACTAAGAACTGGCCTTCGGGAAGGCCCCTGAGAAACCCCACCAGGCACCCCCTGTCAGAGCACTGACGACTTCAGCTCCCGCGCACTTCCCTTCGGCATGGCCCCTGCTTTCCTGCCTCCCAGGCCCCTAACGCTTTTCACAACCTCAGAAAGGCATCTGGAGCCCCTTCCCACGAAGCGGGTCACAGTTAAAGGTTTGTCTCCCAGGGATGACTGCCCCAGGATGGGAGTCGACGGCACCATCTGGGTGGTCTGGGCGTGAGCCCTGCACCCCGTGCCCACCCCCGCCCCACACCCCTCTGGCACCCCACGCTCACCCTGCGCCCCGACCCACCACTGGATGCCGACATGCCACTGAGCAGTGAGTTCTCTAAGGCCCCTCCGCACTGGCTACGTGGGACAGTGCTGCGTCCTCCCTCACAGCTGTGCTCTGAGACCACTGAGACCCGGTGAACGCTTTAGCCACGGCTCCCGAGTGGGTCTGATTATTACGTGCAGGTTCCACCAAAGAAGCCCGACCCCTGAGTAAAATTCAAAACGTTCTGTAAACTACGGGTGGAACCTGATACCATGTGCTTTTAGCAAACGTTTGTTTACAACAAGCTTTAATTGTCAAGATAATACTTCATTTCCTTAAAACTGTTATGATTAATGGCAATGACTCAACAAGCTTGCCAGAGCACTGGTCAGAGGGAAACGCTTTGAAACTATTTTACTCTCAAGAAAAGTTGCAAACATGAGTTTTATAAACAAAAGGTCACTCTTCCCCCACCTCCCACCTCCGCCCAGTGAGGGTCTTGACGTTTGCTCTCTGTCCAGGATCCCGAGGGCTGAGCCGCCCTCATCTCTGCAGGAGGCGGGGCTGCCAAGGTCACCTGACAGCCCTGACCCAGAGCTTCGCTTCTGCTGCAGGGGGTCCTGGGAGGGGAGCCCCGAGACACTGGGAAACGGGCAGAGGTGAGCTTTATGGCAACTTGGATGGGGCTGGCGCCAAAGGCCGTGATCAACACGTGACGTGTGCTGTTTCCTGAACAGGAGGGTGTTTATTCCGATTCCTTGCCTGAGTCCTGCTCCAGGACTGTCCACGGAGAAAACCCCCTGTTACTCGCGCCCCCCCGCCCCCCCCCCCCCCCATTCCCCGCACCTGCTGGTGGCGAGGGAGGGGAGGTCATGAGAAGGTCAACCGCGTCTCTTGTCCTTGGCAATGACCACCTTCTTCAGAGTCTCCCACACGAACCAGGAGCTGGGCAGGACGGGGGTTGGGCACACATGTGGAGGCTTGGCTGGAGCTGGGTCCTGTCCGGGCGTGAGGGTCCCTGTTCCCCCCACACACCCATCCAGCCCTCCATACACTGCTGCCCCCCACACCTGCCCAGCCCTCCTTTTCTCCTCCCAGCCGCGAGGATCCTGTTAAGCTTGGCTTTCTGTCCTTGGTATTGCAGAACGAAATGTTAAATCGGCTTTACATTTTATTTAATACTAGAGGCCCAGTGCACGAAATTCATGCACTCGGTTCCCCCAGCCTGGCCTGTGCCCTCTCACAGTGCGGGAGTCCCGCGATCTCCCCAAAGAGGTAGGCCCCACCTACCCATCCAGGGCTCCTCAATGGATTGCCCCAATGAGGTAGGCTGGAGCCGGGGGTCCTGCCTCTGCGCTGTGCACGCAGCATCAGGTTCCCGCCCACTCGCACGCGCCTTACTGCACATGCAGCCCCGCCCATCCACGCGCCCCATCCACGTGCCCTCATCCACGCAGCCTCCTGGTGATGGACTGTGATGGCATGAGGGCGTGACGACCATTTGCGTATTAGCTCTTTATTATAGAGAGAATTATCTATCATTAAGCAAAACTTTCCAAGCCAAAAGCTTTTCTGAAAGGCAGGTATATTGAGCTATATGCACGTGAGAACCCGCCCACTCGCACGCGCCTTACTTCACATGCAGCCCCGCCCATCCACGCGCCCCATCCACGTGCCCTCATCCACGCAGCCTCCTGGTGATGGACTGTGATGGCATGAGGGCGTGACGACCATTTGCGTATTAGCTCTTTATTATATAGGATAATTTTTCAAATGATATTCAACCTATTGAGACCCACAGCTCAGAGGTTAGGCTGGCCTGCATTCCACAGGCGCCCAGGAGCCCGTGTCAGAGCTGCCTCCATCTGGCTCCCACAGGAGGGTCCGAGCATCGGATGGAGCAAACGCAAGGCCAGAGTCACCAAGCGTGACGAGGCCCGGAGAACCAGTACAGGCCAGGCGTTCCCGTCGGAACCACCCACTGGCACCAGCTTCCAGGAAGCGCTGAAGGGCTGGTCGCCGTCGTGTGTGGGAGCGATGCCGGACACTTGCATGGTTTTCCGTCAATGACCTGTGTCAGGGACATCTCTGTCCTGAACTCATGGAAGTCTTGGAATGTGCAGGGACACAGGGGGTGCGGCGAAGGCTCGCTGGTGAGCGTCCCGAGCGCCTGCCGAGGGCGCTGTGCTGTCGGGGGGAACCATGTGGCCCTCTGGGGAGTCAGTCTAGGGGACTCTGCTGGAACACATCATGGGAAGGGGCTCTGCAGGCCTCACGGCAGCATCGTGCAGGCCAAGCGATGCCACGTGGTTATTGGACGTCTGCCTGCCGGTCTGGAAAATGCATGTACGTTGACTAGAATGAGCTCACTTATGTCACAACCTTAGGGGAGGCTCAGTCCTGGGAGCTCTGGGCCCTTGTTTCCTCGTCTGTAAAGTAAGGCGTTTGGGGAGCTCAGGCCCTGCAGCCCCAAGGCTGGAGCCTCACTACCTTTTGCGAAGCCTCGTGGGCCGAAGCGCAGTGCTGGCCGAGGAGGTGCCTGCTCTGCTGCGAGTGCGGCGCACACCTTGGGGCATGCGGCAGGCGGGGATGACACCTCCTTCCCGTTCCTGCCACAAGGAGTGGGGGAGGGGTGCAGCTGTCGACAATAAACACGCGAGCACCGCGGGTGTGGCCTCAGGAGCTGCAGGGCGGAGGGCTCAGGAGGGTGGGGGGTCCCTGTGCTGCAACCTCCGACCCGCTGGGCTGAGGACAGGCAGGAAGTGGAGGGGCCCGGCTGCCCTCCAACCACAGCTGCCTTCGCGCCCCCCCGCCCTCCACCCACCAGCGGCCGCTCCAGCCCATTGTCCGGCTTCCTGCGCCTCCTCCCCTGACTCACCCACGTGAGGTCATAGCCAGCGAGCCCTGCAGGGGCCCGGACACCTCCATTTCTAGGAGAAAATGGTGCCACCATAACAAGCTATTATCCAACTCGAGATGGCTGTCCTGTGTGGAGAACTGCCCCAATAAAGCTGGGGCCCCGCGGGCTGCTGCTCAAGGCCCTGCTAAGCCTGGCCATCCTCCTTCGTTCACCTACTGACGGATCACCCCCGGGAACCCGAGTCCTGCCCTGTCTCCTGGGAGCTTGCAGTTCCACCGAACCTGACTCAGCTGACACCTCTTGGCCCTACTTGAGTGACTGCAGGGAGTGGCCTGTTTGCTTCCCGAATCCCCGGAACTTTCTGGTCCTTGAAGCTCAATGTTTGTTCAATAAGGGACCAAGCTCTGGCTTCTGCTGCAAGCAGACATTTTAAATACGCGTGTGCAGCTGGGAGTCACCTGGAACCAAACTAGAGGGGTTCAGGGAGCCCCCAAAGCGCACCCAGGTAGTGGGGGGAGCCAGGAAGCAAACCCCAATGTAGTACCCTTTCCATTCCTCGTGCTCATGAAAACTGGGCGAGGAGAGAAACGTGGTGCCGCGCACGCGTGGTCGTCTCTGAGGGACGTCAGTGGGAACTGGGAGGAGAATGGTCAGCGACGCTGAGGGCTCGCCCAGGCCCACGTGATGGACCCTGGCTCTGAAGCTTCCAACAGCCACAACCGAAATTAAAATTAAACCACAAAGCAAAGCAAAACCGGAGGCCTTCTTGGAACTCCTGGTCCAGTCCCCGTGAGAAGAACGCGCAGGAGGAAAGCTAGAATCTCCTCCTCTACGTCCGTGGCCTCGTAACGCTTCTGCAGAGTCTCTGGGGGAAGGTGAGGAGGAGGGGGTGCTGCTCAGAGGGTGAGCCCGGTTGTGTGGCCAACACCCCAGTCTCGGGGCTGCCTGGTCTGGGGCGTCTGCACACACCAGCCGAGCACAGAGGCCGGGAGGGTTCAGCGCGCAGCCTGCAGACGGAGACCCCCTGCCCCCGTCCAGGAGCAGGGACACGCCCCATCCGCACGGGGCTGGCTACGGAGGGGGGCTGTGTCTGAAACGAGAAGAAGCCCACACTCTCTCACAGGAGAAAAGTGGAAGGTCAGGAAGCAAATGGGAAGGGAAACCAAGGAGAAGCTGGGGCCGTGCTGGGGGTAAGCGCAACCGCCGCTCTCACGTGGCTCCCTCACCCCAGCATCACGGCTGAGCCACGGTGCACACACACCTCAGCCACTCCTCAGCTCTGTATGTGTGACTGTGTGTGTCTGTGTGTGTAAGAGCATGAGTATGTGTGTGGCTGTGGGTGTGTGGGGGTGTCTCTGGGTGACTGTGTGACTGCAGGTGTGTGTAGGTGTATGTAAGTGTGAATGATTGTGTATGTGTAATGTAAGTGTGAGTATGTGTGCATGTGAGTATATGTGTGTATGAGTATATGTGGGTATCTGTATGAAAAAGTGTGTGGCTGTGTGTGTGTGTGTGTGTGTGTGTGTGTATAAGTGCGTGGGGGTGTCTCCTGGTGATTGTGTGACTGCATATGTATAACTGTGTGTGAGTGTGTGTGTGTCTGTGTGAGTTAAAGAGTATGTGTGGGTGTGTGTGAGTGTGTATGTGTGGGTGTGGGTGTGTGTAAGTGTGTGGGGGTGTCTCCTGGTGATTGTGTGACTGCATATGTATAACTGTGTGTGAGTGTGTCTGTGTGAGTATAAGAGTGAGTAGGTGTGTGTGAGTGGGTGCGTGTGTGAGTGTGTGAGTGTGAGTGTGGGTGGGGTGTGAGTGTTTGTGTGGCAAACGTGGGGTGAGTGGTAAAAGAACAGCAGAGATTTACAAGCACCTTTGAGGCGACGTTCACACGGGTGATGTGCTCTTCTGTTTGGAAAACTCTGGTTTCTGGTCACACTCAGAGGCTCTGTCTCCCCGGCCAACACTTGCCCTGACAGGCCCTTCCCTGTCCTGCCTCGAGTGTGGGCACGGCTCTTTCCCCTGTCTTTGCCATGAGAGAAGGTAACCTTCCCTGCTCATCTGTGTTTGTGTGAAAGGCGGCGTCCTCATGACCCTGTGAGACGCATTGAGCTGGTGTGCAGTTAGGACTTGGATGAGGACGAGAGCCAGCACGTGGCCGTGACACACGCTCTGAGACCCGCCCCCTCCCGTTTCCTGCACTTCCCCACCGTGTCCCCCGCAGCTCTGCCGGCTCCGTGGCTCCGACCCAGCACTGAGTCCGCAGGACACGGTGCTTCCTTCCAGGGACACAGGCACACAGCCCACGTGCTGACGTGGAAACTGACCTGCTACAGACACCATTGGACTCAAGGGTTCGTTGGTGAGGCAGGCGGGCATCCTCACGCCAGGCTGGAGTCCCCAGCTTGGTTGAGAGTCTCTTCTGAGCCGCCTGGCATGTGTGCCCTCCGATGTGGGCACAGGGCAGTGGCGGGAGCAGGGCGGGCAGAAGAGCTGTCAGGGTCCCATTGGGATGGTCGCCCAGCAGCTGCTGCAGGAGCGGCATGAGGAGCTGAGGGTTCGAGGCCATCGCAGTCGAAAAAGAAGCGACGGCTGGTGCAGTGAGGACAAGGGAGTTGAATTCCAGGGAGTCACAATGTCAGGAGGGGGACTGTGCGGGGGACCAGGTGAGGGGAGCTCCCTGGGTCCTCTGGACGCATCACGGAGGGTCAGGGAAACGGGGCTCACGTAGCAGGACCATTTCTGAGGTCAAGACCAAGTGTGACCCAGACAGCCGGCCACGAGGCTGCTGGCCCAGCAGGAAGCCCCTCTTGGAGCGGGCTGTGCCTCGAAGCCGCTCTCCAGCCCTCACCAGGCTCCCGGCCCGCAGGGTGGCCCCGCCCTCGCGTTTCCTCTCTGTGTTTGGCAGAAGGGCCACAGGCTCAGTTCCTCTTCAGTTTCTTGGACGAATGTCAGCAAATGACTCGGTTCAGAGTCTAAACTCAGTGAGCTCGCTGCACGGCCTTTGTGCTGCACCAGCCGCCGCGAGGCTCTGCTCTGCCTGTTGACACAGCCTTCCCGGCCACGTCTCACTTCCTCCCCGGAAAGGGGGACGTGCTGGGAGCTCCAGCCGCCATGTGGAGGAAGCCTACAGGCCCCCGCCCGCCCGCCCGCCCCCCAGCTGCCGGGCCACCTGCACGGGCGCTGCCCTTCTCTTTGTGCCTCTGCAGCTTCCAAACAGTCATGTCCTTTTCAAAGCAGCCTCCCTCCTGAGGTGCCGCTGGCACACCCTGCCAGTCCTGGGCGGGCGCAGTCCTTTCCCGCCGCCCCTGACTCCCTGTGAAGCCACACGTCTGGCCTCGGGGCACTGAAGGTCCAGAGTAGCGGATTCACTTCACTGACCAAGACAACGCATCGTGACCTTTCTGCCATCACTTAGATTCACTGGAGCAAGTGCCCTTAGACAGATGAGAGAGAGATTCTATGTGTATAGAAATGCTGGGGTCAGAGCGGTAATGAGACTCGCTCAGATGCAGCTTGTTGGGTCGGCCGCCCCTTCCACTTGCTTCTCGCACGTGTGTGGGACCCGGAGGCCTTGCGGGACAGAGTCGAGCTCAGACTGGGAGAAGCCGAGTCTGTGGGGCCTGTTGCACTCAGAGCAGCGAGGCTCCCAGAGCCCCGCCTGTCAGCCCACCTGTCAGCTCAGGTCAGTGACGCGGACGCCACGATGGTAGAGGCAGGTGAGAGGTTTGTGGAAAGGCCCGCTGGTTGGCGACCGCTGCTGTAGAGGACAGTGTGTGGGGGGAGGGGGAGAAGTGGGCGAGGCCTCGGACTGACAGCAGGCGAAGTCTGACCTGGACAGGAGAGGGGGAGGAGGGAGGGAAGTGGGGAGTATCAGTCTAGGACTCCACAGCTCACAGGAACAGGATGTCGGGGGGCTGCAGCCATGCTCGCTTGGGTGTTACTGAGCAGCTGTGGGTCCAGGGCGGCAGTGGGACCATCAGCATTCACACCCCCACAGCAGTCCTGAGGGCTGCCTGCTAACAGCCGCCACAACCCATCTGAGAATTGTCACAAACACGAATCTCCCGAACGGACTCACGTGCACTGCCTACGGCATCCAGTAAATGTCTGTTACTGAGAAACAGGACTGAAGGTGAAGAACGCACAGCAACAAAGAACGAGCTTACTCTAGGGCCCAAGACCCACCGTGGGATTTGCATGGGCAGCGGGGACACCTTATTTCTGACCTGCAGTCCTAGTGTTTGCTTCTTTCTCACAAAAGCTGAGGGCGGCAGTTGTCATCCAGTTTTAGGTCCCAGTCAGCTGAGGTTTGATTGCAATTGGTGTAACAATTGGAAGTCATTTCCTCTGAAGAGACCATGGAAAAATAACTTAATGGAAACAAACTAACATTGTGGAATTTCTATAGCCCACCCACATGCAATTTGAACACCGAATGCAAGCCTATCTAATAAAGAGGGATATGCTAATTGACCCTCACACCGTCACAAGATGGCAGTGCCCACAGCCAATAAGGAAGGAATATACTCATTGACCCTCACACCATCACAAAGATGGCAGTTCCCACCGCCAATAAGGAAGGAATATGCTAATTGACCCTCACGCCATCACAAAGATGGCAGTGCCCAGTCCCCTCAGCCCCACCGCACACCTTTCTCCGGAGACCCCCAGTCCCCTCAGCCCCCCAGCCGCCCAGGGCCGCCCGAGGCTTGCACTGACAGCAGTGGCAGCAGTAGAGGTGTGATGGGGGCGTTGCCTTCCAGCCCGATACCCGGGTCGCCTCCCGCCCCTGAGGGCTCCCGGACTGTGAGAGGGGGCAGGCTGGGCTAAGGGACCCCCCTCCAGTGCATGAATTTTCATGCACTGGGCCTCTAGTTACATAATAATTTTGATTTGAAATTAAATCATTTGGTACACTTTTCTAGAATTAGCAAAGTCCAATTTAATTTGTGTAAGGCACCAATATTATCCACTTTTGGAAACAAAAGGCCTTGGCAATAAAGATTCATTTGAAAGTAATGCAGTTTTACTCAGATTCATTTTCAATTTGTTACAGTTCATAAAATTACAAGTCAAAATCCTCATTTATGAATTTATAAAATGTATAAAACGTGACAGAAAGGTACATTATGGCTTTTTAATTAGTTTGGTGTGCAAATTTTCTCCAGTTTTTTCTTTCTTATCAGAATTATAAGTCAAAGGACTTATGTCTATATTACTATATAAATAGCAATAAAACTTGGTACTTTTTATACACAAGCAATTGGCGGAATTTATAGAAAAATGCACCAGGTATTACAGAGGAAAATGTTATACTGTAAAATTTGGGGTTTCCTCAGAATCAACAATCTATTGATCATGCCCCTATATCTGAAAGCATCGTTCATTCAGTCATTCATTCAATAAGTACTGAGTAGGCTAAGGGCAAGCCACTGTGGTGAACTATATCAGAAACTCAAGAAGGCATTAGGCCTACCATAGACCCTCAAGATATTCCATGGAAGTGCTGGGACCCATGTCCCTTCTCGGAGACCCTGTGGAGTGAGCTCCTTATCCCAGGGCCATGGAGCCAAGGGCACCGAGTTCTGTGGGATCAGGTCTGTGTTTCCCTCATCTTGTTCTGTGTTCAGAAGAGACAGGGCTGGTTTTCTTTGGGGGAGAATCAAGCTTCCCAAGGAGATGCCCCTTGATGTTGGAGCGGATGACAGTCAATCGTTCAGGGATGCAGGGACAAGATCAAAGACCCAAAGGAGAAAAACCGCCCTGCATTCCAGAAACAAAGAGTGTCTGGGTGGTTTCGAAGGTGGGAAGGAGGAGGAGGACTAGGAAGGTCCGGGTCGAACACAGGCCTTGCACAGCGAGCTGTAGAAGGGGGGGGGGGTCTCACAGATAAGAGGGAGACTCCAGGCTTCCTGACGGGCTGCCCACGTCAACCCCTGAGAAAGCTGACCCGGTGACACATAGTGTGTGGTGAGGACACAGCAAACGTGTTGCTTTTGGAAAGAAACGTGTTTCAATGGGTCCGCACGTTTTACTTGTCCCTCAATAAGACACAAGAAAGTTGGGGGGTACAAGACTGGAGACGGTGGAGTTGGGGAGCTGGGTCTGCGGTGTCAGTGAGGCCACGGGGAAGGGGCCACCCTGGAGCCACCCTGTCTTTGTGTCCTTTTCTCTCTCTTTCCTACACATGCAGACACGAGGGCGTTTGCAGTTAGTGGACCATGTATTTTGGAGTCAGTCCTTCTCGGCGGGAGGTCCCACCAGAGAGCTGGTCACTAGCTGTGTCATCTTGTGTGGGCTGTTTACCTCCTCGGTCCTCGCTGCTTAACAAACTGTCTTCCTCACGGAATCATGAGCCTTAGTGAGCAAACACACATAAAACACTTATAAGAATGTCTGCTATGTTCTACGTGCCCAACTGGTTACTATTATTATTCTCGGAAAGACCAGGCTTCCCTATTTTCTAACCCGCCCCTTCCCACTGTCAAAATCTTAAGAGCAGTCTTACTTTATTCCTCGAGCTGTTGGCACTTAGACACCACACCAAACATCTTAAAACCTACTTGTTTCCACGGTAACCAGGGAGCACAGAGGGACCACAGGCAGTGACCTATGCCCTCAGCCTCGCTGATCCCCATCTTTCTCCTGTGGTTGCCCCCACAAGATGCTCTGCCCCATGACACCCGCTCTAGGTCCTGCTCCGACTCCCTGGTTGCCTCTCGCTGACCTTCGTTCTGGCTGCTCTTTCAGGTCAGTGCAGGCAGGTGCTCCCCACGCTGCACCTTGGCTCCTGGTCTTCTTCATGGTCCCACTTTCTCCCGGAGCTTAAGCCAAACCTTCCAGCTGATGGCCACAGATCTGCCCCCCCACTCGAGTCTGCTGCGTTTCAACACCCCACGTAGACGTCCTGTTCACCGCAGCTCAGCGGCTCAAATCCAGCCCACTTTGTACCTGAACACCAGCTTCACCCTCCACACCCACGCGTGACACCCTTCTTTAACTGGCAGCCAGGAAAAGCCTCAAAAGCATCTCACAAACTCCATCAGCTCTGCCCCTCACCCTAACTCAGGCGGCTGCCGCGGCGTCCGCGTGACCCTCCCGGGAAGCCCACGCCTCCTACCAGCCTGGGACTAGCCAGGCTACTTAACCTCTGGAAGTCATTTCCCACACTATAGAGATTCCGGAGAATGCTTGGGCTGAGAATCCACGACAGTGTCTGTGACGCCGTCTGCACTGGGTGGTCAGCAAATGCTCAGCCTCGTGGCCATCACGGTCACAGAAGGGCCTTCTCTTTCCAGTCACCCCTTTCCTAACCCATTCTCCTACCACGACACTGTTCACCCCGAACAGCGCCAGGGCCTGGAATCCCTCCTCGGCCCCCGGGACAGACCGCTCAGCACGTACCGGGTCCCCCAAGTGGGCACCCCTTCCCGAGTGCTCCCTCCCTCAGGCTCTGCCACGTTGTCGGTGACTGTGGACAGGCACTCCTCTTTGGAGAACAGTGAGCCCAGGAGTGCCCGCACCTGGAGTAACACGGGCACAGGTGGCTCTCACTTGCTCCCAGAGGAGCCTCTCCACGGGCCCCTGTGCGTCATCTCCCCGTGGGGTCCAGTGCCTGCCAGATGCACCTGCACCAGGCTCACCAAGGCCCCACCTGCTGCCCTGCCCCCGCCCCCGCCCTCCTGGTGCTCCCCCACCCTAAGCACAGGGCCTCCTCTAACTTGTCCCCACACTGTCTTCCTCGCCGTATCGCCATGGTCCCTGAATCAACCCAAACCTGGTCCCTAAAACCCAAATGCTCCTTCAGCACCTTTAGCTCATCTTCTACGAAATGAACCCGAACGCTCCCTTTCAGCTCTGCCCGGGCAGCCACAGGGACCCTCCCAGCCTGGGACTGCTGTAGGTGTAATGTGTGTGTCATTTATTTGGCAGCAATTCAAATACTTTCATTCCTCCGTCAGATGAAGGAGGTACTCTCTATTCTGGGGGTTTGGGGTGAGGATGGAAACGAGACCCTGTAAGACGATGGCAGCGCCTGTCCCGAGCTGCTCAGAACAACCTCCTGTCAAGAGACTGACCCTGGAGGCATCTATGTTCCTTCCCAGGCTCAGGCCGAGGCTGGAGCACTCACTGAGCCGCTCTGCCTGTGGAGGCTTCTCCCTCCTCTCGGTCACAGGCCGCAGTGCTCCCCCAGCACAGAGGCTGGGCTGGGAGGGGACACAGGGAGGGGCGCCCGGACACCCCGGGCTGAGGTGGACGGCTGTCTCAGCTATTCCACAGGGCGCCCTGTTTCCCATTCGTCACCATGCCTGGCACCCAGTACAGGAAGTGAATGCAGCGGAGGAAAAATGCTAATGGTCTAAAATACCCCATTAGATTTCCACTGCAAGGCACCTCGTTCTAGAGATGAAGGGAAATGCATTCTGGCCGAATGCCCAGTCGCGATTTTATAAAAGAGAGTGAAGTGTCTGAACAAGCCCCGAGGAAGCATGCACCAACGTTCTCCATCTGGTTAAGGGGAAAGCCCCACAATCCTTTTCTTGTCGGTCATCTTTTAAAACTCACCCTTAAACTGTAGTTTACTTCTTTTTGAAGAAAAAGTTTAGGTCACATCAACAAGCTGAGCTCCATGAAAAGGAGGTAAAGATGGTGGGGATCATGTTTTTTAGATCATTTGGTTTTGTTTTGTTTTGTTTTGTTTTGTTAGTGAGCCAGTTCAAAGAGCTGCCTGTTCAATGTGCTAGAATTTTTTCAAAGACCTGATTTAATAATTTTGCATTAAGGCTCGTGATCTGTTATTTAAGCACAGAAATGAGGACGGTGTAAAAACTCAACATCCTCCTGAGCCAGCGGACCAACACGCACGGCTGGACACTGTGTAGCATCCGTCACTTTTCTTCTCAGAGTAAACCAAGAGGCACGCCTGGAGTGTACGCGTAGGCCACCGGTATTCAGGGTGTTTGCCAACGTCTCTGCCGCTGCGCTGCCCGGCCATCCGGCTGAAGTCTACCCATCCTTGGTGGCCACCCCACGGGGCCTCCGTCCTGAAACTTCCCGAGTCTCCCAGCCATAAGCCTGGGGTTCCTCTGAGCATCCACCAGAGCTGGAGCACCCCATCCACGGATCTTCCCAGGTCTCCCCAGTACGTGCCTGGATGGCGCTCAGCACCGTTGCCTTTGCCTCGCGAGCCCCGTTCTCCATAATAACGAATCAAAGTTACATTTCACAACTGCATTTGGTAGAAAGGAAAATGCAGCCCAGGCTGGCCCCATTATGATGTACCCATTGCTGTTATATTCATTCTTTAATTAAAAAATTAAGATTAGACACTTCCCAGACCCCTGAAGGTATCACGGAGCCGTGCGTCTGGCTCTCGGTCAGCTGCCCCGCTCGGAGCTGCGCTGAGATGCTCTCCCACCACCGCTTCCCTCCCAGGCCGGCCGTCAGGGCGGATCCTGCGAGCCTCTCCCGGCTCTGCACGTGGGATGTGTGCATGCATGCATGTGTGCATGCACGTGTATGTATGCGTGTATGTGTGTATGTATGCATGTATGTGTGTATGCATGGTCAGACCCACGGTTCCTATTTTTAGTGAAGTATTAAGGGAACAAAGTCAGAACAAACTGGTAATCGAGAGCCCAGAGACCTATTTCCATTTTCAAAGTTTCCTTTGTTGTTTAGCACTGTGCTTAGGAAAAGGTGTGTGTATGTGTGTGTGCGTGCACGTGTGTATGCGTGTGTGCATGCATGCATGTGTGCACGCACGTGTATGTATGCGTGTATGTATGCATGTATGTGTGTATGCGTGTGCATGTATGCGTGTATGTGTGTGCGTGTGTATGTATGTGTGTGTATGTGTGTCCGTGCGTGCGTGTGTGTGTGCGCGCGCTCACACATGTACAAAAACAAGCTGAAGGGGATCTGGAAAATAAGACTGACTTTGTTTCAGTCAACACATCAGATCACCCAGCTCCAACCACTCACCTGCAGCTCACAAACCCACACACACTGCTCCTGAGCCAGCCGTGCACATCCTCGTGAAATCTGTCTCCAGAGACCAAGCTGCACTTCCCTGGCCTGAAATCAAGTCGGAGGGACTTGCCAGTGGGCGCTGCAGGAGCTGAGGCCGTCAGCACTGACCCTGACCTGCCCCGTTCCCAGGTGAGCTGCTTACAGACGTGGTTGCTCCCTCCTTAACCGGTCTCAGCCGAGGTGCAGAGGGCACAAGCCACTCAGGCCCCAGCTGAGGTGCAGCCACACCCACAGCCCCTGGTCACTTTACAGATGGGTCTTCCTACCTCGGCCAAAGTCTGGAAGAAAAACTTCACTCTGTTTACAAGGCTCAACAAACAAGGCTCCCTCAGCACACAGTCTCCCCAAGCTTCCAGGGTTTTAAACCAGTGACTTCTATGGCAGTGTCAGTGTCAGATGAAGCTTCTTGCAAACAGTGTCTCGATTTGGAGCCGTTCAGTGGTGTCTGGGAACAGGGGGAGCAGTCGTGTTGAGGGGAATAATAGCATTGAGGGGAGCAGTGGGTGTGAGGGGAGCAGTGGGTTTGAGGGGAGCAGGGTTGGGAAGCTGTGGGAAGAGCCACTGAGGCATCTCCTCCCCTGTCCCTCCCTGGAGGCTCCCGGACCCCTAGCATTTGCTCCGAGAGCCCCCCTTGATGCTGCCGCGAATTACAGAACACAGTGCTCTCCAGTTCCATCCATGCTGTGGCAAATGGTAAGAGTTCCTTTTCCTTCTTCCTCTTCTTAAAGAAGACCTTTCAGCATTTCGTGTAATGCTGGCTTGGTGGTGATGAGCACAGTGCAGTAGGTCCTCAGGTTACGTCGGAGATCCGTTCCTACTGCGCGGTGACATATGCAATTTTCGCCGTAAGTGCCTACATAAGCACCTACGTCACTCACATGGAGCACATACACAGCAGTAATGAAGTGAAACAGTAAAAAAAATTTAAAGATAATAATTCCTGACCTTTACTGTGGTAAATAAATAATAAAAAGCATAAAGCACATAAGTACGTACATCAAAATGATGGAACTTTTTTAATAAATAAATGGGAGATGGCGACGTAGCCACGTAACGACGTTCGTCGAGCCTGACGTAACCCGAGGGCTGTCTGTACAGCTCTTCACGGGGACCACTGCCATCTTCTCACATTATGGAGACATGCACGAAGCCATGCTAGTCATTGCCGTTACTGCTCTGTGACAGCGAGCTAAATAGCAACATCCTCCCCATGGGGACACAGGAAGCTCCCAATCTGCCCCACAGGCGGCCAGGACACGGCCCTTCGCCCAGAGCGTAGATAGTGCCTTTTCCACTGGTCATCCCCCCAACAAGGGTAACAGACGGCACTGCCATCCTATATAATAAAGAGCTAATACGCTAATTAGACCAAACAGCAGAACGACCATCCAGACATCCTTCCGAATGACCTTCCGGACAAAGCCAGGGCTGCGAGGGGCTGCGAGAGCCAAGCCCCTTGCACAAATTTCGTGCATCAGGCCTCTAATTGGATAATAAAATCAAACACAACTGAACACACACAGGACAAGCCAAAGCTTCGGATGTGCTGGGTTTTCACTCAGGAAACACACAGAAACTAAAACACAATCGCCCTTCAGCGAGGAGAGGTGTGCTCGCAGACAATTCAGGGAAGGTGCCAGCTAATGCCGGGCCTTCAGATGAGGTGTCAGATGCCCAGGGACTGCCCAGCTGCCTCATGGCCCTGGAATGCAGCAGCTGGTGGCTGGGGCGCAGTGTGGCCCCTTTCCAGGGACATTCCCAGCTCCCCCTCCCTCTCTCCACAGTGACACAGCACATTCTTGCTACCCACTGGCCATGATCTGCAGGGGCATGGAGGCCCTCCCAGCATGAGTCAGCAATACCAGTGGTTAAAAAGCAACTGGCCTGATGCTGGTATGAAGAATGAAAAAGGGGCGGTAGGAACACGATCCCCAGGGCACCAGCGATCTCACACCTGTGCTGGGCGACACGCCCACTGTGAGGTCCCCAGCAGTTCTAGGTGGGGTTGCCAGGCAGACAGCAGAACACCCAGGTGTGTTTTGAATCTCAGATACACAGCAGACCATAATCTGGGGGATGTAGGACATCGGCCTTTCCAAGATCCCATCATCTCCAAAGCCTTCGTGGATCAATACTAATGGCACCAGCAGCGTTTATGGAGACCTGCCCCCTCCCAGGGCACCTTCCCTCTCCTTGGCTTACCCCCCAGTTCAGCTCTGCTGCCCCTGCAGGTGATGTTGCCATGGCCTGTGGTGGGTGAATGTGGCATTCGCCTGAGAGGAAGTCATTTCCTCATTCAAATGCGGGGCTAGAATTTAAAGCTCCGATACCAACTCCTCTCCCCCAGAGCACTCTGACTCTCCATTGTCCATGACAGGATTTATCAAATTCTCTCAACCTGTCCCCAATTTACTTTGCTTTTCCCTTGCTTTGGCATTTTGTGACACATTAAACTAGATGAGTTCTGGTTTAATTTTATCCTTCACTTTCTTTATGTGATGTGACACACTCACTGTCACAAAGGCTTTGGTTAACATACAGGTTTCATTAATGAAATATTCCAGCCTTGCATCCCCAGAATAAACCCCACTTGGTCATGCTATATGATCTTTTAATAATTGCTGGGTCCAGTTTGCTAATATTTTGTTGAGAATTTTAGCATCTGTGTTCATCAGGGAATTGGCCTGTAATTCTCTTTCTTTGTAGTGTTTTTTATCTGGTTTTGGAATGAGGATAATTCTGGCCTCAAAAAGAGCTTGGAAATCTTCCCTCCTCTTAAATTTTTTGGAAAAGTTTGAAGAGGATGGGTTAGTTCTTCTTTGAATGTTTGGTAAAACTCCCCTGTGAAGCCGTCTGGTCCAGGGCTTTTGTTTATTGGGGGGTTTTTTTTAATTTTATTACTGTTTCTATTTCACTGGTTGTACTCTGTCTATTTAGATTCTCTGATTCTTCCTGATTTAATTTTGTAACATTGTATGTTTCTAAGAATTTACCCATTTTGTCCAGATTTTCCAATTTGTTGGCATACAGTTGTTCATAATATTGTCTTACAATCCTCTGTATTTCTTTGGTGCCAGTTGTTACTTCTCCTCTTTAACTTCTGATTTTATTTATTTGGGTCCTCTCACTTTTTTTTCTTGATGAATCTGGTCAGTGGTTTGTCAATCTTGTTTGTCTCTTCAAAGAACCAGCTCTTGGTTTCATTAATCTTTTGCATTTTTTACACTCTATTTTATTTATTTCTACTCTGATCTCCCCGCAGGAGCTTGGAAAAGTTAGTTGACTCCTCAAACCTACAATTTTATCTTTTAAAAAGAGATCTAATGATTCTGACCTCATCATTTTGTGGTGAAGATGAAATAAAATGCCACTGACTCGAATCACACAGCATAATGCCTATATGCAGAGTATCCTTGGTAAGTATGGGTGTGGCTCTTAGTCTTTAAGACTTGAAGCATTAGAACATATTTCTAACCTCTCTGCCTCCATCTCTGCATGTGATGAAGCTGTACTCCAGCACCTGGAGCTGGGACACAGGCATTCATCATTTCCAGAAGACCATCTGGTTCCATTACAGTTTGGAGGGGAGGATGTTAAGGGTAATGAGGTCCTGGACGGGCACCTGCAGTCAGAAAGAAGACTTGACTGAGCAGGAGCCCTGGCAGTGAGCACCCACATGGCCATACCTCTACTTGCCAAGGAACAACGGTCTCAGGAAGAGAGAGAGGGCTGGGGGCCTCGGACGGCGTCTTTAACGATGGCCGTCGTGTTTCGAGCAGACTTGGGTTTAGACTGCTGATGGGCTGGGTGTCAACCTGAGAAGGAAGCTGAGTCCTGGTAGTCTCGGATCTGGGGCAGAGTGTCAGTGCAGGCTCCGGACACTCTCTCACTGGAGCGCTGGGAGGAGGCGGTGGGGGGATGTGCGAGTGCATCCACAGGGCACTCAGACTTGCCTACGACCAGGAAGAGGCCTTGTGCTGGGCTGGGCCCTGTCTCTGCTGAAGTAGCAGGTGCTGAACGGGGTCGCGGTGAGACCCCTCCAGTTCTAATACTCTGTGCTCCTCTGAACTAGAAATCAAAGCAAATGAAAGGACTTATACACGAAAGAAGGAAATAACAGGAAAGAAAACCAAATCAAGTTTCTAAGTAAATGAACAAAAATGTTCATTCAGAAAGGAGGCAAAAGTGACTGGCCAAGATGGGAGGAGAAACTAGTAAAATGGAATAAGAACAAGAGCTTTTATCTGATACCTACACTTGTTTCTGTGAAAAATAAAATTCCTCAAAGTGACTGCTTGGTACCAAATTTCTAACTATCTGGTGACATTCAAGATAATGACTCCTGCAGGTGGAAGGTTCTTCAAAGGCTCTGGTTAGCATGCAGGTTTATTAATGAAATATTCCCAAGGCAGTGCCGTATCCCAGGAGTGAGCTGCTAACACAGACACACTGGTTAGATCTGTTTTGTCCAGTTCTTCAACATTCTCATGGAAATCATAACCCGAATTTATCTCTGAATAGGACACCTTCTCCTTAGTAACCCCCAGACAGCGTGGGGCATTCATAACTCATAAAATGTTACCAGTTTCCATGTTTAAAATGAAGCAGAAAGTTGATAAAAATTTAAAATAATAACAATGATTTTTGTTTTACATTTTTAATACAGTACACTTTAGTGTCCGAGGGGCCACACACCTGACAGGAATGGATGAAGGGACAGATGTCCTCAGTGAAAAGAATGACATTTCTGCCCTCTGGTTTCCATGGCTACCAGCCCATATGAATTGCATTAGTCACACATCCCACCAGGAAAGAACAAAAGGAAATGGAAGAATAAATGGCATCAGAATGTCACAGAAATGGAAAAGTGGCGACAGACACGGTTTTAAAGGAACAGCATTTGTCACATCAAGAACTCCCTGTGCTGGGTCCCGGCCTCATCAGCGACGTCGGGGCTGGGAATCTCGGGAGCAGAACCAGTATCTTGGTGGCTCTGTGGCAGGGAGGGCAGTCAGGACCTTCGGACACTCACAGAGACGCAGTCCCCAGCCACTCCCTCACCTCGTTCAGATGCCCAGGCGGCTAACGCGCCACCTCCATCTCTGACAGCTTCACGCCAAGTTGTTCTTGACCCAGATTTTCTGAATGAACTCGACTGCCCAAAGGGGGAAAGTCATGCCTCGTCATGAACCAATTTTGTAGCTTAATTCAAGTTGCCTCATCGCACCGCAGTTATTAATATAGGTGGGTGCTGGCTTTTGTTAACATACTTAAATGATACTGTTCTAAATATCAGGTTAAGTTCTTCTGCCGATTCACAAATAAGTACTTGCCTGAAAAACAAAATGAAAGTGAAATAACGTCGAGGATGGCTCCTAAGCGAAACTCACCATCTTCTGATGAAGTGCAGACACAGAAACGTAAGAAGCAACCTGATCCTCAAATTGAGGCCAGGAATCCCTGCCAGGTACGGGTCAGCTCGTACTTATCTGGTTAAATGCAGTCTCTCTACTAACTGTGTGAGCATCTGCCTAGACCTGCCCCCATGACCTCTCACCGTGGCACCGTGACAGGGCACCGGTGAAGGACTGAAGGAGTGGATGGAGGAGTCAGTGTAAGCCTGGCCGCTTCCTTTCTCTCGCCTTCATTTTACTTATTGCAGCCACCAAAATAAAAGGGAACAGAAATAAAAAATATACCACACTTGGAGATGCTCAAGTAAAGGAAATCTGTACACATCAATGTCAATTAGTGCTATGTTTTTTAGATGCAAAAACTAAAGCCTGGGGTTTGTAGCAATGACCCTGCCCAGGTCGGGGCGGGTGTGTGTCATCTGGGTTAACCCAGGCCCATCACAACGACTGCTGCTGGGTATCCTGGTGGACACAATGTCATGGAAACCTCGCTTCCTTGGTGCATCTCTAGCCTTTGTGAGAGTGTAATTCCCAAATGAATCTCTGCCGTTTGGTTAGCGATGCTGCCAGGATTTTTAACAAATCTTCATGCTCCCAGTGCTGCAGGTATCTTCCTTCCACCTCTTACAGATGTCCCGGCAGATTAAAATGTCACCCCATCTCTGATAGCTTCACACTAAGTTGTTCTGGAGCCAGATTTCTCCATGAACTCGGACACTCTGCACTTGTCTCCATCCTTTCTCCAGGTGCCCTCCTGTCCACACTGCACTCAGACCCCTCCCTCCTCCTTTCTCTCTGGGTCCTCACAATCCTAGGTCCTCCAAGACCCAGAGAAACCCAATCTGGTCCCTCAGGCGCACCTGGTATTTCCATTTAAAATTAGCCTCTGAGTGATGGGCTTGGGAAATGCAGGTGCCCACAGCCTGGTAGGAAAATGTCCTCATTTACAAAGGGTTCAGGCGGCTCTGGGCCTTCCCTGCCCGTCTGGCGTCTGGACCAGTCACTAGTCGGCTTCACTCGTTTCCCCTGGACACACTCCGCCTCGGCCATTAGGACGCAGGCACTCTGTTTGTGAAGGGCTGTCCACCGGAGTGGGGTCCCTCTGTAACGGCCCCTCGAGGGCACTGGACTGTTTGCTGGTATGGCCGTTAATGCTGCGTTTCCTGTCAAGCCCCCCAGGCTCCCTGCCTCTCCCAGCCTGTTCCCTGCTCAGCTCACCCTGCAGGCGGGCACCCAGGAAAGCATGTGGCAAAGTCCCATCCTCCCGGAGGTGATGTCATATAGCTTCTCCCATCCTCCCCACCCACCACTCAGCAGCCAGGTGCGAAGATGACCCCTGGCTGCCCCACAGGGAGGAAGGTCCCTAGACACTGAGCCTGTCCAGCCTTTAGCTGCTTTGCATGAATGCCGCAGAGCTAAGATGGGCACTACAGGGCCCTGTTCTGACCATGGTTTAACAGTCGCATGCACTGGAAACAATACAAATAATCAGCTATGTCCCTTGATCGAGGACTCTGCACAGTTTCTGAAATGTAGAAGCCACTTTGTAGATAACTACTGAGTGAATGAACCTCAAAGCCTGGGACTAAGTGATGAGAAGAGGACAGGGGACAGGAAAGAGAGGGAAGGGATGACAGATACTGGAATACCAACCAAGTGAGGTAACTAATTTCTTTAATAGTAGATCTTCTGAACTCCACCAAATACTTGAGGGTTAACCTGTTTATAAAAAATTGTTGAGCAAAACTATCTTATGGAAAACCCAACACTGAGTTGTACAGAAACATATGACATGGGCTTTTCTTACAGGGGACTTATAATCCCAGTGAAGGGAGAAATGAGCCAAATGAAATAACCGGAGATACACAACTTTCCCAAATTTATGGAACAGAAGAGCCAGAGGAGTTGGGAGATGAGGAGGAAAGGTGTTGATGGGAAACACACACCTGTGCACAGCCCTGCGACACACACTGACGGACACATGCGAGGAGAAACTGTTGAAATAGACACATCATTTAGACACCGCGGGCAGCCAGGTGCAAACACGAGCGGAACCCCCTCCTCGGCCCCGCTCCCTCCGGCCTCGGCTTCGCAGGCAGCCCTCTCCTCCTTTAAGGCCATTCCAGTGCCGACAGCGTTTCTGTGGTTGGTTGAAGGGAATTCCCAAGGATGGTTTGAATATATGTAAATATTACCTTTAAAGTCATATTGAATCCATTCCCCAGCTTTACTTCATATTGAGGCTATTTTAGTAGTAAATACTGGGTTTTCTCTTTCAAACCAACTGCCCGCGGAAACAGAAAGGAAGTGATTGGCATAGCAATTCCCTGTTATTTGACTGGTTGTCATTCATTCATTTCAAGTGAAGAACAAACACCCACAAGTCTCTGCTTCTGGAAGCACACTGCCTGGGCCTTGGGTGTTTCGATGAGGATTTCCTGGGGGCGTCTGTGCTTAAAGGGCAGCCAGTGTGCATTTCACATAAAACATAACTGAGGGACTTTTCTTCAACGTCTCTGACACGGAGCCTCCTGCAGTCTCACAGGGACCCTGGCAGGTGATGCTCAGTATCTCGGTGCTGCAGGTCGTACTCTGCTTCCAGCTGAGCCTGGGAACATGTCTTTTGCAGCCCAGTGACGGGCGCACACAGTTCAAAGGCAGAAAAGGAGGTGGGCTTTGCCCTGGGCACACGTGTGCGGTGCTGATGGTTGGGTTCCCGTGAGAGGCATGCCTGCCTTGCACAGCTCTGCATGCGCTCCCCCACTGCTCCCGTGGGAACCACGGACCCTGCGGGCTCAGGGGTGAACGGAGCACGTGGAGCCTGAGGGAGGGACGTCCCTTCCGTTTCCGACTACACCAGCCTCTCCGTGTCCCTGGGCCCTCTGAGAGCAGCCTCCTGCACTGCAGCCCTGCTCGGGTGCTACCTCACACCAGGCCGAGGCACGGCCACGCGTGCTGTGGGCTCTGGGGGGACGAAACCCTCCACACAGACTGTCACAAAGACGACACGGAGTCCTTCAGGCGGACAGAACAGCAGGAGCACGCGTGCCTGGGGGAGTGCACGTCTGCTCAGGGGTCAGTGAGAGGAGTCGCACCAGCGAACCCTGCAGGAGGTGGTGACTAGGAGGATTCTGTGCGGAGGTTTCCGGAAGCCTCGCTGTCACTACTGAGAAGAGCAGCCTTTTTCTCGACTAAAGTGGGAAGCAAACATCTTCTTTCAGGCTTTTATATGAGGATGTGAAATGACAGTTTAAATGTTTGAACATGAGCTGGTTCTACAACAGGAGAAAAATAAAATGAAAAGTTGTTTTAGTCAAATGCAGCATAGTTTCGAGAGGCCTGCTCCTCTCCTGTGCAGAAGGGAGGTATGTGCTTGCTGGAGCTGTGAATATTTGGATTAAATCCTTCTGCAAATCAAAAATATATGCTTTAGAAAGTGAACTTTAATGACTTTTACACAAAGTCATAACAGTCACACTATGCATGAACACATCTATTCTTACAGCAAAGTATCTTCGTTTCCAGCAGGGAAAAATGTAATAAAAAAAATTTTTTTTTAATGAGAAGAACTTACAAAAAAATGAAACCCTAACCCACACCAGCATATTGTTCACTTCCCAACATAATACAAAGGTAACTGAGAGCGGGAAGATGGCCCCGCAGGGCTTCATAAGGAGCTGCTTGCCCGCCAGTCAGAACGAAGCAGCACAAGCTCCCGGTGGCGCGGACACCCTCCTCCTCCTGGGTTTGGGTCGGGCTCCAGGTTCCCTGGCTGCGGTGACATCTTAGCCCTTAAAGACGGCCCTTCACCGAGGCACAGGCTCAGCGCTCAGCCTGGTGAGAACAGGGAGCTGGCTCCTCTTTCACCAAAGGGGTGGGGAGGGTGTGTGGGAGTGGCTGGGAGGCGGTATTGTTCCTTTTCCTCCTAAATAGGACCAGCACTTTTGAAATTAAGCCCCCCCCACCCCCCAAAAAAAAAGTGAGACTGATTCCTGGCAACCAGACAGCATCTATAATCTACTTCAGCAGATTTCTGCTGAGAACATCTGCCCTAAAGGAATGTTAGACTAAGATTGATGGTCACTTTCCGAAAGGAATTCCTGTTTCCCTTACACTTACACACACCCACACACACACACAGCTTATCTGGCAATCCTGAGAGAGCCCAGAGAAACCTGGGAAACCAGAGTGAGATCCCAGCCCAGCCCTGTCACTCACCCTCTCCCAGGCAGAAAGGAAATGGGCTTGAAGTTATAAACAACCCCATCCACGCAGCTGTGCCCAAGTCTGAAGCCAGTCACACTGACTACTGTTCTCACCTCAGGCAAACGTGCCAGAGACACACGGCCCAGAGGAGAGGATCTGCTGAGGGCAGCCCTCGGCCGGGGCCGAGCCGTAAGGTCCCCTCGGCCGCTGTGTGGCGCGTGGTTACCATCGTGCTGACAATGTATTTATTAGTAACTGTGGACCTGTCACGTAAGATAAGATCTCAGGGCCAGAACGTTGAATTTGGGCAGCTGTATGTTTGCAGTGGCGCCTCAGCCGCTGCTTCCTGGGGCGTTTACCTAGCTAATCCACCATTTCATCCTTGACTGAGCTCTTTACAGGATTCCCGTGGCTGAGGGGAGAGAGCTGTGAGTCCCTAAGTGCACAGAATAGACATACTTCCAATCGGGGCTCCGTGGACCCCGGGTGGCTCTCCATACGACGTGTGAGTTAACACACAAGTCCTCTTCCCAGGTGAACAGGCACAAACGCAATTCCAAGGACACACAAAGCACAAAACGGAGGAAAAGCAGGAGACCTGGCAGAACCCAACTCACGACTGCGTTCCAGGGAAGCGGCCCGAGGGGCTGTGTGCACGCTGTGCTTGTCATTCTACTGAGAACCCTCTGGGATGCATAACGTCTACATCCAAAGGTCTCCCCTCAGTATCGGAGCTGCTGCTTGTAAGTTAGGTGAGAGGAGCAGCCTCTTCCCAGCTCCCAGGAGGCTGCCTGGCCCCCTGAGAATGGGCACCGCCCGCGTGGGCCCCCTGAGAATGGGCACCACCTGCCTGGCCCCCTGAGAATGGGCACCGCCCGCGTGGGCCCCCTGAGAATGGGCACCACCTGCCTGGGCCCCTGAGAACGGGCACCACCCGCCTGGGCCCCTGAGAACGGGCACCACCCCCTGGGCCCCTGAGAACGGGCACAGCCACCACCCAGCCCGAGGGGATTTCTGCATAAGGGGAGACTCGGCTGGAAGCTGTGCGCGGACTCCGCTATCTGACCTGCACTATCAGGTGGTGAAACGACAGCTTCCTGGAGACCTGGTGTGAGTGGGTCTGTTTCACCATCCTGTGCATTTGGTTCGCACTGACGCTTAGTTAAAAGAAAACCTTTCTCCAGGCTCTGGGAAGAGCAGCTGAGCACGGCCCATTCCGCCTCTACTGGCGCGAGGTCACCCAGCAACAAGCCCAAGTGAAGACATCAATTCGCAGGAACTCACAGAGGGCAGACTCGTCACAGCCGCCCACTCCTCCACAGAAAAACGATCACAAAGACAACAATGTGCTTCCGATTACGACCTCCAGAGTCAGAGGATAGAACCGCAATAACAAGAGAAGAATACAAATTAGGAGCCCGGAGGCGAGGCGAGGGAATGACGGAGAAGCTCCCCTCTTCTCAGCCTCCTGATGTGTCCCTGCAGCCCCCCCAGGAGCTGGACGACGCCTGTACCTTGATGTTGGATTCAAAGTGACCCTGGATGACCTATTATTTACCTTTTTATGAGCTAGAATAATGAGTGGAACAGACACAGAACGGTGCCCGAGACTGGAGGGGTGAACGTGGACTAGGTAGGAACTCCCCCTCACTCTTCCCGTCCCCTCGGGAAACCTGTGTCGCCCTGGAAGGTGTTCTGTGTCGGCTCCACGCTCCTCCTAACAGTCACCTCCATGCCTGGCTCCCTGCGGGTCACCTTCCTCTCAGCTGTCAGCAGTGATACCCGACGCAGGGAGTCCGCTGCTGTCTCGCACTGCACTGCTGACTCCCCTCCCATGGGGGAGCAGCTCTTTTCCTTCGACGTGAAGTTCATTCCATCTCCCTAACGTCTCTGCGGGTGAACATGCTCTTCCCCAGGTGTGTGGCCTCCGGAGCTGAGCCGTGTTTCCACCAGATGAGTTCTGCTCTCACTATGTTTCCTCTCATGTGGAATCGCAGGGGGAAGAATGCACGGCCCCAGCGTGACTTTCGGAGACCATGTGGCCCCGGGGACATATCTGCCCTTATAAGGAAGACTGGATGACTCTACCTAATAGACTGACTCCCTTAGACTCTCAGTTCCAAGCCGTGTTTCTCCCAAATCAGTTTCCCTCAGCAACACAGCAGGGGGCGAGGAGGAGGCTGCTGTGCAGTGAGACAGGTGCTCCACCGAAGAGGGGAGGACAATGACTCACAGCGGATCCTCCCAGGTCATTAGGAGACACAGGGGAGAACGTTTGCCTGACTGCCGTCTGCCCGTGCTGCTGATACCCCCACGGGCGTTGCAACATGGCCCACACCCCCCAGGCCAGCCGTGCTTCCTGAGCCAAAGCTCCTGAGGACACACCGCGGAACACTGCGCACGAGCATGCCGCGGAGAAATTCACGGAAACGTACTTCCAAGTCAAATGTATTTTGTTCGAAACTCACAGTTAGTTATTTTCAGAGAAGCAAAATGGAAGGATAATGCCTACACCTCATTATGTAAGAAAAGCAAAAGAGATGAGCTGAAAATGAGTTTTTAAGGATGGAATGCATTTCTCAGAGGGATCTGACTCAGCTGTTTAATTGTGAAAGAAAAACAATATTAGCATTTAAGTTAATTTGCCCAAATCTGACAGAAATCTTTAAGAGCTATTTTGAAATAAACTTTAAGTTGAGCAATCTCAAATGAACTGTCAGAAACAATCTCATTAAACATATTCCAGGGAGTGTGCAATGAAGCTCACTTCTTTTCGTTAAAACAGCACTTTGCCGATGGAAGAGTGGTGCCTTCTTGCCCTGTCAGCACGTGCACCTGGTCCCTGGGCAGCTCCTGCTTGGGCTGTGATGGGCGTGCCTGGGGGCACTGAGAGCAGACCTGCCACTGGGACTCAAGGTTGCAAGAGACCAAAACTCTGCCTTTTGTTCTCTCAGACAGTGAACATGTGAATGGGAGAAAAGGGTTTAAACCCATGTTTAATCATCTTACCTAATAATAGGCAAACATGCAAATTGACCATCCCTTTGCTACACCTACCAGCCAATCGGATGAGTATGCAAATTAACCAAAGATGGCGGTTAATTTGCATACGTAGGCACCCAGGGGCAATCGGAGCCTGCAATCAGAGCTGAGGGGTCCCCTGCCCAGGCCTAACGCCTCGACCATATGCATTAGGCCTGGGCAGGGGCGGAGCCGGTGATGGCAGGGAGCAGGGAAGGAGCCAGCGGTCACGTGGAGGAGGGGCGGAGTCAGTGATTGCGGGGAGCTGGGGGTCCCCTGCAAGGCCTAATGCCTCGGCCACAAGTGTTAGGCCTGGGCAGGGGTGGAGTCAGCGATCACGGGGAGCAGGGGCGGAGCTGGCAATGGTGGGGAGCTGGGGATCCCTGCTCAGGCCTAACGCCTTGGTCAGAGGCATTAGGTCTGAGCAGGGGCAGAGCCGGCAATGGCGGGGAGCAGGGAGGAGGCCAGCAATGGTGGGGAGCAGGGGTGGAGCCGGTGATTGCAGGAGCTGGGCAGGGGCGGAGCCCACAATGGCGGGGAGCAGGGGCGGAGCTGGTGATTGTGGGGAGCTGGGGGTCCCCTGCCCAAGCCTAATGCCTTGGCCAGAGCCGTTATGCCTGGGCAGGGGCCGAGCCAGCAACTGGTGTGAACTACAGAGGAAACACCTTTTCTGACCACTCATTGGCTAAGCTCCCTGTATGTCACTGGTAATATTCTTAGTAACTTGGGTAATAAGAATCCAATAAGGTGATCTAGGGTTTTTCCACCAAACTCCTGGAAAAAAAACAAAGGTCCACTGCTGAAGGGCTAAGAAATGTCATATCCTGCCCTAGCCGGTTTGGCTCAGTGGATAATGCCTTGGCCTGCCGATGGCAGGGA
>NW_006289398.1:8072005-8092693 GCF_000327345.1 Myotis davidii
GGGAGTCCGTGTTGATGA
Source organism: Myotis davidii (assembly GCF_000327345.1). Taxonomy (NCBI): domain Eukaryota; kingdom Metazoa; phylum Chordata; class Mammalia; order Chiroptera; family Vespertilionidae; genus Myotis; species Myotis davidii. Next base: position 8,072,024 of record NW_006289398.1, read on the forward strand.
AAACACCTTGGTGGCTGCGGTGACTGGTAGTGGCTGCAGCAGCGGGGTGATGGGGCTGGTGCCTTCGCCTGATCAGCCCGGTTGCCTCCCACAAAGGGAGGCCAGACTGTAGCTTAGGCCCGCTCTCCAAGGGGAGCAGGGAGTGGGCCTAAGCCATCAGTAGGACATCCCTGAGGGCTCCCAGTATGTGATAGGGGGCAGGCTGGGCTGAGGGACCCTCCCCCCCCAACTCCCCATCCAGTGCACAAATTTTTGGGCCTCTAGTTTAAACTATAAAATCCTGACAGCGAAGATCTCGGCTGAATTATTAAATGAGAGACACAAACCATATAATAACTAGCAAAATAAACAAGACTCCACTTGACTTTGATGTTAAATACATTCAGCACGCTGCTTCTCAGCTGTGATTTCTGTAATCTGGCTCAACCTCTCTTGTTAAATACCTTTAAATCTGTTCTCAAATTTTGGCTCAAACGTTTTTCTTCCTCCATGTGTCATATGCAGTAAATGCAGGTGGAGAGAGCCAGGGTTTATGTAGAAGAATCAGTAAAAATTTGGAAACATAGTACTGGGAGTCTGAGCAAACAGACAAGGAAAATATATAAAAGGTATTCAAATCGGAAAGAAAGAAGTAAACTTTTATTATTTTCAAATGACATGATACTGTATATGGAGAACCCTAAAGATTCCACCAATAAATGAATTCAGTAAAGTAGTGATACAAAATAAATATTCAGATATTGGTTGCATTTTTATATGCCAATAATGAACTATCAGAACGGAAAACTTATAAAATAATCCCATTTACAATAGCATAAAAAAGATTAAAATTCCTAGGACCAAATTTAATCAAGGATGTAAACACCTATACTCAGAAAATTGTAAGACACTGAAGAAAGAAACGGAAGAAGATACAAATAAATAACAGTACGTATCATACTCATGTACAAGAAGAACTAACATCATTAGTATGTCCATACTACTCAAAGCAAACTATAGATTAAATGCAATTCCTATCAAAATACCAATGGCTCATTTCACAGAACTAGAACAAATAATCCAAACATTTATATGAAACTACAAAAGACCCTGAATAGTCAAAGCAATCTTGAGAAAGAACAAAGTTGGAGGAATCATGCTACCTGACATCAAATTATACTACAAGGCCACAGTAATCAAACAGTATGGTATTGGCATAAAAACAGACTAAATCAATGGAACAGAATAAAGAACCCAGAAATAAACCCACAACTATATGGTTAATTAATATTTGAAAAAGAAGGCAACAACATATAATGGGTAAAGATAGTCTATTTAATAAGTGGTGTTGAGAAAATTGAAAAAATATATGCCAAGAAAGGGAACTAGACCATCTTCTTATATCATACACAAGAATAAACTCAAAAACTGACTAAAGACTTAAATGTTAGACTCAATACCATAAAACTACTAAAAGAAAACACAGGCAGCAAATCTATCACTTATATGTGGAATCACACATTTCTCATAGCAATATTTTTTCTGATATATCTCCTCAGGCAAGGGAAATAAGAGAAAATATAAACAAATGAGACTACATCAAACTAAAATGTTTTTGGACAGCAAGGGAAACCATCATCAAAATGAAAAGGTAACCTATTAAATAGAAGAAAATATTTGCCAATGATACATCTGATAAGGGGTTAATAACCAAAATTTAGTAAAAAAAGAACTCATACAACGAGATGGGCAAGGGACCCAAACAGGCGTTTCTCAAAAGGACATACAAATGGCCAATAGAATTATGAAAAGGTACTCAACATCATTAATCATCAGGAAAATGCAAATAAACACCACAATGAGATGTCACCTCACACCTGTCAGAATGGCTGTCGTCAATAATCAACAAACAGCAAGAATTGGTGAGGATGTGGAGAAAAGGGAATACTCGTGCACTGATACAGCCTCTGAGGAAAGCAGGATGAAGGTTCCTCAAAAAATAAAAAATGGAGCTGTCCATTTATTCAAAGAAACCCAAAACATTAATTCAAAAGAATACATGCACCCTGTGCTCACTGCAGCATTATTTACAGTAGCCAACATCTGGAAGCAACCTGAGTTCCCGTCAGCAGACGATTGCATAAAGACATGGTACATATATACAACGAATATTACGTGGCTATAAACAAGAAATCTTACCATTTGCAACAACATGAATGGACCTAGAGAGCATTATGCTAAGTGAAATAAGTCGATCAGAGAAAGACAAATACTGTAAGGTATCACTTATATGTGGAATCTAAAGAACAAAATAACCAAAACAGAAACAGACTCATAGATACAGAGAGCAGATGATGGTCTCAGATGTGAGGGCGGTTGGGGGAACAGGGTAAAAAAGGCGAAGGTACTGAGAAGCACAGATTGGTGGTTACAACACTGTCACAGGGGTATTTGCTGGCGTATAAGACGACTGGGCGTATAAGACGACCCCCTAACATTTCCACTCAAAATACAGAGTTTGTTATATACTCGCCGTATAAGACTACCCCCTCTTCCGCACACCTTCCACACACCAAATAAAAGGTAAAAACAATATCAGATTGATTTTAACATTTTAATTTATATTCAAATGCTTATGACATGCAGGAAAACTGTCACAAGGCTGTATGTAATCAAACATATACATAAAACAGTGCAAGTTTATTACCGGTAAACATACCGGTAATTCACTAAAGAAAACACACTCTATAGACTGGTACCGTAGATGCTTCTCAGGAACACAGGCAAGCAGCCCACAACCTAGAGGGACTGTCAATGATAGAAGAAAGATAACAAATAGAGGGAGAGAGCAAGTGCCGGGCAAGTCCCTAGCAAGTTTGCTGGCGTGACAGTTTCACCTTAAAAGCCTTCAAACTCCTCTTCATCATCTGATATTAAAAGTTCATCAACGACATCTTGGTGCCATGATAGGGATGATAGGGGTTTGACTGGTCGACATTTTCTATGCGGTACTGTACAATGGGCCAGTATTGTGGTTGGCTGTTGACTGTATACAAAGCCTGATTTGATTGGTCCCTGCTCCCTGTTTGCCCGCCCTGTCACTATAGCAGTCTGGTCCACCCTTGCATCAGCATCTCCCTGGGACCTCACTAGTGTGCAAGTGCGAGCTCTTGGTAGATTTTTCAAGTGTGGTAAAATCTCATAACAGCAAAATTGCATAACAGCCGAGCATACACCCAGCAGCGCTGCTGATGCCTGAACAGTATGTGGAATGAAGTGGGCGGGCATCGGGAGGCCACTATGGCACGGGGCAAGCACTATGGGCAGTCTATCTGCAGTGTACCTGGCATATAAGACGACCCCCCACTTGGAGGCATATTTTTCAGGGCCAAAAAATCGTCTTATACGCCGGCAAATACAGTAAGTACGGCGGAGGGAATAGAGTCAGTAACATTGTAGTAACTGTGTGTGGTGCCAGGTGGGCTCTGGAAATACTGGGGGAACACTCTGTAAAGTAGAGGATTGTCTAACCACAATGCTGTACGCCTGAAACGAATACAAAATAATACTGAATGTAAACTGTAATTTAAAAATACTTGGAAAACCCTCAGTGATAGTATGTTTGTTCAAACTACTGTCTTTACGGGCCTGGTTCAGGACCCAGTGCTGTAATCTGGCCACAGCAGAAAGACAAACAATCCCACGGTGCAGGAAAGGTCTACGACGCATTGAGGTGGCTGAGATGTATTTAGTTGGATCAACAGAAGCAAGGAAAAAGCAGAAAAACCTATTTTAATAAGTTAATAAAATAAAAGTAAAATATATTTCATTTCTAAGATCCAGTTATTTCTTTATGCCCAAACTGAAACTCTAGACTGATGAGTTTCACACAGAAGGTAAGCTTTTCTATGTAAGCCACTGTAAAAAGCAACTGTTACGTTACTAACACAGGAAGCTGCTGGCACTAGGTGTGGTGGGTGATCTTCCTCCTTTATTCCTGCGGCACATGAACAAAGGAGAGTCTTATCAGAGACGAATCAGCTTTAGAGAACCATTCCAATGAGGCGGAGACAGCCAGGAACGGAACTGTGCCACATCCACCACCACGGTCACTGACAGAGGGTCCCCTTAGCAGACTGCAATCGCTGCACACTTCCCCGCTGATTCCACAGCATCTCCTGGTGCACAGTCGGCAGACATCTCACTCACACCGCCCAGCTGCCCAAGTTCTACTGCCTCGTATCTCACAGCTCCCGAACTATAAGCAATACTTCTTCTTTAGAACCCAGTGTGTGTGCGCACGCACACACACACACACACACACACTAGCACACACAACACACATCCAGGCCACATTCCAGACCCATTGAGTCAGTCTCTGAGCCGGGCTCTGCCCTCTGTCTATTTTAGATATTCCACAGGTGACGACAATGTGCAATCAGAGTTGAAAAGCACAGGCCTATAAATTTCAAAGGAGAAAAACTGAGCACCAGAGAGTTTAGAAGATTTGGTTGTAGGTACTGGGAACCAAGCTTAGCATCCAGACCCCTTGACCCCATACAACTGTAATTTTCGTTCAGAATTTGCCAGTTTATGTTCTGTGGTAATAATATTGGCAACAACTAATATTTTCATAGCTTTTATAGCTTGTATAGAACTTTCATATTAAGTAATTTTGGCTGATCATTTGAAACACTACATAAAACCATCAATTTTGTTTGTTTCCAACACAAAGTGGATGAGCTGTTGCCAAGTGTGTCCTCCCAGAGACAGTGTGCATCTTAGAAGAACTTATCAGTGGAGCAATCACTCCACGATTGCATAACAGCAAGGAGTCATCTGTGACTAAATTCTCATGTTGATCAAAGCACATAATGTCAGAGCTTAAGACTGCTGCTTATTAAGAAAAAGAATATCTATAAAGACCAATTTTATTGAAAAAAACTACTCATAATTGTGTCTGGGCACACAAAGCTAGACAATTCGTGCAGTAGGTGCATGGGTGCTTTGCAGGGCAGACCCTCTTGGCGCCACGGGAAATTCAGATCTGGGAAATGGTCCCATAGTGCCTGGAGTGGGCGGGTTCTCAACAGGATGTGTGGGGTTAATGTCTACAGGGACAGTGCTTTTCAGTGAACATTCATTCTAGGAGGAAAAGAAAGTAAGTAGATATGATGTAAGAAAAAGTAAATAAATGCTGAGAAAGTGCCCCGGTGGCAGAGAAGGGGACACTAGGAGAGCTCACAGCTAGCACTGCGGGGCTGTGTGTCCCTGTTCCGAGACCCAGACGGCGCTGAGCGGATCTCGTCACGTCCCCCTCAGCGGGTCTGCTGACCACCGACTGTAGTCTGGAAGGAGTCGCCCCGCACGTGTGAAACGCCCACCAGCTTTCAGACTTCGCATCAACAGGTAACCTATTTCATTAGTTGATTTCAATATCCATTTCTTTGTTGTTAGATGTTAAATTGATAAAGTCCTAGGAACACTGAATGGAAGAAAATATTGGAATTGTTTTCCCGTACTTCATAAACTGGACTTCAGGAAACTTTAAATGTATATGCATGGCTCACACCGGAGACCAGCGCTGTACTTTTACGGGCAGCACTATGACCCTAAGAGCTTCAGCAATGGGCCGTCTCACTGAGCCTTCCACCATCCTAAGGGGCGAGTACTGTACTGTACACGAAGCACATCTTAAGTGAGCTGTCTGGAATCACCCGATGAGCAAAGAGCCTACCACATGGCCAGTGCTGCGGGTAAACTGAGGAAAGCCGCATGGCAGGTAACGGTGACTCAGTGACCAAATAGCAACTGTTCAGTGGCTTTCCTTGGCCTGAACTGTGCAAAACTTGAAGGTGTCAATTCTAAATCTTTGCAAATTGCGATGGTGAGGATTCCTGAGAGAAAGAGTGAAGGAATGTTACTGGGTGTGATTGAGAAGCTACCTTGTACCTTCTCAGCTGTCACTATGGCTGCTTTCCCTTGTGCGCCCTCAGAAGATGGCACTACCTGCCAATGTCCCCGAACCTCGCAGGCCAGACCACATGGCCAGCCCCCACATGGCTCTTTCATGTGGGGGAGGACAAGCAGGTGTCCCAGGCTCCCACCTCCTGGAAGTCACCGCACTGAAGCAAATTTGGATTTCCAAGGAAGAGGAAATCTCCGTGTAGTTTCATCACACTTCTACCTCCGGGCGATATGCAAATATTGGCATCAAAAGCCCAAGACAGTGGCTGATAGATCTTTGATGTGAAAATGGTTGCACTGGGCCTGACGTTGCTCAATCAGCTGGTACATGGGAAGGAACCAGAAGGAACACACCCCAACAGGAAGCCGGGAATCGAGTAGAGAACAGGCTTAACCACAGAGAACGAAGACAGGCCTGCCCCACTCCCTGGGCACGGAGAGAGAGAAATGATATCGTGGCTGGGTTAATGCAATGTCAGTTATAGAGAATCATTCATGTACAACTTTTCTAGTCCTGCTTCTGTGCAAAAGTCAGCTCAGGGCCGATGGTCTGAGCTTACCTCGGGTCTGGCGTCCTCGGAAATGAGGCAGAGACGATTCCCTGAAGAGCTGAGGGAGGACTCTGTGCACCCAGAAGCTGTTCTCATCCTGGGCAGAGAGAGAGAGAAAGAGAGAATGAGGAGTCTTCCTTGTAGGGCTCAGGAGACAAGAGGCACTCCAGGGAGCTCAGAGGCTGACGGAGTGGCTGTGGGGGCTGGAACTGATCTGCACAATGTGGCTGTGGCTCTCGGAGGCCCCACAGGTCAGGCTAAAGCATCTCCCGCTGGTCAGTGCAGGGCCCACGGGAAGGCACGTCGTTCACAAAGGCGTCTCCATTAAAGGCCAACCCTTCCCATAAAATTCCCAGGTCTTAAATTCCAGTAAATCAAAAATAAAAAAGAAACTATTACCTGTCACTCCGTACATTTTCATACAGATTCACCTTAGGGTTCCTGAATGGTAAGCTTTCTCACAACAGCTAAAATCTGTTTAATTCTACAGGTATTTGGAATGTAAGTAAGAGCCAAAGTGAGTGTGTACCCGGTGTGAAGAAATGACATAGACCCTCGACGCCAATAATTTGTGATAAAAACAACACAAACTTATTTAAAAACATTTTTTCACAATAATAACTAACACAGTCTAGTTAACATTTTTACTTTGACCCAATTTAACATCTGGGGAACTTATTCTGTAGATATTCGGCATATATGAAATACCACGTGTTTAAGGATACTGACTGTGGCATTATGTAGGATAGCAAAAGTCAGGAAAAACTGTGAGTGCCTATTAAAAGTTGCCTGGTAAAATAAACCACTAGATAGCCACTAAAAAGGATATTATGGAGTCATTTTAAAAAAGAAAAGGCTTGAAAGCACTAAATACTTTTTAAAATACTAAAATGGAATTATAGTCCTGATAAATATTATTTTAAAATCAAATGACATTACAGTGTTTAAAGCAAACTACCCTTTTCATTATAAACATGTAGGCACGTGTGTAGGTCTGGCTTATCCAGGGAGGGGTCTTGCTGAAGTGTCTGCCGCTCAGGTGAGCTCACTGCTCAGGTGAGCTGCACTTGGCTGGGCTGGAGAGCAGGTCTCACGGCCTCTCCAAATCACCTGCAGCACCTTTACAATTTTATATCATGAATTTGTATTCATCATTATATATATTATATACACACACACAAACACACACACACATACATACACACACACCTACACACACACACACACACATATATATACATACTAGTGGCCCAGTGCATGGATTCCTGCACATTGAAAGGAAATTAATTAGAAGAAATATTTTAATATTGCTATTCACCCTTTCTCTATAATAGAACTGTCAATCAAATTCATGATCGACAATGACAGACCGAAACACACATGTGTAATTGGTGCCAGCGAGAGCTTTATATGTATTGTGCACGCGCGAGTCAACATTTATTTTTAAACAAAAACTCGTGCACTTGGGGGGATCCCTCAGCCCGGCCTGCATCCTCTCCTAATCCAGGACCCCTCAGGGGATGTCCACCTGCCGGCTTAGGCCCCCTCCCCAGGGGATCTGGCCTAAGCTGGCAGTCAGACATCCCTCTGATAGGCCGGGAGCCCTTGGGGGATATCTGACTAACTAAGCCGTTAGTCGGACATCCTTAGCGCTGCCGATAAACTGAATACATAAATATAACCCACTTTACCAAGATCATAGTATAGCTCTCCAAATAATCACATGGGGGAAAATTAAACACAGATTTGTCCCAAAATTTAGTAAACAATTGGTTATGCTCAAATACTGGTTCTGAAATATTTATAAATTCAGGAAACAATCATCAATCAAACAAATACTAACTTTGGATCACAGTGTAACTTCCAGAAAAATAAATTTAGGAACTAATATTTAAAATGGGGGGGGGGGGAATTATTATATATACACTAGAGACCCTGTGCACAAAAATTTGTGGACTCTGGGGGTCCCTCAGCCCAGCCTGTGCTCTCTCTCACAGTCTGGGACTCCTAGGGGAATGTCCACCTGCCGGCTTAGGCCCCCTCCCCAGGGGATCTGGCCTAAGCTGGCAGTCAGACATCCCTCTGATAGGCCAGGAGCCCTTGGGGGATATCTGACTAACTAAGCCGTTAGTCGGACATCCTTAGCGCTGCCGCGGAGGCAGTTTCTGGCTGAGCAGCGCTCCCCCTGTGGAAGCGCACTGACGACTAGGGGAGCAGCTCATGCGTTCAGCGTCTGCCTCCTGGTGGTCAGTGTGCGTAATAGTGACCGGTAGTTCCTGGTTGTTCCACTGTTAGGGTCAATTTGCATATTACCATTTTATTATATACTAGAGGCCCGATGCATGAAATTTGTGCAAGGGGTCTGGCCCTCGCAGCTGCGGCAGCACACAAAGGACATGAGTACTATAAATCTATCATTGCCAAATAAAAAAGCATCAAAATTTGCTAAGCTAAATAAAATAGAAGGAAATGTAAGTGAAATTCCGTATAAAGTCAATAACAGGAAAATATAACTGACTGCCACAGATCCGATAATAAAGAGACACTGCTTCCAAATAACATATTGTTCTAGTGAAAATACAGATCCCTCTTTCAACCCTGGAACAAAGATTAGCTTTAGGTGCCACAAAATATTTATAAAAAATATAAATATTTATGACTGGAAGCAAACCTCAATAAACCTCTTAATGTAGAAATCTCCTGTTCTTATCATCATGCTGATCAGCACACACAGCTGGCCCCTCCCCAGGACCCGCCGGAGGAAGGAAAGACCAGACGCTGAGTGAGGAGAAGCCCTGGGAAGTGCTGTGTTTCGAACATAGGTCTCCCCGTGGTGCTGGCTCCAGCTGTGGCCAGAGGTGGGTGGGCCGGCACCAGCCTCACAAGGGAAAAGGAGTCTGTGGCCTCACTGCTCATGTCTGACCTTACATCCCTGTGGAAATACCTGTGGCAGAAATATAAATAAACTTTTATTTTTCGTTTCCGGGAGGGTTAAGGATGTGTGCTTTAGGAGTCAGGGGGTGGGGAAAAGACACAAAGGAAATGTCACTTAAAAAAATCAGCTGCCAAAGCGGTCTGCTGTGAGCAACACAGGATCCAGGGGCTTTGCCCTCCGACAGAGCTCGGCGTGCGGGAGCTGCACTACTGTGGGCGGGCGCGTCTGGTGAGGCCCAGGAGAGGAGATGTGTGTCCAGTGGAGCAGATTCCTCCCACCGTCCAAACTGCACCACATTCTGGGCAGCGCCGTCCACAAGGAACCCCCTCCCCCGTCACCCTGGGAACACGTGCAGGAAACAGAGATCAATCAGAGGCCGAGGGAAGCGCTGGAGGAAGGTGGAGGACATCAAAGTGCTCCGAGAAAAACCAGGACAGGACGGTTGAGGTGACGTCAGCGAGAAGGAAACAGCCCGGACACACCAACAAAGAAGCTGGGCGGCCTGACAGCGGTCGGCCAAGGATGGGGACTGACCGCTGGAGAGCTGCTGTCACGGCCACACGGGACGCTGCTCAGGGCCAACACTTCCTTCCACGCAGACTCTGAGCTCCACAGGGAACGCGGAGCACCTGCTCCACAGGCACCGGGCAGTTCGGACCCAGAAGAGAAAGGTCTGCCCTCTCGGAGCTGTCGGCTTCCACGTGGAAAACTGTTGGGAAAACTAAATCCAATGATTCTGACACATGAAGCCTTCCCTCCCTTAGGGTCCACATGTACAAACAGGTTTCTCCTGAAACTTGCTTCAGTCCTTTCAACTCTCCCTTCCTCCGAGAAAGGGTACTTGTACGTGTACCGTTTGGGCCACCCAGAGACCTCTGTCTAGAATGTATGAGATGGACTGTGCAAAAACTTTTAATGTGGACACTTGGTAGTGACATGAACTATGAATTGTAATACCAGAGGACGTAGAATACGGAGAGGAGTGAATAAAACCCATAAAAACACATGCAAGAGGAAATCAAACTGAGGGGAGATCGATACAAACAGTGAGAAAATAACTATGAAAATCTGTAAGGGGCTGCATGTGATCAGACGCTAGGAGTGAGCACATCTCACAATAAAGCTCAGGCCAACAGGCCTGCTGAGCGCTGTCTGTGCAGGGAGGCCGACAGGTTTGAAAAGAAGGAGTAGACTTGCCACCACCCACCCATTCCCTCCGCAGGCACGTATTAACTGAGCATCTACAAGTGCCACACACTCCTCCAGGCCTTGGAATACAGTGGGGAATAAGATCTATTCAGGCCCTGACCCATGAGAGTCAGAGTACGTTTGGAAAACTTAAAACACAGACATTAAAAAGAATGAGGGTTTTCTAGTCCAGATGTGGGAGTCATCACTCCATTCTAACAAACCCAAGAACCACCAGCGCTCCTTAGATCCATTAAGAAGTAAGGTCCCAGGGCAAACTGCTGCCCACACAACCGGGAAGTCAGTGAGTACAGTGCATCACGCTCACTGCAGGGAGCCCTGAGCAGAGACCTCCAGGGGACCCCAGCCACTGGGGAAGGGGTGGACAGCAGCTGTGGCGATGGACAGCTGAGATTCGGTGTGGGCAATCCTGAGAGTCCAACTCCAGAACCAGTCACCTCGCCAAAGGAGCAAAATCATGACATCCAACTCCTCCTTGGGAACCGGGCAGGCAGGCGGGGAGGAGAGTGAAACACTGAAAGTACTGAGCAGAAGAGCCACCCAGGCAGAACGCAGGCCTGTGAAATTATCACTCAAAAGTGAAGGAGAAATAAAGACTTTCTCAGACAGAAGATGGGCTAATTTGTTGCGGGTAGACCTGCTTTATAAGAAATATTAAAAGAAACTCTTCCGGGAGAAGGTAAATGATACTGGTCAGAAACTCAGAACTCCATACGAAGGAGGCGCATCAGAGAAAGAACATGTGCAGGTAAAATAAAAACTTCTGTTCCTTATTCTTAACTGAACCATCAGATAATAACTGGCTCAAAATAATAGTAGCAGCCATCACTGAACTAGTGTGCTCACGTGTACACATGTGCGTGTGTGTGAGATGAGGGGCAGCAGGTGCTACCGGAGAGGGCGGGAGAGTCGTGGCTAGTTGTTGTTACTACAAAGCTCTCGCACCACCAGGAAGGTGCAGTGATATTTTGAAAGTGGACGTGGATTAGCTGCAAGTACATGTTGTGAAATGTAGGGTACGAGATGGAATAGCAAATCGAAGTTACGTTCTCACATGTTTCCTCTCTCTCTCTCTCTCTCTCTCTCTCTCTCTCTTTCTCTCTCCTCTCTCTCTCTCTCTCTGAAATCAATCAATCAATAAAATTTTAAAGGCCTGAATTGGAACTTCAGTTGCATTTTGTCCTGCAACTAACTTTTTTCCTTATTAACTAATATTTATATTCAATAACCACCTTTTTCTGCATGCAGATACAGCTCATTCCTCTACAGGCTACAGAGCAAGGAGACAAAATTTAGATTAGAGGCCAATGTTTTGGAGCTTAGATCGTATTTTACTTTTTCTCTTCTTTGATTTTTGGAAAAACAATGACCCATTTTGTCATGTATTCTAGGGTATCATTTCACTTCAATCCAGGGGAGCCCCGTGTCAGTCCCTGTCCCTGTGCTCACTCAGCAGCTCTGCATTTAACTCCTCAGAGCATGGCCAGCTGTGCGGCTTCTGCTTCTGGTGTGCTGCGTTCTATTCTGTTCCTGCGGGAAAGCAGCCTGGTTATGTCAGGTCGGGGGCGTGGCTAGGACCACCCTGTGGAGTGAAACGGGTAACCTTAGAGCTCTGTCACCTACGAACAGCTAACATCCTAGCCAGCCTGTCTCCTCAGCTGTGTGCTGGCCTCTTCTCCGCACCGTTCTCAGCGGTTCTTCTCTGCCTCTGAATATGGACTGAACAGGAGGGAGGGAGTGAAGTCAGCACCCTTGGCTGAACTACGGTGGCTGGATTCCCTGTGAGTTCAGCTCTGTCTGGGTGGACATGCAGCCTCGCCCCTGCTCCCACCGAGAGGTCAGGCCACTTCCCCTCGGGAGCCCAGGGCTTGTGGCACTGAGTTAGCAAAGCTTCCCTGAGCACCTCCTCCTGACCAAGCCCCTCCCAGGGACCCGGACCTGTTTCCAGGAGGACACATAAAACAGCCCTCGGCTGCTCTCCACGAGGGAGTGTCAGCAAACAGAGTGGGAAGGGAAGCAAAGGGGAGAGAGGCTTTGCAGGCAGATAACAACATTGCCAAGACACCCCTCCTCGGGCCTCTCCCCAGAGAACAGGATCCCACCAGGCAGTTAGCAGGGACACAGACGTGTGCAACGTTCACTCTGTGGACGTCCCTAAGCAGAGAAACAGATCATGAATCTGCACGTCATTTTCCCCTTTATCCTCCCCGTGAGAAAGAAGAATTCTTCTCACGAAAGCGTTAAATCCAGCCCTCAGTGAGACTGTGATGTCACGGGATGGGGGAGCACATCGGTCATTCTGCAAGGAGATGGGTGATCGCACTGCATGCCAAGGCTACACCGCAGAACAAGGAGCTTAAGCAAAAGGTGAGAGAGACCAAGATCAAAGTGACGAGACAGCAAAAGGAGCTACATTTCCTTAACTAGACACATTTAGGGGTGAGGGAGTGGTTATACTTTTGCCTTCTTAGTCCTTTTATATGATAAAAGTTCATTCCATTTCACAGATAAACTTCCAGAAACAAAGTGTCCCTTATTCTCTTCTGGCCTATGTTCGTATCTGGAACTGGGATTGGCCTGTGGTTGATCCCTCAGGCCCGTGGTCGGCAAACTGCGGCTCTCGAGCCATATGGGGCTCTTTGACCCCTTGAGTGTGGCTCTTCCTAAGCCATAGGAGTACCCTAATTAAGTTAATAACAATGTACCTATCTATATAGTTTAAGTTTAAAAAATTTGGCTCTCAAAAGAAATTCCTTTGACCCCTGAGTGTGGCTCTTCCTAAGCCATAGGAGTACCCTAATTAAGTTAATAACAATGTACCTATCTATATAGTTTAAGTTTAAAAAATTTGGCTCTCAAAAGAAATTTCAGTCATTGTCCTGTTGATATTTGGCTCTGTTGACTAATGAGTTTGCCGACCACTGCCTTAGGCAATAAATGTGTCTCAGATGCCAGGTACACGCAGTGTGGAAAAGATGAAGCACCAGTCTGCTTGTATTGTTCTGACTTGTAGAAACATGATCAATTGAACCAGAGTAACTTCATTGAGGGCTGAATTGCTATAAAAATGCCAGAAAGGAAACTATTTTATTATTCAAAAATACTTTTAAATGTATTTGATGTCTATAGACTAGATATAACAAAGGGTACCTTGGAATTTTGGTTGTAAAATATTAAGATAAAAAGCAGAAAATTTTTCTTTGACTAAAAAAGTCCTTATCACTCAGAAATGAAATTTTAAAAACTATGCCCTAATGAGAGGTATGAAAATAGAATTTTCAAATTTGTCAATCATATAAGGAAACATTCAGTTTGTCTGATTATTTAGGTTTCTTTAGGTTGCTTGTGTGTCCTACCACTGAATACGTGTGTGTGTGTGTGTGTGTGTGATAAAGGCAGACACTGGCTTGAATTCCAGCTAACCGACTTATGACTTCTGTACCTATATTCTAGGAACCTCTCTCTAAGTTTCCTTACCTGTAGAATGGTAAACACAGCCTTTCAGAGGCTGCTGTAAGGATTATGTAGATAATATGGAGTGAAATGGCAAAAAGGCTGCTCCCTGAAGTCACATTTTTGAGGCCAGATTTCACTTCTTCACTTACTTCTACTCAACTTGGATGAGTTACTTAACTGTTCCCTGCCTCAGCTTCCTCTTCGGTAGTGTGGGGCTGCAACAGTCCCATCATAAAGCTGTTGGGAGATCTAGCTTATTTGATACCCGTGCATGTGAAGTGAAGGCCTGGGTAACAGAACTCAGTCACTGTGAGTTACCTCCACGTCACCCCCCTAACTGCCACCATCATCATCATCTGAACACATGTGCCTGGTAGGAAGTCTGAACACCAGGCAATCTTACACTTGGGTTTTGTTGTTGTTGTTGTTGTTTTAATTTATTTTGTTTATTGATTAAGGTATTATATATGTGTCCTTATATTTTTACTGCCCCCCTAAACTTGGGTTTTTATTTATTTATTTTTATTTTTTAAAATATATTTTTACTGATTTTAGAGAGGAAGGAAGAGGGAGAGTTAGAAACATCAATGATGAGAATCACTGATCGGTTGCTTCTTGCACACCTCCCACTGGGGATCGAGCCCGCAACCTGGGCCTGTGCCCTTGACCGGAATCAAACCTGGGACCCTTCAGTCCGCAGGCCAGCGCTCTATCCATCGAGCCACACCGGCCAGGGCGTTGCATCTTTATTTTAATGAGATGTGCCTTTCTTATTCTTTGTCATGAACTAATTATGCACTCGGGAGCAGCAGGCTTCCACGTTCCTCTCCAATAACATGGTCCCTTGACCTTGTGCTGCTCTCAGCCCCCTAGTCTCAGGTGACTACCAACCAAGACACCACTTGAAACTGATGTAAATGCTGGAAACCGGAAGCCACAGCATCCAAATCTGTGAAGATTAATGAAATGTTTCACATTTTCTTACCCTAATGTCGAGCACTCATCAATTTCTAATTTCCTTAATGCATGTACTGACTTAATATTTTAGATCAGGGGTCCTCAAACTACGGCCCGGGGCCACATGCAAATACAAATATTGTATTTGTTCCTGTTTTATTTTTTTACTTCAAAATAAGATATGTGCAGTGTGCATAGGAATTTGTTCATAGTTTTTTTTAAAACTATAGTCCGGCCCTCCAGCGGTCTGAGGGACAGTGAACTGGCTGCCCCCCTGTTTAAAAAGTTTGAGGACCCCTGTTCTAGATTCTCCTTCTTTATTGAGTCTGTTAGAAATTCCATTAAGGAAGAGTGTCGCTCTGGGAAAGGGACGGACGGCCGTGGAGCCCAGCCCACCACCCCTGTCCAGAGCCCAGGCTGCTGCGCCCACTGCCGAGCTCGGCAGGTAAACGTACACCGTCCCTTTACTGATAGAGCCTCCTGCACATGAACAAGCGAACCTGCAGCTATAACAGGAGTGTGCCTCCTGTGGTCACTCCTGTCCTTCTCCTACCCACTGGGCACTCCTCTGTAAACAGAACCAGAGATACCTGCCCTCGGAGGCCATGGGGTGGTTGCCACAATCCGATATAATAAAAGCCTAATATGCAAATTGTCCCCTCAGGTGGTCGTTGGACCAAGAGACCGGGAGTTCACCGCTTGCTATGATGTGTGTTGACCACCAGAGGGCCGGTGCGGAACATGGTGGGTGTTGGCAACGTGGCGCTGGCAGCGGGTGGCAGTAGAGGCACTGCCAGCCCTGATGGGCCCCAATGGGCCCCGATGAAAGTGGGACTGCGGCGGATGATAGAGTAGGTGAGCGGGCAGCGCCAGGCCACAGCGGGGTACCAGGCAGGATTGCGGGGCTGCGAGGCTGGAGGCAAGAGCTGGGGCCCGATCCCCGCAGGCCACCCCAAGGGACCCCACATGTGCACGAATTCGTGCACCAGGCCTCTAGTATTATCATTATCAATTGATAACAGTAATCAACACAACAAAAACAAAAAGATGTTATAGACTAAAAAGCACTACAAACAAAAATAGTAACAACATTACAGTGAGCTCCACAGATCTGCAAAACCTTTTCTCTTTATCGAAACTCTGTTATAATAATTATTGAAAATAAATCAGTAACTGAAGTTGGGAAACAATTTTAATACGGGTAGTTATTAAATCATCTACTTATATCTTTTAACTACAAAATATCTGAACGCAGCCCGTGGTGGGAAGTGTTTTATTCCCCAGAATCCTGAGCATACACGGAGTCTCTCAGGTGGTAGGTTTCCCCGGCTTTTAAAGAGTCCGCATGTCTTTATAATTTGACCACAACGGCGCTGGAAGAGACACGGGAGAGGGAAAATAATTCATGGTAACAGCTCTCTGCAGAAAGTGAGCCATCTATCTTCCAAGTCTAATGAGCCCGGCTGAGAAAGGCCTTTGAACTCGCTCCTGGCAAGTGGAAACATTACAAGCCATTTGGAGAAGAGCTTTGAACTCCTGGCAAGTGGAAACTTCAGTCCCAGAACCACTGGAGAGGAGAGCCGGGTCAAAAGTGCAGCCGCGGGCGAGTGTTTCCATTCCTGTCTCAGGGAGACCGTAGGTCCTGAGCCGTCATGTGCAGGCAGAGCTCAGCCACTTTCCCGAGGCTCCGGGCCGAGAATGCATCTGCAAGCCATCAGGGTCAGGTAAGCAGCTGAGTGGGTCTCCGCCGGCATCTTAAAAATACTGGCACATATTTGTGATTCCTTAACTAATACAGAATTTAAAGATTTAAAAAACAATACTGGCACAATAAAATAAATAGGAAATGTTAGAGGACACCCAGCATAAACGCGGGGACACCTCTGCTCCGGTGTGTGGTCTGCTTGATCCCGGGTGAGGTGTTTCTACGGAAGCGGCGTGGGAGCCGGTGGCCGTGGCTGCCGTCTGAGGGGTTTGGATGGAGATGCGCTGAGACCAAGGGCTTTGCATCGCAAGCTGACCAGAGACACGAAACTCTTCCCGCCAGGCTTCTCCAAATCAGGAGGACACCCCGGGGCAGGGGGGCGCCGGGTCAGTGGCCCGGAGCGTGTGCCATAGGAAGAGAAAGGCTAACGGCTATAAAACCATCTCTTTAGTCTCTGACTTTAGCACCAAACTCCACAGCCCATCGGGGTGTGGAAGTCACAGTGAGTCTGCGTGTGTGGACCCACCACGTTTCCCCTCGCCTTCAGGAACTGCTGCGAGAGAGTCAATATTCTGACAGACACACAAGCTCGCTTTGTCTTGCAGCCGATACATGACCGATTCCAGGCGAATGCCATTGATGTTACGGCAATGAACACTGGGCTTTGCCCTGTGTACTTCTCATCCATTCATAAAATGAAAATTGCGATATTAATGCGACTTAATCATCTCAAACACAGGCACTAAGTCTGAGGGAAGTTTGAAATGTCAGCTGAAAGAAAACCAATTTATGATAACTCCACACCCAACCCCCTGGTTCACGTTAGTTTACTTTTAAACTTCTCTGAAGGAAATGAATGTTGGCTGGCTGACCACAACTACCCCTTACTGGATTTTATAAAGGCTGTAAAGTATGTCTGGATTAATTTGTATACTTTTGGCATGTGGCAATTTTGAAAGGTTAAAGTTGGTGGCGCCTGAACAGGTTCAATAGCCATCTCAGACGGTGATTAAAAAAAATTGAGTTTATTTAAGGAAAGGGGATGGGGGATGGGGATATCCAAAGAGAAGGGCTACACAGCATTGAGCCAAAGCATAGTGGGTCCATGATGGCAGCAAAAATGTACTCAGGACAGTGCAACAAGGAAGGGCCTAGAACAGTGGTTCTCAACCTTCTGGCCCTTTAAATACAGTTCCTCATGTGGTGACCCAGCCATAACATTATTCTCGTTGCTACTTCTTAACTGTAATGTTGCTACTGTGATGACTCGTCATGTAAATATCTGATAGGCAGGAGGGTCTTAGGCAACCCCTGTGAAAGGGTCGTTCGACCGCCAAAGGGGTGGCGACCCACAGGTTGAGAACCGCTGGCCTAGAAGCACCGACGGAGAGCCCAGGCTGGACTGCCTTGGCTCACGGGAACTCAGAGAAAAGGGGCCTTGGAGACAGGTTCGGGGGTGAGCCTGGATGAGCTGCCGCTGCCCACTGCTCCCCTGTTGCCAGTCTCATGGGGTCCCTGAGAGGTTAGGGGATACATGCCTGTGGGGGAGGGGAAGGGGGAGGGAACTGCACGGAGTGCCCCCTGGAGGGAGAGCGCTCAACTGAGCCCTTTGTCCTGAGAGCATTTCTCTCTCCTCTGGTTTTGCTGCTTTTCTGGCCTGGAGCTGAAATACAACTGAGACCTAGATGGCACCTTCAGGGAGGAAAAGTCAGATTGTCCAAACCTCACAACCAGCAATATGAAAGGTCAGGGGTTCGAGCCGCCGGGCCAGTGATATGAAAGGGGAGGACAGGCTAGCCGGGGGGTGAGGTTCGTCTTCTCAGTTTTGTCCCTACCCCAGGCCTTCAGCACCCTATTGTCTGTGTCTCTGGGTTATGCATATCTGCCCACAAGGTCTTTGGTCGATTACCTCCCACCCACCCTCCCCTACCTTCCCTCTGAGAGTCCGCGCTCTGTTCTGTGCTTCCATGTCTCTGGATCCACTCCGTTCATCAGTTTGTTATTTATATTCTACATGTGAGTGTGATCATGTGATACTTGTCTTTTTCTGATGTACTACCTACTTTTGACACTAAGTCTCCTATCAGGAAATGTATATGCTTATTGCAGAGCCCACGGGCATAGACAATAGTTCGGTGAAGGCCTTGGAGGGGCAGGTGCCGGTGGAAGCAGTCAGTGGGGGGAAACACAAAGGGGACATCTGTAATACTATCAACAATAAAGATAAATTTAAAAGAATTATAACAAAATGTCTCACTAAATATTTTTGAATTAAAATATGTAGGTTCCAGGTGGATAAATTGTCTTTAATTACTCGGGCAATTCCTTGCACTTCCTGGGCCCAAGTGTATTGACTGATTGAATGGGGATGGGACTGACCCACGAATCACAGATGCCTACATAACCTCCACAGTCTTCACAATTCAGCAGGTGAGTATACGACAATAGGTATGGAAGAGACTGTCAAACTGGACAACTCACGTCCCATCTAAGAAAATTAATGCCACTCAACTCCAGCCAGTTTTGTCCATGTGTAAATTCAGACCCTGTGTTCCTAAATGCTTTAATTTTTCAAGATAAACCAAGCATTTACATTAGTGTCGACACCAACCCTATTTGCTTTCTAACCTGCACTGACTTTGCATTTTGTCATGCACATTTCACTTGTTGAATAAGGTGTGTCAGACACCTTTCTAGATGAAAGCCTGTGCCACACTGTGCATTACTCATAACATGATAACCTCAAGACTATCAGGAGAAATATTTAAATTTCCATTTTATGAAGAACCAAATTATTAGATATGCTTTTTAAAAAAAATTACCAGTTTACATAATTAATCAGGGTGCATTTTAATTTCTAACTTTTCTTATTTATTTTATAATGCATCATTGGAAAATGCCAAGGAAATACCCGTTTCTTTTTAATGATGCACGAGTGGAAGGAATTTAAGAAATCAATAAAGTAATTTTGCTTTATAAACGAATGTGAATAAGTGAATTTTAAGGTATGCAAATTATATTTCTATAAAGCTATTAAATAAAATCATATATGGACCTGAGGGTCCCCAGTTTGCAGCTGCCGGACGAGTTGATCTTCACGACTCTGATTGGGAAGGTCTGGGTGGAGCCTGAGAGTCCCATTGCTACCAACACACAGGGGTGATGGTGCTGCCGTCGGGGGCCATGGGAGGACAGGGCGGTCCACGCAGTTGGTGACAGCTTTGCAAGAACAGAATCACTAGAATTAGGTTTACTCTCCTGCTCTCCATAAATAACTTTTTTTGTCTCAGTTATGATCATGGTGCCCAGGTCAACAATAATGATAGGACATCACTGATCGCAGGACGTATTAGTGATGTAAATGTACATATTAGAACTGAGGGAACCGAGTATTCAATAAAGCAATCACTAAATGGTCATGAGCGCCAGGCACATGCTGGGCAGGTTATCACAGCATCACAGCACAGATGAAGGAGCCGCCTCGGACCCACACGGGTACTATGATGCACATGGAAGGGACACCTGATGAGGAGAAAAAAGGCTTTGCTGCATGAAAAACACAACAGGCTAACGCTGTGAGCTGCAGGTCATGTGTGAACTTAAACCCTGGGGGATATTCTCCTCTCTGTAGTCACCAGCTGACCCAGATCAAGAACCGAAGAATAACCGAACATTCAAAGAAGAACTAAAACCAATCCTTCTCAGTCGATTCCAAAAAATTCAAGAGGAGGGCACACTTCCAAGCTCTTTCTATGAAGCCAGGATTACCCTAATCCCAAAACCAGATAAAGATACCACAAGAAAGAGAGACACCCTAGCCCAGCCGTGGGCAAACTACGGCCCGTTTGAAATGAATAAAACTAAAAAAAAAAAAAGACCGTACCCTTTTATGTAATGATGTTTACTTTGAA
>NW_006289398.1:8093086-8094801 GCF_000327345.1 Myotis davidii
CTCTCTTCCCTCCCTCTGCTGGAGCACAAAGTGGGTGGCTCCACAGGGAATTTATTGCATTGGCCCTTTAAGAGGGTGCCTGAATTTCCATCCATTGCTCCCTGGAAGATAGCAACCCTGCTGCTTTTCACAGCCAGATGTTACGTGGGTACCCTTCTCAGTCCTCTCTGCTGGGGGGCCTAACTTGGGAATTAGATCCCACAGCTGAGATATTTCCCTGGAACTTCAGTTGCTGTAGGTGCACCAGGAGCCCCATCCCGCCTCCGCCCCTCTGTCCCGGTCCTTGGGCATCAGGGTTCTCTCTAGCCAGTCTTCTGTTGATTATTTAGGTATAAACTTAACCAACTAAAGACCTCTACTCAAAAAACTATAGGATGTTGAAAAAAGAGATAGAGGAAGACATAAACAGATGGAAGAGCATACTGTGTTCATGGATTGGTAGAATCAACATCATTAAAATGTCCATACTGCCCAAAGCAATCTATAGATTCAATGCAATCCCCATTAAAATACCAATGGCATGTTTCACAGACCAAGAACGAACTCTCCAAAAATTCATCTGGAATAAAAAAAGACCCCGAATAGCTGCAGCAATCCTGAGAAAGAAGAACAAAGTAGGTGGGATCTCAATACCAGATATCAAGCTGTATTACAAAGCCACTGTTCTCAAAACTGCCTGGTACTGGCACAAGAACAGACGTATAGATCAATGGAATAGAATAGAGAACCCAGAAATCGACCAGAACCACTCTGCTGAATTAATATTTGACAAAGGAGGCATAAACATACAATGGAGTCAAGACAGTCTCTTCAATAAATGGTGCTGGGAAAATTGGACAGATACATACCAAAAAATGAAACCAGACCACCAACTTACACCATACACAAAAATAAACTCAAAATGGATAAAGGACTTAAACGCAAGATGGGAAACCATGAAAACATTAGAGGAATCCACAGGCAGCAAAATATCAGACATATTATCTTCACCAGTACAGCTCCTAGGGCAATGGAAACTAAAGAGAAAATAGACAGAACCTGGCTGGAGATCCTGGCTAGAACCTGGCAGACGGAACCTGGCTATGATGATCAACTGAACGCTGCCTCCTTGTCATTCCTTCTTCACCGACTCTGTCCACACCTATGGGAGCCCCTGGACCTGCTGGGGCTGGACCCCAACAGTTACCATTAGGTTTATGTATAAGAAAGTTTCATATATACAGCAGTCCTTTTATCTCTGAATGAATCTAATTTCCATATCCCTTTGCCAATTTAGACATTTACCTCTCCCCTGTTAAGTTTTTGTTCTGTACACAGGCAAATAATTTTTTATATAGGAGCCAAAAAGATACAATGGAGAAAAGAAAGCCTCTTCGACAAGGACAGATCCAGAGATGGAGAGGCATCGATTGGACTGTCGGGCCTCGGAGGGAAGGTAGGGGAGGGTGGGGATAATGGGGAGAGATCAATCAAAGGACTTACATGCAAGCATATAGGCCTAACCAATGGACATGGACAACAGGGGGGTGAGGGTATGAGTGGGGTGAAAAGGAGGTAACGTGGGGATAAGGACACATATGTAATAATATAATCAATAAAAAAATTAAAAAAACAACAAATGGAACTACATCAAAATAAAAAGCTTCTGAACAGCAAAAGAAACCATAAACAAAAGGAAAAGGGAGCCCATTGTATCGGAGAACATGCATGTCAAT
>NW_006289398.1:8095193-8100723 GCF_000327345.1 Myotis davidii
GAGAAATAAGACAGTCAGAGAAAGATAAATATCACATGATCTCACTGATATATGGAATATAATGAACAACATAAAGTGATGAACAAAAACAGTTCCAGAGACAGAGAAGCATCGATCAGACTGTCAAACCTCAGAGGTAGGGAGGGGAGGGTGGGGGTAAGGGGAAGAGATCAACCAAAGGGACTTGGTGCATGCATATAAGCCTACCCAATGGACACAGACACCAGGAGGGTGAGGGTAGGAGTGGGGGGGTGGGGGCAATGGGGGGATAAGGCCACATATGTAATATCTTAATCAATAAAGAAAAAAATTAAAAACAAAAATGACCCGAAGAATATTTTTTCAACAGCTGATCTTGTTTTCGGTGAAGGCAGTGGTGGGTGACATAATGGAGGGAGCTACAAATACCTCTGGTTGCAACAGATCATCATAGCCCGGGAAACTCGGAGACACTAGGACTTCGTTTCTTAACAAGTACACACAGGTTTAAAATGTTTCTCCCCAGGACAAAAGTTTGACACCACAAAATATGCCCCTAGTGACCAGAGCCCCTGATACCTGCTTTGTGTTGTGGAAACAACTGCTCAGTGGGCCCCAGTCCAACGTCCTCACAGAAGCCAAGTTTCTGATTCCTGTTTGAGATCTACCTGTGAACTTCTAACCCTAGAACTGAAGGAGAACTGCATTCCAGGTGAGAAGCAAGAAGATGCATCACTGGTTTTGAACATATGAATTTCAGAAATCATGTTCACATAAATGAAGGCAAACTACTTTTAATACAAATTTTCCTTTTTAAGTCCACAAGTAAATAAATGTAAGGTATGCATATTAAATGACTGTTTTTTAAGACTGTTACGAGAGCATTTTAAATGATACCTTACACACATTTAAGTGAAAGTCACTGCTTACAATTTTATGAAAGTTATTCTAATCTTCTCTTTCCAACAAAAATAGTTTGCATAATTGCGTCTATCTATTAAAATACCGACACATGAAAACTGTAGCATATGCACTGGCAGTCCAACAAGTTTTTAAAAGATAAATCACTAGAGATAAAAAAATAAAAAATAAAAAAATTAGTTGCCATTTTTTAAAATAAGAATGTTTGGATTTGAGCTTAATGTAGCTTTAAAAGAGACCGTAGGAATGCCTGCAATGATTCTCACGGGTTGCCTGGTGTGTGCTCATTAATAGCAAATGCTGTGAAGATGTGTGCTTGTCGATGAGACAGGAGAACGAGTGATGTGGGCACCCCTGTCACTTTCTGTAAGAGGTGTGGGCTGCCTGCTTTATGTCTGCAGGTAAGGATTACTCATTTCCTCTGACATCGTCAAGTGTTCTCCCAACCGCAGGTGACAACATCTGTTGCTACAGCAACTTATCCAAATGCCGAAAGACTGAATCAGAGCGCAGCACCGACATTGTCTGCCACAACCCGGGGCCCCAGTTCTCCGGAGGTGTGACGCTGCAGATCTGAAAGCACCCCAGTGGCATGCCAACCACCACCCTCCAAAATGCACTGAGTCCTCATCGTCACCCTAAGGGCCAGCACAGGTGTCTGCTTCCTGCAGGAACCAGAGATGCCTCCTCAGAAACAGCGAGTTATTTCAGGAGCAATGTGCGCCGAGTGCCTCATCTTTATATATATATTCATTTTTTTATTGATTTCAGAGAGGAAGGGAGAGGAAGAGAGAGAAACATCAATGATGAGAGAGAACCACTGATCAGCTGCCTCCTGCAGGCACGCTGGGGATCAAGCCCACAGCCCGGGCGCATGCCCTGACCAGGAACTGAACCGTGACCTCCTGGTTCATAGGTCAATGCTCAACCACTGAGCCCCGCCGGCCGGCCGGGCTCTTTCTTAGAAAGTTAAATGAGGCGGCGAGGAGATAAGTCTAGAAAAGAGGACACAAGAAGTCACATTTGAATTTTGAAAATAATGTCAACACGAGCTTTCCTTCAAATGCAGGACGAAATTACACTCAGGAAGACGTAGTTTTGGAGTTACTTTCCATTTGCAGCAAAAAGCCAAAGAAAGGCTGCAGGCTTAGACTTGAGGGGTGTTTTCTATTATTTTACTTAATTTTCTTTCTGTTCTTTCATATCAGTAAATGAATTTGAGTTGGAGGTAGGTCTGACTTCAAAGAATAATTTCAGAATCAAAATGACACCTCCATGAGGTTAAAGACAATGACATCATCAGGATCAAGTGTGAAAATAATAAAAATGCATCATCCCAAATAAGTGTGTTTTCCCCATTGGCCTCAGTCCTTTCCTTGGATCTGACTTCTGTTTGACTTGAACTTTGTCCATGAGTAACACCTGAAATCAACACCCGGGCCATCCCTGCCGACAGCCCATCTTATCATACGTCCACATCATCCTGGCTCCTCGGGGCCCAGCCTTGTGCTCCACTGGGGACACAGAGATGCGAAGTGCTCTTCCCCCAAGAGGTCAAGTACGACATCAAGCCAACATGACACCACGGCAAAAAGAAATGCATGGGCTTCACAGGAGTGGCACCGCACCAAGGGCTGCACGCGGCACAGGGGTTCCCAGGAGACGGACCTCAGCGGGGATGGGACGCAGGAAGAGGTGAAGATGGCATTTCAGGAGGGACAACATGTGCAAGGCCATGGGGCTGAGATTAGATCCCTTCAGAAACCCAGGCTGGGTTCTCCCTGAATGGCTCACGGGGACTGAGAGGCTGGGACAGAGCAGCTGAGACAGGAGCCTGGAGGGAGCAGGAGGAGGAAGCACAGGAGGAGGAGCAGGAGCAGGAAGTGAGGTGGGTGCCTTCCAGGATCATCATAATCAAGAATTGAACTTGGGCCTCTTTCACGTAAGTTCTAACAGTCCTAACAAAAATGACATGTTGCACAGATATTTCTCACCTGGATTTGGCACTTTGAATCTATATTTACACCAGGTAATTCTTACATCCCCATGCATGTGAAGGAGGTAAATTTCAGACTGCAGGGCCCAGAGGACACCCCCACAGCAGCCATGCTATCCCAGGGCTCGGCCAGCGTGCCATCAGGACACATTACAGTGTCTCCCACAGGGAAGATGTGGTGGTGATTAGAGGACAGATAAACCATTACCACTTACTAAACCATGGAGCCTAACAGTAAAACCTCCGAATTCTGTGGTAGCTGAGAGAGGTTCCCCCACGACTTAGTGGACAGCAGGTGATGCCGTGAGCAACACTGTATAGTTCAGTGATGGCGAACCTTTTGAGCTCGGCATGTCAGTGTTTTGAAAAACCCTAACTTAACTCTGATGCCGTGTCACAGATAGAAATATTTTGATATTTGCAACCACAGTAAAACAAAGACTTATATTTTTGATATTTATTTTATATATTTAAATGCCATTTAACAAAGAAAAATCAACCAAAAAAATGAGTTCGCGTGTCATAGGTTCGCCATCACTGGTATAGTACATACATCACAGTGGCTGAGAGAGTCGATCTCAAAGCTCTCGTCACAATTGTGAGGATGTTAAGTAGAATGATTATGGTGGTCGTTTCATAATATATGCAAATATAAGTTGTTATGTTGCGCCTCTGAAACTAAGATAATGTTAGGTCAATGATATTTCAAAAAACAAGTAATTTAATATCTATAATAATAAAAGTGTAATATGCTAATTAGACTGGATGTCCTTCTGGACAAAGCTGGGGATGCGAGGGAAGCCTGGGTCCCGGGTGCCAGAGGGAAGCCGGTGCGGACAGCTGGGGGAAGGAAGGTCTACTCTTGCACGAATTTCATGCATCAGGCCTCTAGTCTATAAATAGATTCGCTGAGGCTGGGAGATCTCCAGGTTGAAGGATGATGAAGGAAAGAAGGAATGGGCTAGAGGAACTTTGCTGAGATCAAGAATTAATTGAGAGAAAAGGAAAGAGCAATGTTTTTGTAAGGTAAAACCTTTGGTGATAAATAATTACGAACTGGGTGGGGGGATCAAAGAACCCTGGGGAGGATTTAAATAGCAGGGCAGTGCTGTGCTTCTGTGCTTGTCTGCACTAACTCCCTGGGGCAGCTCTCCCTTCTCCCTCTATGGCTTTGAGTAGATAGCATCTCATTCCAACTCCTTCTTGGTTTGTCTTTCTCTAAGCCCTTGGGATGTTTTTGTTTCATGACAAACACTATAAAAGTGGAAATTGCAGTGGGGACTTCTGTCTCCACCTCCATCACTGGAGCCTCTCTGTGCCTCTGGCTCCTGTCGCCTGTGCCAGGACCAGCACTGGGAGGCAGCCGCTCCTCTTGGCATTTTCCTGGGAAAATATCTATTTTCCAATGTATGAAAAAACATGATCAGACTGGCCTTCTGAGCCTAGCCCAGTTCCCGGGGCCTGTCCCTGTGGAAGAGATGGGGCTACTAGGGCATCAAGAGCGTCCTGCAGCGTGGCCCTGACATCCTGGCACTGGGAGGCCTGGGAGGCCAGCTCCAGCATGCGCCACGTAGGAAAGGGACAATAAACTCCCATCCTGCTCAGCTACTTTATTTAGATTTCCTATTGCATGCAGGTACGTTTAGTGCCTAACTAATAAAACAGTCTATCCAAAGTCAAAGTCCTCCTCAAATCCCACCTCTTTCACATGTGCTCCCCACGACTCTGTGTCAGGGGGCCCTTGTATGCCTCTCCTTCATTTGGGTTCTTCATCACTCCTTTTGTACTCACCTCGAATTTGCAACGTAAACATTGCTAACTTTTCCTTTATGATTCATACTCACTTCTGTAGCAGGACTGAAACCTGGAGGTCCTTTGCCCGTGGGGTTAATAAAGAGCCTGCTGTGCTAGAGAGCATGGTTTCCTGCACAATGATGTAAAGCAGGAATTTTTTAAGGCATTATTTTCTCTAACAAAAGTTGCCATGTCTGAAAAACAGGCAGATTAAATGAACTAAATGGTTCTGAGGTAGTAGGCGTCTCAGACCGCAGACCTAGGCACGTAGCCATTTGCTAAACTAAACAGTGGCTGCACCCGCCCCGTCTCCTGAGCAGAGGCCTGCGGTCTTTCTCCACAGTGAAGCAGAGAAGGTTCCTTTGGAAACAGTGGACTAAATGCATCCTGACTGGTGTCTAGGTGGGCTCCTGTGTCCTCGGCCATAGGAGTTTCTATCAGAGCCAGCTTTGAAGATGCATTTGGGGAGTTTTCACCTGTCGTCTTTTACTTCCATGAGGTCAGCCTCCGGACTCTGTGGGCAAGGAGTCCAGAGCCTCATGCACTGGGATGACAGAGACTCAGTGACCCAGAGAGTGGACGCCATGCTCTCGACACTGCAACAGTTACCCCTTGTAAACAAGGACCCACTGTTTCCCTGTCGGGAGCAGTGGAGGGAGAATCACAGAGCTGTAAGGGAGCTCAAGAGCTCAATAGACCCCCCAACCCCCCGCACCTGCACTCTGCCAGGTGATGCTCACAGCCCCTGGACACTGGAGAAGCTGTAACACACTTTCCGAGTGTTGCCGGAAACCTGGCACCTCTAATATCTGATTCCAAACATTTCCTAACACAAGGGCA
>NW_006289398.1:8101000-8116791 GCF_000327345.1 Myotis davidii
ATTCCTGCCCTCCATGTCCAAGGCATTCTCCACCCTCCCCTCTCCCTAATACCTTCCGACATGTGGATTTGACCAGGACAGTCGAGGCTACCATAATGGATAGATCCACAATGGATATTGGCTCAAACACAGTAAAAAAAAGTTTGTTTCTTGTTTATCTAATTATCTACAGCAGGTGTTTCTCACCGTGTGGTAGCTCCACTCCATGTGGTGATTCAGACACAAGGCTCCTTTGATATTGTGGCTCCTCATTTTCACCAGTGGCTCCCGAGTCTTCCCTCAGGGAGGGGGTCGGAGGTCACTGTCCACATCACTCGGAAGGAGAAAACACCTGGAAGACAGTGCGAGTGGGAGGCTTAACAGGCCATGCCTGGGGAGGACCTGACTCGTTTGCACTCATTCACATGCAAAGGAGCTTGAGACATATAGCTGGCTGCCTCTAGGATAAAATGGAAATGGATTTTGGCGAAAAACCAACAATTTCTGTCACATTCTGTTTTCCCATGGCATTGAAACATCCATTCATTAATTCAAGAAATGTTTACAGAGTGACTTCCTTTTATTGCTTATAATCTAGTTGGGGAGAGACATAGTAATTACGCAGTCACAACAAGATGCAATTATAACCTGAGACGACTGCCTGAAGGAAAAGTACAGAGTTCTGTGAGGGTGTGGCTGGTGCCTGACTCAAAGCAGGACCAGGCGAGGGCTCTCCAAGGAAAGGACACAGAGCTGTCATCTGAGCAATGAGCGCACCTTGAGATCAGACCCTGTCATGTGTCTTGAAACAGCTGGCTCTTTCTTTCTCCTTTTGGTAGAATTTTATCTGTGGTTTACAATAAAGGAGGAACGACCTGGGCAACTTAAAGAGATGGGCACATATTTATACCTCCTGTTGCATGGACCCCACGACCCTACCAGAGGGTTTGATAACAAGTACCAGTATGCGCACAGCTGGTGCCTCATGCTTCAACCAACCACCAGCACCCAGCACCTGAGTTTCAGGCTCTTCTGGAGGCAGAGTTGGAAAGATCTGGAAGGAAGAAAGGAAGAAAGGAAGGAGGGAGGGAGGGAGGGAGGGAGGGAGGAAGAAAGGAAAGAAGGAAGGAAGGGAGGAAGGATGGAAAACTGTCATAAGCAGTAGGACCACATTAATGGAAAATTGGAGTCATTTGGAACACAAAGAATCTCTAGTCTTCCTCCCCATGCCTCCTCTCTCAATTTCCATTTCTGCTCCATATCTTGCTAATATTTGATGGTCTCCCTCTCTGAAACAAAACCTAATTTCAAATTCCTGGCTTCAATGAAATTACTATGTTTCAGAAAATCTGCAAATGATGTGTCATGCATGCCTTGTCAAAAAAAGCTTTTTAAAACGTGTTTAAAATTGAGCCAGGCAAGCAGAGTACGATGACTGTAACTGGAAGGCCTTCCCTGAGGATGCCGGGCACGGTGAAGAGAAGCTCAGGTGGGCACAGGGAAGCAGACGAGGGTCTTGGAGCAGTGCCTCCATCCTGCCGGTCCCCAGGCCCCTTCTGCTCACAGGAAACAAAGAGGCCTCGTGGGAACACCCCCAGGACAAGCCGCTTCATGCACAGCTGGGTGGCACTAGGAGCTGGGATTCAGTGTGAGCTACAAAGGAAATAATGTCAATGTAGTCTCTCCCCTCCTGTAATTAGAAAGGAAAAGGCACAGCAATGCCCCGGCCCCGAGAACTCAAGCTGGCGGGAGTGACTGCTGGTCCCAGAGCCAGGGCAAGCACCAGGCCCGGTGCCGCCACAGCCAACAGCACGGCTCGGCCTTCTTGCGTTCCACAGCGTCCAAAACCCTGCGCGGGGACCACGCTTCACCGCAGGAAAGGGCTCCTTGTCACCTCCCCCTTGTCCGGAGGGCAGGATGGAGGCCGTGCTCAGCTGAGCTCTTAGCCACTGCTCTGTGCGCATCAAATACACTGCACTGTGCATTACCAAGCAACACGAGAAAAAAAGAAACAGTCATCTTATGAAGTAAAATATATTACAAGGTCGCAAATATCATAACAATATAGCAGTACTACCAGAACTGATCTGCAAGAAACAGAGAAAATCCAGAAATATTCTTGGTCCTATGGAATGAATATATCACAACTTCTCATAGATAAAGCAAGCTCTTCCAAACAATAGGAGAGGCTCATGCTGATCTGACAGGTAGACATGACCTTTATAGATATTAGCAACGTTCGGGGATAGAGGACAAATAGATACAAAACTTAAATGTTGTCTCAGAATCAACAGGCTATTTACTCAAACTCATTTCATAGCTGAACGATACTGTGTGAATCATGTCTTTTATAGGTCGGCAGGGATGGGCATACTGAGGTTAAGAGGCTGAATCCGGCTTACCAGAGTGTCGACCTAGATTCTAGAATGTTCAGTGCGTAAGCGTCTCGCCTGTGAGGGCTGCCTGAACACAGAACCACAGACTGGGGCCTTGACAACAGGAAGGTATTGTCTCCAGGTTCCCAGACAGCAGGGCTGTCTCCTCCTGAGCTCTGAGGAGTGTCTCCGCCCGCCTGGTCCTTGGCGTGAAGACGGCCCACATCGTCTGCTTGTGTGTCTCTGCTCACATTTCTCTTTTATCAGGATGCCAGTCATATTGGTTGGGTCCTCCCTAATGACCTTATTTTAGCTTAAGTACCTCTGTGACGATTTATCTCAAACAAGGCCACATTCTGAGGTACTGAGGGCTGGGAGTCCACGTATCTGCTTTGGAGAGACACAGTCAGCCCACAGCCCTGAATGCTGAGTTTCTCTATCATCATGCACAGTAGCCAGACCCTTCAGAGTGTCCCGCGGGCCTCACGGACGTTTCCTCCAGCAGGTTCCAGTGCGCTGACCTGGGATGTCTCGTTTGCTGGGATCTAGTGGAGGTGCATTTGAAGCCCAAGCGCAGTGCTCTTCTGAATGGCGTTAAGACACTCACTTGACCTGGCCGGGTGGCTCAGTTGGTTGGGACTGTCCTGTACACCACAAGGTTGCCGGTTCAATTCCAGGTCAGGGCACAGGCCCAGTTGCAGGCTTGATCCCCAGTGTGGCGCATGCAGGAGGCAGCCGATCAATGATTCTCTCTTATCACTGATGTTTCTGTCCCTTTTCTGCCTTGCTCTCTGACATCAATAAAATGTATTTGCACAAAGACAAACCTATCAAGAGGATCAAAACACTGCTCTTGGGCCTTTTCCAATATTTCTGCAGTTGTTTCGAAACTTCCAGCTGTCAAACCTACAGCACACTCCCCCCAGCACGGGAGCTACAAGGGGCCACACATTTTAATTGCAAGGGGAAGGGGTGGGCTGGGGAAGCAGAGGCTGGGCGTGGCGAGAATCGGTGGAATGTGGAGGAGGAAAATCTCTGTCCGCCATCCCAGTCACACCCCCAACCCAACAGCACAGCCCTCACCCTATTCGGCAGGTCATCAATGGGGCCTTGCAGAGGTTCCGTGCAAACGCATTGCTGGATCATTGCTTTTAGAGAAGACCACTTGGAAATGGCTGGTCTCACTAAGATTCATAAAGTGGGTTCCTCCCCGCTCAGGTGAGACCCTCACTAACTGATGTGGGCTCCTAAGGCTCACCTGTCACCATCACGTCCAATCAGGAAGTGCAGAGGGATCCGCCAAATCGCTCAGAATGTCCTCCCCTTCCCTCACATCTGACATCTTTCCTCTCTTCTGCTCAGTAGCGTCTACAAACCCTCAGCCTCCTGGTGAGTGTGGGAGGTCAGAGGCAATGCCTGCTGTGGGCCTCCCCAAAGGCTGAGTGAGGTTGTGTGGTGTTTGTAGATGGAGTGGATCCCACGCATGCACAAGCGCATGCACACACGTGCACACACAGGCATTCTGAGTCTCCAGTGGAAAGGCCCTTAGATTTGTGGTCTTGGTGGCCTTTGCATCACTCTTACTTCCTAGGATACTATAAGGAGGTAATTAGTATGTCTTAGAAGAGCTCTATATATTAGGGCAACCTGACAATTTTAGAAAATGACAAAATGATTCCTGCCCCTAGCATAAGTTGAAGACATGATGACGCCTGGCAAGGACCTGGTGTGCTTGAGCGACTTACTATTCTGCACTAGCTGACACGAGCCATCAGGCAGTGGTGTCCACACAAAATTCTTCCTATTGTCTTAATTTTGGCCACTCACCCTTCTTGGTCTGTTTACTCTGCTGCGAGAATAGAAAATATTACAATACACTACAGACAAGGTTAGAAGAATATGCATTTACTATGAAACAGAGTTACCTGCCCAAGACAAAACCATGAAGCGAAGGATTTGAAGTAGAGGCCTCCTTTCCAAATAAGGTCTATTTCTGCACTTTTGGTTGCTTTGTCTTCCCCTCAGGAACCAAAGATTCCTTGCTCTTTCCCGTCCAGATAGAACTCAAATCCTGTCTAATCCTGCCCATAGTCAAAGTTCCCTTCTCTGAATTCCTATAACTCAATGGGCTCCTATTCTGCCAACTTGTCCTGCTATTTCTCGTCATAGACTCATTTCCTTGCTCCCAAACTAAATGATGAATTCCTGGAGGGCATGGCACTATTTTCTATGTCCTTGTTTCTTTACCCCCACCACACAGATATTTTGCCAAAATCAAGAGACCTGATAGTGAGCTTGTGGCAGAGATACGTGGCTTTCCATCAAAATGTGCTTTCTTCTCTCAGACCCACCAGGAAGCTGCACTCCCGTCCCCGCTGCAGGGAGCCAGGGCTGGGATGGACAGGCAGCTCCCAGGCTGGTTCCGTTTGACTTCTGGGGTTTCCTTCCATGCCCCTTCCTCCTTCCTCTGGTGAAAAGGGTCCTTAGCGATTGGTGAAAACCAAGATGGAAGGAGCTTAGGTCCTGACATGCTCTTGTTGAGGAAGCTGCCCAGGGACCAGGAGCGTTTTGTGGGTCTACTTGTTACAGCAGCTAGTCCTCCATTGCCTTTGGTAATTCCAGCAGAGAGAGCTGGAGCTGGGTTTAACCAGTTAACTGCCACAATATTTTGAATTTAATTAAAAAAGGTCCCCCACTTGCGTCTACAGATGCTTACGGCGTACAAATGGTTAACACTTCGCTCTGCACCATGACTAAGCTATGTGATTTCAGGCGAGTTACTTAACTTCTCTGAGCCTCAACTTTCTCATCTGTAAAATGTAGGTGATTACAGCAGCTCCCTTAGTCAGTGTGTTGTGAGAACTAAGTAATTCAAGCATCATTAACACAGCGCCTGGCATCTGCCCGCACTCAGTGAGCATCAGCTCAGAACTGCTTGGGTGGGTGCTTAGGATTTGTTCTCAACGAGAAAAAGCTGTATTCCAACAAAGTCCAGAAAAACGGCGTTGAGATCATTTATTTTTATGTCCTACTACAACAACTGTAGCAGAAACCCCTTGAAGATGAGAAATATGCGTGTGGGTGGGTAGCGGTCAGCAGGGGATGGAGAGGGGGAGACAGGCTGCAAGGCTCTGAAGAATGGCATTTGACAGAGTCCCTTGAACCCTTAGCACTTTGCCCCTGGCGGGGTCGCAGATCTGGTTGGAGCAGCAGGACTCCCACTGGGTCAGGCTGTATGTAAACAGATGATTAAGGACAGACAATTAGGCTGCTATTTAGGTCAAAGGTCCTCTCCTTCCCAGGCGGGGCTGGCCAGGCTGAGGAGTAGTCCGACCTCCCCTTGGGCACCCATGACTGAAGGACAAATTGGCCACTAATCACTGGCTGCAAACAGAGCAGACTCGGACTCGGTAAAGCTGACATCTGCTTGGTTTTGTAAAGTCAGATTTAGGTGAAGGAATGAAACAGTCATTTACGCTACTGCAGGCCCGTACCCTCCTAAGAGTTCTCCACACACAGCCGGTTCTCACGCAGCTACAATAAGCAAGACTAATGCAGCAAAATTGATCAGGCATACATTTTGCCATCTCCTTTTGGGCAATTTTAGGTTTCTTGCGTTAATATATTTATTCTTATTTAGATACCATTCTGCCTTAATGTTCAAAGTTTGAATTTATAAGTTGTTATCATCTCCTTAATTGATTCACTTTCTGAAGATTTATCATTTTTTTAAGATGGGGGTTGAGGGAATGGAAATCTGCAGTAATTTTTCCTAAGATGAAGGTTATGTATCTAAATAAAATTTAAAATAATTGAAAGTCATGATATCCTCTGCTACAGTTTTCTATCAAGAAGCTCACAGAGATTTGGCATTGTGGGGTTTGTTTTTTATGTGAGAGAAAAAAAACAACATCGATTTTTTTTTTTAAGGTCAACCTTTTAAGTTTATCACCCAAATCTGGAAGCCAGGCAGGAGTAGATATTTAAAACTGACCAAATAAATTTGGGTGTTTATAGCAGCATTGCTTGTACTTACAAAAGCAAATAAAACCAAAATATATAAACAACAAAATGCAAACAAAAATCCACACCTAAAGTCCATGAATATGAAAATGGTTGGGTAAGTGACACATACACAAATAGTATAATTCTATATTTGTGAAAAAAATAGAACCAAGTGTGGAGAAATAAACACAGACCCTCATGCTGACTGCTCTGGGCATGGGTCACTGGGGCTGTGAGTGCAGTGGGCCAGCTTTTCTGTGGGTCCCTGGATTGTTTGACAGGCATAATAGGAAGGATTACTGTTGCAATTTTAAATAATTTATAAGTTTTAGTAAATCTTTAAATAAATATGGAAGGCATTCTTGAGATATGGGAGGATAGGAGTATCCACAAAAGCAGGTAATTTCACACTTCCAGGATTTTACAAAGCTTTTGTACTATAACTTGTGTCTCACATCTCTGAATCTACAAATAAACCCTGTGTAACTGATATCCTATCAGAAATATGCAACACTATAGTGTCACGAAAGCAATACAGACGTTCATTTGAAAAGAAATGTGAAACAGTAAGTTTGAAAATAAAGAAAGAAGAAAGGAAAAGAGAAAGGAAGAAAGAGAGGAAGGCAGAGGCAAGGCAGAAGGGAGGTAGTGAAAGACAGATATGATGGAGGAGGATCCTAGTAGCTTGGCTGCCATTTTCCCTGCTGGGACCTTCCCACATCAGGGCCCAAAGCAGAGGAGAAGTGGATGAGGTGGTGCCCATTTCCCAGCATCCACAGAGGCAGAGTGTGGGGGAGGGTGACGATGGGAGAGGAAATGGAGGATGGAACTAGCATGGCCTTGGCCCTGCACTTGGGCTGTTCCTTCTTCCACCTCCATCAGACGTGGCCACACCATCAGCTACATGGAAAGGTCCACCTGGGCCCAGGCGCCCCCTGAGCTTGTGCAGTGACTACAGATGTCTCACTGATGACAATCCTCATTGCTCCAAATTATGAGCAACAAGCAATTGGAACTGGGCACTGAAACCCGATTCCCTCCCGCCCTGCAGTGAGAGGCGGCTTCCAGGGACCAAGGATGGCGAGGGATGGCGAGGACCGGAGGAGCACGCAGGGAGCACGGGAGGCGGGAGGCCGGCCTGCTCTTCCACACGGTCTGAGATGCAGACAGGACCAGAAAGTGTGAGTGGTTTAAATTGGGGGCTGGTCTTCAGGAAGCCAGGCACTTCAGAAAGAAAACGACATGGCTGAAGTCAGAGAGTACAAGTTCCCTCCTGGACTCCAGGTTGTCTGAGGAGGAAGCGCATCTTAAGAGCAGCCCAGGGGGACACAGGACGGGAGAATGCAGGTGAACTTCCACCTCCGCAGAGGAGAGGTGCTGTGTGAGCCGAGGACAGGAGGGCTTTCAGGACCGGCTGGCAAGAGACCATGCCCCATGGACTTTTAGATTTCCTCTCCAAAGCCTATGTATTTGTCCGGGGCCAAATCCAACCTTTTGTTTCCAAACAATGCTCTATTCTAACATGCTCCTGAGGAGCACCCTGCCTCCTGGCTGGCCCAGAAACCTCACAGGAATGATTCCAAACGCCTTCCCAGAGCCACAGACCAGGACCTGGCCCATCAGTATCCTGGCTTCTCTGACTACAAGCATCTACCCAGCCTGCAGCGATGACCAGCTCCTCCTCCAGGCTCTCCTCTCCGCAGTGAAGCCCTCGAGGGTGAGGGAAGGAGGGCGCCATCGTGACTCCCGAATCACAATCCGGTGCCTATCTCTCACCTGTCCTGCAGGTTTGCCTCTGGATGCGTCATTCTTACAGATGATAAAATACCCAGTGAAGACGGGGACCTAATAAAACATGATGATATCAAAATATGACCATTTTTCCTGTGGAAACTAAGATTCTATATCTAAATTCTAATGGATTGGAGAATAAAAGTTCATCCGAGAGGTGACTCTGAAGCAGAAGAAAGTGTAGGCAAATAGGAAACGGAGATGCAAAACCAAAATAAATAGGTGTGACGCTCAGTTACTTGCTGTAAGTTGGGGATGGGGAACCTTTTTTCTGCCAAGGGCCATTTGGATATTTATAACATCATTGCAGGCCATACAAAATTATCAATTTAAAAATTAGCCTGCTATAGTTGGTCAAACATTTAATCAACTCACCCCTAATGCCTTGGCAGGGCCAGACCAAATGGTTTTGCAGGCATTATATGGCCCAGGGTAGGACATTCCCCACCCCTGCCATAAGCACATCCTCCACTTTACCCTTCTTCCACCATGTCCCACCTAAAGTTCTTATTAATTTTTCTTAATATCAAAACACTATTTTTAATTAATGTCCTTAATTTTACCAAGCAGGAAGGCAAAGAAATTTAAAGAACTACTTTAAATTAAATTACTTTAAATAAAAACATAAAATACATGAATATGAAAATATTTTTAAAATATTTAACAATGTGTAAAACACAGATTATAAATAGCACAATTAGAAGAACTCTGAGAATTCGCTTACTTTTTCTGCAAATGCGGGTGACCTGTCTAATGTCTCTTAGCTAGTCAGTGGAGTAGATATGAAGAAAAGCCTAACCTCCAAATTTTCAAATTAATATTTCTTCTACTTTGGTGTGTGGTCTTTGGGGGAAGTTCTTAAACCTTTTCCTGTCTCAGTTTCCTCAAGTGAGCGTCATGATGAAATCTAACTCACAGGCCCATTGTGAAAATGAAGTAAATTAATATCTTCAAAGAACACAGAAAAACACCTGGTATGTGGTAAGCACCCTGTACTAGTAACTATCAGCTATTATTATTTACTACCTGCCTTTCAATTAATATACAGAGTAGAACAGCTTTTTAAGTTAATAAATTTTTGAGTATTTAGCTACTGGAAATATAGTGTAAGGAAGTAGTAAATCTTGGATAGGAATCAGAATGGTTTTCTTGTTTCCTTTCTTTCCTGCTCCCAAAAGTTACTTTGCAGACTGCTTCTGCCTCCAAGCCCACGTGACTTCTTAGATAGTCAAAGTTGTTGTTGGTAATGAAGTAAACAAAGACACACAGGAGCGGGACTGGCCTTCTGTCTCCGTCCCCAATTAGGCCCTGAGCCCAGTCCTGCCGGCCCTGCCATGTTGACTGTCACAGCACACTGATCGGGAATAGACTGGGTGGCACATTTAACTGGGAAATACATGCCCATCACTCCAGTGTCTCTTCCTATTCCTGCCCAGCCCACCCACCAGAATTAACTGCTCCTGAGCGACCGTCCATGTCGCTTGCTGGAACTTCATTTTGTCGCTAGTTCCATGCAGCTTGTGCATTGTTCTCCCTACGCTGGGGGCAACCTGGAAAGCAGGTCTGTCTCACACTCCTGCTTCCAGAAGCCAGACCACCTCACAGCGACGGGGGCACACTCAGTGTCTACTGAACCGAACTCACAGAACTCACCCAGAACTAAAGGAAAACACAGCTTCTTTTAGAGATACTATTATTTATGGAGCGTGCACCATGGACTCAGAACGACCATGTAAAATGCTGTCATGATCGTCATTTTGTAGGTGAGAAACACTGAGGCTCAGAGAGGTTCCACTGTCCGGGGCAGAAACCAATTCTCTCTGGTGCTGTTCCTTGGTGAGAACAAGTGAGAACTGAACATTCCTTATTCTTATTACTAATCCTCTCTAATCCCTCCTGAAACTGGTTCAGATTTCAGGAAGGCATCCTCCGAGGACCTGATGTGACCCTAGTGTCTCCCGTGAACACTGACATCCAGATATGCCAGGTGCCGCCCCCTGGACCGTGATGAGACCCGACCCACACGCCTTGGCGAGCTCTCATGCACAGACCCTGGGACAGGTCTGGCTTGTTGCTGCTGCTGCCTGCTCCTCCGTGGGCTCGGATATGCTGTGCGGGCTGTCACAACACGGCCGTCCGGTAGAACCTGTCTACATGTTCTCATGGGACTGGCCTCCAACTCCTTCCCTCCACTGCCAATGAGCCAACTCCATTGGCCTTTGTGAGTTTCAGGCACCACATCTGAGACGAGCCTGTTAAATTCCACTGTGACCTTTCAAAGACTGCAACTTGAAGTGTACTGAGTCCTTTAAATATATTGCTTCCACCGGATTTTTCAATCATACCATTTTTTAGTAATTATTCTTTTTCAATTTCTTAGACATCTTATAACCTTTTGCTTGAATATCCTTTGCAAACTCTCTGCAGTACCTGGCTTATGCAGTTTTCTGACACTCAGAAGAATGGTGCCCACTGGAGTTACACGTGAGCCAGCAAAGCCAAAGAACTGACAGCAAATTAATAAACCACCAAGGAGAGAGCATAGTCATGGACTGGATGTTCTAAAAACAACTTAGTCCCCTAATCTGATGCGACTAATCAGGACATCCAACAGCAACTTTATTCTTTCTCTCAGGGCTATGGTTACCCATGCAAAACAAATGAATGTTGAGGAATGCTGAAGTTAAAAAGAGCCTTTTTAACAAGCAAAGCCTAAAGCACTTTCTATTTTCAGTTCAGTCCATGTGAAATTAAGACAATCATGCCAAGAGAGCCACAGAAGCTCTGCGGGGACATGGAAGGTGACAGCCTTTACACCTGGCCGAGGACCCAGTCCAGCACCCCCAAACCAGAGGCAGGCCCTGAGCCAAGTGCCTCAGCACCCAGACACCCTACCCAAGAGCCCGTCCGAGGTGCCAGGAATCCCACTCACAGCGAGCAGCCCCCATTCCCACTCCCGTTCTCAGGGGGCTTGCTCAGCTCCCTTTCCTGGGAGAGTACGTCCTCACGGCAATGAAGCCGTGTTCTGTGACCGAGCCAAACCCATCTGGTGTTGGTCATTGCTCATTTAACATAACTCTCTAAAGATAAACCAGGAAGCTCTTTCTTCCCCAGGTTCCTACAGATTTAAACATCACGGTTCACTAAGTCCTGGAAATGTGAGCATGGGGCTGCACGGCCAAACAGCTCAGGACAAGGAAGGCAAGTCAGGCCTTCGGTTCTAGTCACCCTCCTTCCCCCGTTTCTCGTGAGATCACTCCAGGGATAACTGTCTTCGTCAGTCAAGATGGAAGGTGTGTGCGGACATGCAGTTGGTCGTAGCACAAACAAGACGGTGCCAAGAAAGCATCCACCAGGCCCGTCGCCCGTCCACACAACAGGAGGCCCAGCCTGTGGAGTCGTGCAGACACGGCGCAGCTGCTTTGGCTCGGTGAGGACTTTCAGTGCCTAAGATTTCAAAGGACCATCCACTGGATGGCCTGCAGCTGCGCCATGTGTGCGCGCGCATGTTTGTGTGACTCCATGTAATTCCGAGAGCTACACAAGCTTTTGCTGAGAGAGTTTAAATTGTACCATCATGCGCATGTGGTCCTAGCCCTCCCCCAGCCTCACGGGGCTGCTCTCTGCTGGCATACCCGGCTGAGCCCTCTATGTCTACCGCACCCCAGTCTCCCAGTGTGAGGCCCTCACTTCATTTCATTTTTATGTTTAATTTTTATTTAATTTTTAGATACAAAGATACCATTGCCTTAATTTAATCCTATTCAGATGTGCCTACTTGTCCTCTTTATCCTAAGGTGCCCAACCTCAGCACATCTGGACATATTTCAGCACATTCTTGATATGTGGGAACACTGAGGTTCCCAGTGCTACTTGTCATGTGACTACTTAAATGGATAATTGGTTTCAAATAGGTGGCCACGTTTTTTTTTTCAGCATTGAGTTGGCTCCTCTGAAAACGCCCAGGCAGTCTCTGGTGACCATGACAAGGAGCAGAGCCCTGTCTGAGGGGCTCTGTCGCATGAGAAAGGCTCGTTAGCCAGACCATGGGCAGCACCTCCTTGCCCTCACTGTCCCGGAGCTGACCTGCCCAGCTGGTGCCACCGCCCACTCAGACAGGGAGCTCCCAATAGTTTTCCAGCAGAAACTATGTCACAATCATCAAGCGAGGTTTAGAGCCGAGTGGCCTGAATGCCATTCTAAGTCTGTAGAACAGGCAGGGATACACCAGGGCTGGCCCTGCCGAACCAGGCAGCCTGCGCAGGAGGGAGTGTGCGGAGTCCTCAAGGCAACGAGAAGCAAAGGGACGTAACCGGGGGCAGAGGGAAGGTGAGGACCCGAGTCCATTATCCATCCTCCTGGTCAGTGAGGTCACAGGCTGCCATGTTCTGCACAATGCCCCGCCCCCAGCCACGCCCACACAGTGGCAATTTGCATGCTATTCTTTAGCACAGTTTAACTGATTGGCTACCTTAGAGTTAGACACGAGGAACCATTTCATAGCCCAGTTTCTTAAAAATAGACACGTGCAACAACGTGAAAGTATTCGGCTTCTAAAAAGCAGGATGAAAACACCCCGTGTGAGTGGAGGCTTGTTCTGTCCCCTTGTTTACTCTGTCGCTATGACAAACTCTTGCCATTAGCCTTTTCAGTGGCTTTAATTCCCTGTGCAAAGCTAACCAGCCAAGTACATTACCATAGTTTCTTAATTTATGGGCCTATTTTGTCAACATATTACTATTTTTGAAATCAGGTAGTCACTGCATAATTAAGTGAAAAGCAACTTGCCAGCCCCAGTAGCATGAATTGTGCTTTGTGCAAACTGCGTGAACATGTGCAGTGACCTACGTATGAGGCACCTGTCATGTCACTGAGACACCTGCAATAATTGCAGTGCCACCTGTGGTTGACTTTCAACCACAATCATTTGAAATATGAACAATTGCTGAGATCCAGCAGGGAAATGAGAAGCTATCAAGTGCGGAAGGTCGTCATCTGCCAGACCGTTTGGGAACAGGCAGCGGACAGCACAGTCACTAAGAGAGAGCCCGAATTCCCAGCACATGGCGAGCCTGGCACAACGCGACCCGCTTCGGTGCTGGGGAGAACCATCGCAGGCACTGGTCGATCCCAGCAACTTACCATTGCTGTTCCAGAGCAACAACCAGATTCCAGAAATGTTTAAGTCAGTTACACAATACCAACCAACCAACAAGTGTAACAAAATAGGAAAAGCAGGTAAAACATGTGTCTTCAAGTACCCACAGTAAAGTCCTAAGGGCGCTGAGAATTTTAAGATTCTGATCACAATTTATAAGTATAGAGTCAGCTTTTGGGTGTTTTAAAATCCACGATATATCTTAAAGTCCCACGGAAAGGAACAGGAGACTGGACCAAGAGAATTCATTTACAACACCAAGGTCGATGGTTATGAAAATGACAAGATAATAATCTCCTACTTTGACGTTGAAGTTGAGTATAGAATGAATGGATGAAAATCTATTTGGGGCCGTTAATGATCATATATTTCTTCTAACTCATCTCTCAAAATCCGTCTCAGCTGAGCTAATTGAACTCCAAGGCTAGTCAGGACTTTCCTGGGTGCGCATGACGCCCCATGGCGTGGTGAGCGAGAGAGACCCTCGGCTCCACCCTCCCGTCGTCACTCTCTCTGACGGATTAGCCAGCAGCTTTAGACACAGGTTTCATTTCAGTAGGACTCTATTGAGGAGATGCCCTTCCCGACCACACCTGCAGCCCCTGCCCGGAGGAGGGTGACTGACAGTTCCCTGTGCTGGGAGCAGTCAGCGTGGGTCTATGTCCACGGCCCTTCCACTCCAGCATCTTTCCAGACAAAAGCTTCCCTGGTCGGGTAACAGATTACATGACCACCGTATTCATACATGACATGCTAAGGGGACAAGAACATTAAAAATCAATGTCAATCAAATTCCTTACATGTGGAGTCCACCAACTTTCCTGGGGAAATCTTAAGCTACAAATCTTGCACATCAGCATTACTTTCAAAGCAAAGAACATCAATACAAGCACATGGTCCTCCCACACGTGTGGAATATGTGGTGCTGGGCTGTGTCCTTCAGTGTGTGTCAGTGGCACTGAACTTCGCAGACGAGGAAATTTCCATGAGTCATCTCCAGAGGCTCCTCCTCATTAAGCTGCAATGCACAGCCTGGCCAGGTGAGCACAGACCAGGAATGTGCAGCCCCAGAAGGCGGAGGGGTGCGCTCCAGGCTCACTCATTCCTTTTGATGACACAGGCTTGTTGAAAAACGGCAGCAATCGGGTGCAAATCTCTCACATTCCTACCAACAAGCACTGAATACCCAGTAACCAAGGCCTCTCTCCTTCTACCAGGTACCTCGGAAAGAGGGCTGCCTCCTTCTGTCTGGTTCCCTCGTGATGTCAGCCAGGCCTCGGTGGTACAAGAACCCATTTCTGAGCAGGTGCTCATCCAGAGCAGCTCCAAGTGGCACCCATTAAAACGACTCTGGGCCTCTCTGCTGGACCGAGGGAGGGAAGGCAAAGTCCTCACTTCCCAGAACTTTATCTTCGTGCTATCATCACAACCGACCATTCCTGCCTCTCAATGAAAACTTAAACTTTGGAGCTGCAATTCCACCTTTTGTTACTGCAGCAATTTCATCTGTGTAACTTGCTCTTTTCCATGACCAGCTTTATTAAAATATGCATTAGGTCCTAACCGGTTTGGCTCAGCAGATAGAGCATCAGCCTGCGGACTGAAGGGTCCCAGGTTCAATTCTGATCAAGGACATGTACTCTGGTTGTGGGCACATCCCCAGTAGGGGGCGTGCAGGAGACAGCCAATTGATGTTTCTCTCTCGTCAATGTTTCTAACTCTCTATCCCTCTCCCTTCCTCTCTGTAAAAAATCAATAAAATATATATTTTTAAAAATATGTATTAGATTGGGTAATAGTTTTAGCAATTTACAGTACTTCCACTTACTATGATAATTAGAACTTGAAATTCTTATCCTACTGTAAATTCTAATTTGTTACCTGGGCAGCTGGTATTTACAGGCAAACGGATTCAATGCTCCCTTCTCCTCCCTCCAGAGAACAACTGGATTACAAATGGGTGGGACCCTGCCCCCACAGCCCTGAGATCCATGCAGGGTCCTCAGAGGGACTCCACGCCCTGTCCCATCAGGACGGGTCTCTCTGTGGACTGGGAAAAGCAGAAAGGGCAGTGGAGGGCCTCTCTCTCCTCCTCCTAACCCCAAGTAACCTCATCTCCACTCCCCATGGCTCTGCATTTCTAGTCCGTGGATCTTCCATCCCTGTGGGTCTGAGGCAGAGCTATGAGGGACCCACCGACGCACTGAAGGCCAGAAGGGACTTCAGGTTCAACCCAGGAAGGGGCAGGAGGGGAGTTCCTCTCTCCTGGTCACTCAGAGCCCATTTCAGAGAATAAAATCCAATGCCCTTAAAGGTCCTTTAAAAATCCAAAATCCTAGTTGGCAAGATTGCTATAAATTATCCATCCTCCTCTTTCATCCTCAAATAAGCATACAAGATGGGAGGCCTGCATCATCTCTTAAGACCAATTCAATTTGAAGATGCATCAATTCTCATACATTTTCTACACAGTAAGCTTTCTT
>NW_006289398.1:8116818-8119394 GCF_000327345.1 Myotis davidii
AGTTTGTTTGATAATTAATGTTTATAACACTTACATGAGAGCCAGCACAGGTAGGAGTGAACAAGTTCCTCACATCTGGTTTGTACAGTAACCCATATCCACGGGTGATCCCTGCAGGGACAGTGAGAATTTACCAGGTTTTGAGCTCAGGTTATCTGGAAATAGGGTTTACCCTGTATCCCTTCTGAATAGGAGAAGGGCGGCTATTTTGCAAGAGAGATAAGACAAGAAAGGAGATACCACGGGATAAGAATTCTTTGTTTGCGGGTAGTTATTCCAGATAAATGTCATTCCTCGGCCCAAGACTAGTGGAAGGTGTTAGGAAAGGTCTGTAGAGAATATACACTTTGTGAACTAAAAAGGAAACTGGTGGGGCTTGCAACCTCGCTCAGTGTCTGGTTAAAACTGTCATCTTACTTCCCCACTCTGACTGCCTTGGGCAGAGCTGCAGAACCTAACCCCAGGGCCCCGCCACAGCTGACTTGGGCGGAGCTGCAGGGACCCTCAGGGGCCGCCACAGGAGGAGATATACAGGTCAGAGCCTCCCAACGAGTTCAGTTCAGGCTTTGGATCCGAATTCCCCGGGACTAGTAGACCTGCAAAATAAAGGTTAAACTTTCCTCCC
Source organism: Myotis davidii (assembly GCF_000327345.1). Taxonomy (NCBI): domain Eukaryota; kingdom Metazoa; phylum Chordata; class Mammalia; order Chiroptera; family Vespertilionidae; genus Myotis; species Myotis davidii. Next base: position 8,117,444 of record NW_006289398.1, read on the forward strand.
TCAGAGTGCTGGCTGATCGTTCTCCCATGCATTCTGCCACAACAAATTATATTTCTTTAACTGTAGGTTTCTTAATATATGAGCTCTGATCAAAGAGGCAAAGTGCCATATTCCAAATCCTTAGAAAATCCAGATCCCATCCAAACAGAAACCCATGCCTAGCAGATACACTCCTGGAATCAACATTTTCCCTCCGGAAAAAAATCTTGGTTCCAGTCGTCAAATCCAGTTTTAAGATATTATATTTGGAAATGCCATCACCGTGCTCTGCTAGATTTTTGTCTTTAAAAAATGTTTTGCAAACTTGGGATCACTGAGTTGCTTTAACTTATACAGATCCACTCTTAGAATTGACACCCTCTCAGAATGCTACCACTGTCTGTGAAATTGCTGAAAGCCCCCTTTTAGGGAAATCGCTCGCTCCTTCTTTCCTCGAACATTCACTCAGCTTGTTTGATGGAGCAGATGCTCTACATCGGGGTCCCTGACATCAACACTACTGCGTGATTCCTGTTGGACCTGTGCTTGCACCATAGTCAGCAGCTCCCTCACCTCTGCCTGTGAGATGCCAGTAGCACAACCTCCCCCACCAGCTGCAACAATCAAAACTGTCTCCACAGCATAGAGGAACCTGGAGAGCATTATGCTAAGCAAAATAAACCAGTCAGAGAAAGACAAGTATCATATGATCTCACGCATATGGAAATCTAATGAACAGAATAAACAGACGAACAGAATAGACCCAGAGACACAGAAGCATGGAACAGACTGAGAATCTCAGAGGGGAAGTGGGGGAGGTTTGGTGGGTGAGAAGTGATCAACCAAAGACCTTGTATGCACAGTCCTTGGACACAGACAATAGGGTGGTGAAGGCAGGGGAAGGGAAGGGGAGGACTAAAAGGGGTCAATGGGAGAAAAAAGGGGACATATGTAATACTTTTAGCACTAAAGATAGGTAGATAAATAAATATCCTATCTAATAAAAGACAAACAGGGTAATTGACCATACCTTTGCTACGCTTCCCATTGGCTAATCAGGGTGATATGCAAATTAACTGCCAAGAAAGATGGCAGTTAATTTGCATACATAGGCACAATGATGGGAGGCGAAAGGGGAAGGACAGAAGAACAGTGATTGAAAACCCAGGTGGCAGGCAAGAGCCAGGGGGCAGGGCAAAGGCGGCCCCCAGCCCTGGATTGGAGAACCGGGGTGCCTTTGCCCGCCCTCAGCCGGTGATCACGATCGGAAAGCCAGGCTGCAGGCAAGGCAGCACCCCAAGGACCCAGGAGCCGCCTTGCCTGCGGCCCATGATCCTGATCGCGAAGGCTTGGAGACGGCTCCTGACTGAGCCTGCGAAGGCTTGGAGGTGGCTCCCGCCTGGGGCCCATGAAGGCTTGGGGGTGGTCCGGCTGGAACAGACACGGACACGGACAGGGGGCTGCTCTGCAGCCTCTGCAGCTGAGCGCAGGCCCGGAGAGGAGACAGCGGGCCTGCCTCCCACACAAGCAGCACGGGTCCCTTCCGCCTCCCACGGAATCAGCGTGGCTCCCTCCTGACTCCGGCAGAAGTGGCACAGCTCCAGGCGGTGCACTGCGATTCCTGCCAGCTCCCGCAGAAGTAGTGGGCAGCCTACTGTGCAATATTGCACAATGGGCTACTAGTCCTATATAATAAAAGCCTAATATGCAAATTGACCAAATGGCGGAACACCTGGTCGCTATGACTTGCACTGACCACCAGGGGGCAGATGCTCAACGCAGGAGCTGCCCCCAGGCCAGCCAAGGCAGGTGCCAGCGGGCTCCCCACCCCAATCACCCCACTGGTTGGCCCACAGATTGACCCTGATCACCAGCCAGGTCTAGGGACCCTACCCGTGCATGAATTTCATGCACCAGGCCTCTAGTACACTAATAAAAGAGAAACATGCAAATTAGTGTCACCCCCTATGCC
>NW_006289398.1:8119543-8142764 GCF_000327345.1 Myotis davidii
AAGCCTCGACCAAAGGCCTGGGTCCCGGATGCCAGAGGAAACCCGGTGCTGGCAGCCAGGGGAAGGAAGGCCTATTGCACAAATCTTTGTGCAACGGGCCTCAAGTAAATAAATACATAAAATCGTCTGCAGACCCCATGGTAGTAGGTATGTTAACAGTGGGCTGCATTGGGTATTATGAGAGCACAGAGAATGAATAAAAACAGACAAAAATTTGGTGGAACAGGATGCGCGAGGGTGTAAGGAATGGTGTGCGGAGAATACAAGTGTTCGGTGTGGCTGGCATCTCGGGGTCACACCAGGAGTGGTCAAAGGTGAGTGTGAAAGAGAGGTGAGCAGTACAGCTGAACCTGGCTTGCATCCATCCTGAGTCGTGCCATTTGAAAAGCATCACATAAAAGATTATTTTAAATACTGATAACAGAATATAAGCAGCATTTTTATAGATGAATTAAATCAAAAATTGGATCAAGATTACTCCATGAGGCCCAAACACATACAGTTGAAATATCTTCCCTTACTGTGGGTAGTACATTGCTTTCTAAGAACTCCTTGGTGTGCCCACACCTCACTTCACCATACGTCCTGCTCCAAACACCTTTCCAGCGGGGCCTGGCTCCGTGCTGGTCTCTGGCTGTGGTGGTGTCACACAGTGCTACTGCCTGAGCTCTGCAGAGAAGCAGTGTCTGCAGCTCCTGAGGCAGAGCCACCAGCTTCACGAGATGTGACTCTCCACCTCGAGTGACTCACCCAGCTCAGCAGAACAGGTAGGGCCTCGGCCTCTCACAGCCTCAGCCTGACATTCCCTGGAAAAGGGAGATCTGAATATAACAGAATGGGCTCCAACATCCCTTTGCCACCTCTCTGGGTGTCAGTCCTCTGACAGTATTGCTAAAGCAGCAATGTTTTAAACGCCCGGTAGCAGAGCCTCTGAGATGGAAACCACCTCCTTTCCTTTGGTGGAGAACACAGGAAAGCTTGAGTTCAGTCCCACAGATATTTTTCAGGGAAGCAGTCTGAGCAACAGGGGGAATGCTCTCACAATGAGGACCATCAAGCTGAAAGTCAGAGGGACCTCTGTAGGTGGGTATGGGCCAGGACCCCGGAGCCCGCTGCCTTTGCTGGTATCCTGACCCTACAAGCCCACAGTTGTATGAATCCAGCAACTTCCTTAACCACTCCCAGCCTCATTATCCCCAAATATAAAACGAGGGACATATTGGATAGTACCTATCTTATTAGCTTACTGGGAATTAAATGTGTGTGTTTACATAAAGTACTTAGAGACCGGCCAGTATGGTTCAGTGGTTGAGCATCAACATATGAACCAGGAGGTCACAGTTCAATTCCAGGTCAGGGTACATGTCTGGGTTGTGGGCTCGATCCCCAGTAGGGGGCATGCAGGAGGCAGCCCATCAATGATTCTCTCTCATTACTGATGTTGCTGTCTCTCTCTCCCTCCTCCTTCCTCTCTGAAATCAGTAAAATTATATTTTAAAAACTAAAGTGCTTAGAACAGTTCCTGGCACAAAGTCAGCACTGTTTGATACTGACTGCTACACCATCGGAGCTGGAATTTGTTGAAGATGGGGTACTTCTTGTTGGTTTTTGTTGGGGGGGGCAGGGGTAGGGGTGGGAAGAGTTTTCAGAGCTTCTCTGGGACCACGCCCATAGTTTTGAGGGTCTTACCCTCAGGAGTTGACATAAGCAAAGTCACCCAACAACCTTGCCCTTCACCTGCAATCAGAAAGTGCAGGTTCTGAAGTGACAGGCAGCCCACTGGGAATGCGGGTGCACACAGGAGGTCCATGATGCAAGAGGCTGGGAAATCTACTTCCTACCAGGCATTGAGCCACTGCAGGATGAAGTCCATTATCTGCAGGTGCCTTCGTTTTCTAAAAAGCAATGTGTATTCCTCTAACCCAGCAATTTCCAACCTTTTTCAGCTCATGGCACACAAACTAATTAATAAAATTCTGTAGCACACCAAAAAGTTTATTTTTGCCGATCCAACACACACAAAAGGTATGATTTTGATTCATTCACACGGGACAGGTATTGTTGTGTTGGCTGTTGCCATTTTGTTTTTAAATATATTTTATTGATTTTTTACAGAGAGGAAGGGAGAGAGACAGAGAGTTAGAAATATCGATGAGAGAGAAACATCGATCAGCTGCCTCCTGCACATCTCCCACTGGGGATGTGCCCGCAACCCAAGTACATGCCCTTGACCGGAATCGAACCTGGGACCTTTCAGTCCGCAGGCCGACGCTCTATCCACTGAGCCAAACTGGTCAGGGCTGGCTGTTGCCATTTTTAAATTTGATAATCTAAGGCAGTGATTCTCAACCTTGGCTGCACATTAGAATCACCTGGGAATCTTTTCAAAATCCTGATTTCTGGGCCTCATCCCTCGGAAATTCTGGTTCTTTGTTATGGGTTGGGGCCACAACATTAGTAACAAAGAGACAGAATTTCCGGAGGATGAGGCCCAGAAATCGGGATTTTAAAAAGATTCCCAGATGATTCTAATGTGCAGCCAAGGTTGAAAACCACTGGACTAAGGGAAAAGAGGTCAGTATCCCTGACTAAACAGTCAGGTGTCACATGTGTTAAACATTACCGTGGCACACCAGCTCTAAACAATCGAAATGCAATCACCACTGATTTGTTGAATGGATTTAGCCCCATTAGCTTAGAATTAAGCAGAGGTCTTTTCTTAAAATATATGTGTATTGATTTCAGAGAGGGAGAGATAGAAACATTAGTGATGAGAGAGAATCATTGATTGTCTGTCTCCTGCACGCCCCCTACTGGGGATCAAGCCCACAACCCGGGCATGTGCCCTTGACTTGAATAGAACCCAGGACCCTTCAATCCGCAGGCCGGCACTCTATCCACTGAGACAAACCAGCTGGGGCAAGCAGAGATCATTTTGGCAGCTGCAGACAGAGTACAAAACACTGGGACATAGGAAACTACTTTCAATTCTATTGAATGAATCTGCAAATTATCATCCACCTTTGAAATGAGCTACTGGCTGAGCCCCGGGAATGGCTGCCAAACACATGCAACGTGACCCGGTTCCAAGGATTATTTCTGCCCTGAGATCGATGACATCGTGTTCTCTTTCATGTGTAGCTGCCTGCAAGGAGGCGACGGGGATGAAGAACAGCTATTCTATAGCGTTCCCTACCCGTGACACGAGGGAAATGACGCTTTCTGCCTCATGGGCCCTTTAAACATAGGAAACCTGGGAGCAGTCACATTCCAGCTGCAGGCAGCCCTAGCTGGTGCTCCAGCGGCTGCACCTGGAGGAACTCGGAGAATGAGATTTCAGGAAAGAACCAATGCTGGCTTTGGCACTGGATGGGATACAGGAGATGCCGCTAACCACTGACCGGTGTGTGTCCGAGCAGCATCGTGTGGGGTGCCATCGCCTGACATTATCTGTTTGGCAGGGAGACTGTCACAGGGTGGAAATGTGTCTGTGTGTGTCTCTGTATGTGTAGTGTTTGCTCCTAACAATGTGCTCGGCCCTCCCAAGACCATCCCAGCACGTTACAGTACGATGTCTCCCGGCACCTGTATTACACGCATTCTTTCACTCAGCCCTGATTCAAAGCAAACCAGCACCAGTTCCCCTCTGCTGGGGCTCCTCTCCTCCTCCAGGATCGGCCTCCTCCACTCTCCTCCTAATGAACTCACCCTGTCTCCACACCTCCTTTTTGCAATGCTCCTTGAACATGTGTGGTTAAAAAGCATGTGCTGACCTACTTTTACAGCGCTTTCTAACGTCCTAGCGACAGGTACTGGCTGAGATCCACTTCCCGTCCAATATTTCTCAGTTCTGAGACATAACCCTCATGCCCCGGGTATGTACAGACTGGGGAGGAGAACGGAGCATGTGCTGAATCTCGGTCTGAGAAGTGAAAGAACCTGAGAAACAACATGACCAACTTGCTTACTGCCTGGAGGCCCCCTCGCCACAAGATGCAGACTGCCTCAGCCCTGACTCCTAGCTTCCTCAGAGGGGAATCCCTGCCATTGACAGACCTACTCAGTACACATTTCCATCAAACAACAGGCGCAGCTGGACTTCCTATACCTTTTCCACTGGCCCTAGGTGTTAAATGGATTCTTCTCCCACATGTGAGCTTCTCGAACATTGGAACTTTTGATAATACCAGGGGTATGTCTAAGATTATGCCTTCTCATTTAATGCACTTTCTGAGTGACTTACCTATTCTGTGGTTTTATAATTCTCACTATCATGATGACTCCCAGACGTGTTATCTCCAGCTCAGCCCTCTCTTGGGCATCAGATCCAAGTATCCATTTACTGGCTATCCCTTCACCACCTCCCCCTAGTTCCCAACCCATCACTCCTCTACCGGGCCCCCTGTGCTATCGGCATCTTTGCCTACCCAGTGCTCACAATCAGAGTCATCTTTGATTCCTCATTCCCTCTCACTCCCATGATCAAAAGAGAGCCATGAAGGATTTTTTTAAATTTACATAAAATGGACTTTTTAAAGAGAAACTGGTCTATAGTAACACATCAAATAGATTAGAGATGGATGGGATTAACATAGAGAGCAGAGAGGAAGCAGGTTTTGCCGGCAATAATATAGATTTGGAAGTAAAAGCAGAGACAGATAAGAAGTCAACATAAAGATAGAAGCAATAAGACAATTCATATATGAATACAATATAAAGCAATGGTTTAATATAAACCTAATTGGCTTAAAACAGTGGAGAATCATCCATTTAAAATCCTATCATTAGCCATTTAACATCTCTTTCTCTACAAGGAACCATCGCTCACAACCAATAACTTTGCAATTCTCTTTCCAAACTCTGCTCCAAATTTTCCTAAGATTGAGAAATGTAGACAGCAGGAGCAGTACTTTCGTTCCCACTTCTTGAGATCTTCCCCAGGTTATTTCCTGCAGTGGCTGGGGAGAGTCCCAGGTGAGTTTATAAGCCTCGATGATACTAATACTTCCCTTTGAAGATAATTTCATACCAAATAATTCTCATGGGTAGGAAATTCTATCATGTATTCCAACTGCAGCTTTCATGAGACTAAGTAATTATTATGAACAAAGGTGTTGGTTCACTTTAGGTGGGGTAATAATGATGATCCCTAATTGAGGCACTAAATTTAGCTTAAGGAGTCCTTGAAGCCTCAGAGGAGAAAACTCCCCGCTGAGAGTATTTTACAAGCTCAGAGTAACAGAGGGCAGGCCGGTTGTCAGCTGGTGTTGACAAGACAGGTACCAACTGGATATTTTAATTGTTGGTTGAGGCTGCATGAGAACTAGAATTAATTCCCAAGGAACAACAATGAAGCTGAGACACATTAGTGAAGACATCTGCCCTTTTTTTAAGAGCTGGGATTTAGATTCTAAGGACTCCAATTAGATATTCCAGGCACTGTGCTACAGAGCATACCACCTCCCACGGCAAACTAAGACTAACCCTTAACAAAAGAAGTTCTTATGATAATTTAGTACTTAAGACTGAAGCACAGAAAATAGGAGACGAAGAAAAAAATCAAGGTCAAATATTCCTCGCAACGGGATCATTTTAACGTAGTGGTTCTGGTCTAGTTTGTTTCAAAACCTATGTTATTTATTATCTAGAACTGGGCCATACTCTCCAGTTCTATTTTACCTTATTCAGATCACCCATCAGCAGCCGCCATATCTTGGTGTGTCCGTGGTGTTCTCCCTGCACCACTCTGAGGTCACAGTGGCAGGTGACTAAGTGACCTCACGGCCTCTGTCGGCAGCTGGCTGCACCCCCAGCAGACCTGTCGAGAGCCCCAGACCCTCAGAAGATGGGCAGATGCATGACCAAATCAGGGGAGATCAGCAGAGCCATCCAGCTGATGTCCTGTGTGTGGGAAATAAGGGTGTACTGTTCAATCCACTGGAAGTGTGGACTTGTTACGCAGCATTCGTGTGAGAAAAGCTGATGGACACAGAAATAAGTCTGAGCAGTGATTCCAGAGCCCTGCTCTTCTCTGATTGAAAGGCGGCAGGGGCGGCAGAAGAGCTGAGTGTTGAGAGAAAGTGTGCCACTGCCAAATGCCACCAGATTAAAGTTATTCTTCCTGTAACTCACTGAAAAGAGAGGAAATTCTAATTTAGCCAACTATATTAGGAAGATAGGGGAAAAAAGAAAATGAAATAAGAGTGCTGAAGATTGTGTTACCTGTGTGCCTTTCATAGAAACAGCTTTAATCCTGCTCAGACATGCCTTCCAGACACCAAATAAAACTCCTGTGAGTGTCCTGCTCCCCTCCGGACTGGCTAGTGATGGTCAGAACAGGGGCTATAAAACAGAGGCTGCAGCACCTGGTGCAGTTCCAAGCTCTGTTTTCTGAACTGTGACCTGTCAAGGTCGGGCTGCAGGCATGTCAAGGTCAGGCGTGTCGAGGTCAGGCAGTGAGCATGTCCAGGAGCACACTCCGCACCAGCGGCACCCCACACTGTCCCACGCCCTCTGACTCCTGAAACTGACTGAATGCCAGCCTTTCCAATTGCATCCAGGAGCTTCTTCAACGTTCTCAGAGCAGCTGGGACCGGTGCGTCCTTTAGAGATGAGCTTTTGCTAACGAGCTGCCCTCAGCAGAGATCAGAAGCAAGAAACAGTCATTCTGAGTAACAGGAGGGGAAGGATGGAACACTGAACTTGGCACTCTTCCTACCCACAGGCAGCACAGAAGGCGAGTGGGAAAGTGGGAGAGGAGAGGAGGAAACAGTGACTGGGTCTCACTTTCAGAACAGCTGCAGGCCTGACTGATGAAAGGAGATGGAGCAGAGAGCTGACTCGCGGTGCTGGCACCTTGAGCGATAGCACTGGCATGTGAAGTGGCACTATAATCCACTATAACTTCAGAGTCGAGGAGACAGATACTCCTCATCCTCTGCCTCTATTCTTGGGAAAAGGGAAACCCTCAAAATATAACTATAGGTTTCTTTTTCTCTTGGGTTCTTCGACGTGGAAAGCCTTTGGCTTGGACCCGCTCTGAAATTTTAGAACTGGATTTTGGACATGGTTAGTGTTTAACTTCTCACTGATGAAAACCCTGCCCATCACTGTGAGGTCCAGTCAGCACTCACCTAAGTCCACCAAAGCCAATGACGGCCAGCCAGGGCATTCCCCTCACAAACTGTCGGGGACTTTTAAATCCTATTCTGAGCAACTTTGTTATTTACCGTATTACTCTAACTACTCGCCACAACCTGCTGCTTCGTCCTGTGATGCGCAGACGCGGGGCATGGTCCCTGAGTTGGCCCAAGGCCTCCATGACACTTCTCACCTCCTACTGGGCTGCCCCCATCCGGCCTCCGTATATGTCCACAGTCACTCACAGCCTTCTCTTCGAGGCTGTGTGACTCCTCCTAACTGCCCTTCCTGTGGTCTCTCTGGTGTCAGCTGTGGCTCGGCTTCAGGATCATCGAAAGACAACAGTTTTATAAGGAAGCCCTGCCAGTGTCACCTTCACGCTCAATGTGTATTAAACCCTGAAGAAATACAGCACCTGTCTGTCAGCCTCCTCAGGGCCTGGCTGGCCAGCGCTTTCCAACCACGGGTTTCCTCTGGAAGCCTCCATGCTCCGGCCGTCAAATCCCGCCACACGTTCCCGAGCTGCCTCCACATCGACAGCGCCCTTGACACCAACTACTACCTGTCCCACGGTCATCCGCACTAGATCATACGCTGCAGAAAGGCAGGTCTTTGGAGTTGTTTACTGCTGTTTTCTGTCCTTAAAGCAGGCTTGGTGCTCAATAAGTAGCTGTTGATGTGAATGACTCAACTGCAGGTGAATCTGCAGCTGATACGCATGGGCAAACAGGGAGATGAATGCCTGTTATTCCTTATTCTCGGTGAAAGATCAAAAGGTCTTTGAGCTTTATTGTTAAGAACAGTAGTCAACATGTACTGCCGGCGAATGAGGCACCGGGTGTCACAGACACGAAGGCTGTAAACACCTCTCGCTGAAGACCAGTGAAATCCCAGCGTCCCTGCACGGTGTTATTCAGGGACCAAACTCAGGAAAAGTGACCTCTGCCAACGAGGAGATGAAACCGCGTGCTTGGAATCTGCCAGGGATTGATCATTCCATGGACCGCCTGTTCTGACGAGAAGCTGGTTCAGGGCGTGTGCTTAGACCAGACCGTGGAAAAGCAACAGTCAGGCAGGCCTCAGCCCCTTTTTCCACCCAGGCGGCTGACATGCCCGGGTTAGCTACAGGATTTGTGAATCTGTCCACTTATCTGCCAAGTGCCGTGCTGAGATCTCAGAAAACACGCTGCTGTGCTGTGAATTCTGTTTCCTGAGGAGGATGGGGCTGGGAAGAAGCTCAGAGTGGAACAACTATATCCCACTACCCTGACTTACGCATGGACAGTGAAGAGGAACATTGGTTTGGAAGATGTACAGCTGTGCAGAGCTTGCCAATCAGTTTTGGGGGACCCCACCACCCCAACCCTGGTACGTGGCCAGTTCGTGAAATAACGTGATGAGCGTAACCTGATCTGGTCTCACAGCCCAGGGTGGTTCTGCCCACCATGTGCCCCCACAGGCAGCTTAGGCCTGGCAGCGATCCTTCAGCTCAGAGCGCGTGTGCCAAGTGCCGTCGCAGGCTGCATCAATAGGGTCGCCCAAACAGCCCTAATTTCGTAGTTTATGGTATCTCAGAAACAGCCCAAGTAGCAGCCCAGAGCACAGTGACTTAGAGACAGCTGGGACCGGACCCACCCAGCCTTTGGACTCTGCCACGACCCCCCTGGGTGGCAGGGCCGTCCCAGGGGCGGGGGCCTCGGCCATCGGCCTCCCAGAGCTCCTGGTGTGCAGGTGGCATCCTGGCCGGGCACCTTTCACTGAACCAGGGCCAGGACTTCTCCTGACCATGGTTCTAGGCTCCCACAGGCCACTCATTCTCAGAGTCCCAGGGACCACCACCACCTCCTGCTCAGATGGAAGACCCCCCACAAGCACTCAGGGAGCCTAGCCCCCTGCCTGTCACTGAGAACCACCTGAGGGGAGCAGGGGGGTACTTGTCCAGCACAGCTGAACCCCAGCCTGACTCAGAAGAAATATGAAAGTGAACATTGCCTTCTTTCTCCATAACTAGAATTCCACCCCTGGAACTAGACTCCCCCAATTCTGAGAGTCCTAGATGGGGAAAAAGAGGCTCGGTCCTCAAAACCCCTATGATCCCCTCTGTGCCCCCACCTGCAGCGTGAGACGTGACAGCGCTGACCTGCACCAGAAAGGAAACTGCGTCTGCAGGTGCAAGTTTTAGGGTTTCACGCCTGGGACACGTGTGAACAGTTAGAGGAGGAGGAGGACAGAGAGCAGAGGATTTAGTTGTGTTCTGTTTCCCCCTTTTCCCACTGTCTTGTTCGGCCTTAAGACACGAGCCCCAAACATCGCCCACCTCCCGCCTGGCCCGCATTCCAAGGTCCAGAACCAGGGTGGCTGTGCTGGGGGAGGGGCGGCAGCCCAGACGGTTGTGTGCTGGGCGCGATCTGAGTCCAGTGCAGGGATGGGCGCGGCAGGAGAGCCAGGCCCTGGTCTGCAGTGACTGCTTAGAGTGCCTGTGCCACGTCTGTTCATTACGCTGCCATCCTACTTTTCATGCAGCATCGCTGTCATAGCAAATAAACTTACCCATGGGGAGTGATTAAGAGCATTTCTTGGTTCCTCACTTTTGTGCCAGCCAGAGAGGTGGGAGGACCCAGGGCTGCCCCGAGTGGGAAGGAAGGACGGGTCAGTCAGAGAAAACACTCCCACTCCTCCCGGACCACTGACCAGCTCCGGCCCCATCACTGCCTCCCACTGAGTCATTCATTCCCAACACTGTGGCTTGACTAGCCCTCCTTTCCAGTGTTAGAGGGACCCTGTGCATTTGAGTGGCTTCGTGTTCACGTCTCATTCGTTACGCAGCAACCTGAACCGCGCAGATCCTACTGGCTCCTGCTAGCACTTACATTCCCCAGAAGAAACCTGACGGACATGGGACAATTCCTACTCCAGCTCCTCTCCCTAACCCAGCGGCTTCCCCTTAGCCTCTCAGGAGGACTTAGCTGCCACAAAGCTGCTGTGCAGGCCTGTTTGCTCAGGGGAAAAGGACGTCCTGGATTTAAGGCCATGAAATCGCACAACTGCAGAGGATGCCCTGCCCTGGAGGGCGGGGATCTCCACACAGCGGATCCAGTGGATGTCTTTCTAGTTTACAACTCTGCACCACGGCGCCCACACCGGTCACAAGCTCCCCTTCCTCAAATTCTTCATTCTACACAACTACCTGCGAGAAAGTCTTACCAACACTAACTTCTTCTCATAGAGATGAAAAGGCTCCCTGGTGTTGGAGGTTCCTCCTGGCCTCCTCAAAGCCTCCCTCATCCACCGAGCACGGCCATCAGGAGAGGAGAAAACACTCTGAGAGGTACGGCAACATCGCTGCTGCCCAAGGAGTAATTCCCAGGAAGAGGGCTCTGACAGGGAGCAGCCTCTGCTCTGGCCGTCCTGGAGGGCACCCGTGGGTAAGCTCATGTCCTCACTCAGCCACAGGCGGCAGCTGGGTCGCTGACCCAGGCAGACTCTGAGGCCCAGGGGCGCAGACGGCCTCCTCTCGTGCATCGTCAGGCACTGAGAGGGACCCCAGCCCCCTGCAATCCTGTGACTCTGCAGAGGGAGGTTTGAGCAGTCAACAGCTGCCTGTCTAAACCACAGAGCTTTATGATACTATGTAGATCTCTCTGCAAAGCTGTTCCTGAGAAATGAGACGTGCTGGGACAGGAACGATTGTGAAACCATCCCAATACCTTATGCTCAGAGCTCTAGTGCAAAGAATGTGAGACACGGACACAACTCTGCTGCCCATGTACCCAGGTACAGACCTTAACACCATGCCCCTGACCCAACCTCCTCAGTACCGGCCCCCAGCAAAACAAAACAAAAGAGCCTGTATGAATTTGTGCTGGAATTGCATCAAAATGTTTAACGCATGTCCATTCTTTAAATTTCCCATTGGCCTGATGGAAACCATTAATTGCATTTGATATTCAACATCAAAAATTTAAAGCAGTGACACTAAAACAGGGAGACACTCTGGTCATGAAACCCGAGGCCAAGTTATACACGTGACGTCTGCAGACGGGCCGTGTGGGATGTTCACAGCATGTGTCTGCACTGAATGAGGTCTTCACAGCAGCCAGCACCCCCACAAGTGTCTGCATGGGGTCAGGCGGCAGGACAGGGGCAAACACTGGGACCCACATGAGAAGATGCCAGTTCTTGCATCTGTCCCATCTTCTGTCCTTCTGTCCCGTCGTTTTATTTCCTGGACAAGGTTTGAACAATGATTTGCTGGTGGGAACAAGGCTTCTCCTGAGCTGTCGCTGTGACAGAGAGAACTGATTACCTGTCTTAAATCCACCATGTTCCCTTACCCGGAGCTCCCAGGCCCCACCCATGGGCGATCAGCACTTTGCAGCTTGACACGTGTTTTACTGGAAGATGATTATCTACTGCAGGGAACAGCCCTTTAAAAATGTGGATTCCATATGGTTTTATGAGAATTCCAGCTGCTTCAGCAGCCGGGGATTTAGCAGAGGGCAGGTAGGCCATTAAATCAGGGCCCTATCAGCAGCACAGCCGGCCTGTGGCAAAAGGAGAAGAGGAATGGGCACCCCTCACTCAGCAAGTCTGATTCCTACGGACTCACAATTGTTTACAAAAGGAACCTGCCATGAAGAGGTGCCCCAGGCCACGCTGGGAGCCACAACCTGGGAGGGGAGCTCTGAAAGCCTTGGCAGTCGCCCTCAGCTCAGTCCTGTCCTCATCCTGGCCCGGGGCTCCACGCTGGCCTGTCCTAGCAGGCAGCCACTGACTTCAGCGAGGAAGTGAGACAATGCCTGCAGCAGGGAAAGAACCAGCTCCCAGCCTTTCTCCTGCAGCGTGCTGCTTCCTCTCCCTCTCCTTTCTCTACGCCAAGAAAAGCCAGTGCATGCGGCAACCACGGAGTCACTCAGTGGCTAGGTGAGCAGGCAGTCACAGGTGTGGGTATGTCAGAAAAGCCCAGAGCATGGCCGGCCTGCAAGCCTGCTCTTCCCTCTCAGGACGATCATCCACTTCAACCCCAAATAAAGATGGCAATTATTGTAACACACACAGTAGCCAAACGCAACAGGAGCCCTTTGCGTGGATCCCGAGAGCACCTTTGTGAGCAGCTGCTGCGAGTGCACGTCTGTGACCGTCTCCTGGGCTCCCGTGGGTGCTGGGAAACTGTGCCCAGCCTTCCCCTGCCCTCTGCCCTGTCGACATGCTCCTTGTTTTGTGACGGTCACTGACGGCTTCTTCAGCATCCCAGGGGGCCCGCAGTCTGCAGACCCCTGGGCCTTCCCCAGCAGCGATGCTTTTGTAGGTCACAGTTTGAAGACCTGGCTTCCCCTCTGCCATTAACTGATGCTGTGACCTCGGGATCAGTCACCAACATACTCAGAGGAGTCTTGTAGACATTCATGTCCAACTCTGTGACTTCACGACAATCAGGTGTTCCTTATTCCTCCATCGGACAATGAAATCCTTGTCCTGGGCTTCGTTACTGGGAGCGCCCACAAGAGGCACATTGTGAGCTAACAGGGACACGCAGGGCTAGTGTGTGGCCAAAAGCTCCACAGGCCTGAGAGGTGGAGGCAGGAATCATGGCAAATCTGCGTGTTGTTATTCAGATCATACACTTGCCTTTAACCACTGTTCCTGGGACCAAAGTTCCCTGACATCAACGGCAGTTTCTAATGGTGGATGTCAGTTCTGACAGACAGGTGTGACCAGCAGTCTTACCTGGAATGCCTGGGACCTAGGAGAAGCCCAGGGCCACTCCATGTGGCCTGAAGAGGGCAATCCACCCTGCAGTCCTGCTTTGCAAAAATATGGGAGAAACTGAGGCTGTGTTATCCACAATGTCACCTGAAACACTGGAGAAAATGTCTCGCCAAGGAATGTCTAAGAATTAATTCTGATGAGCAGCACTCCCTGTTGTTTTGCAGATCTGGTCTGAACTAGAAGGTTGGGGAAGAGTTAATTACCATGTTTCCTGTTGCCCTTTTGAGTCATCTTTCTTCAAACACTGTTTCAGGTTGATTACTAATGTGGTTGCTGCGGTTACCTTTCCATTCACAACTGTACCCGGGTTACACACGTAAATTCCTAAAAACTCATGGCAATTACATTTTTTAACATTCGAGTCATGTTTTAAATGCTTTAGATAATTTCACTACTTAAGGGAGTCTCTACTGAAAAGCTTTTTCCAAGTAATGGTTATTCACATTTATTCAATTTGCCCATTTAGATTTCCATGTGCTGTTCTTGGTTAAAGGGAATTACAAATATTTTGAGAAAAGGTCTCCACATACACCAGATCTTAATGTGATGATGACGTCAAGATACACAGTTTTGATGTCAAACTACAAGTATATCTTCAGTAAAGAATGTGAGAACTTTTCTTGGTCTTGCCTTCCATTTTGGGAAAAGAGGACGTAGACTGGGGACTGTAGGAATAGACTTTGTAAGCCTCAAGAAGAGCACGAAGCATGGTATCAGCGCGGGGTGGGGACGTGGGATCTCAGGACGGGGATGCAGGGCTGCGGCTGGGAGATGGAGGGTTGGTGGGTGGGGAGGTGGAAGATGTTTGTGGTGGGGAAGTAGGTGAAGGGTGAGGGTGCCTGTGGGCCAAAGGTCATATGCAAGCTTGAAAACAAGTTTTTTTAATCCAAAATCATAACCACTCCTTATTAGTGTTTTTCCATCAATGAAAGAACATTCCTTCAACAACACAGGCTTGCAGCCTTGAGTCATTGTTGAGTCAGAGTGCACAGAATGTTAGAGCTGGTGAAGTCATAGGTGCACATAATCCACCCCTTACTCTTCAGACCCAGAATGCAGGGGAAGGATTCCTGTTTCTGTGGGGCTCCTCTGAGGTGCTCTCCCCACTGCTCCCCCAGTTCTTCCCCTGCCTCACTTTTATGCAGCCAGACATTACCTTCCCTGGAACATCGCTCATGTCTGTCCTTTCCTTTGCCGCCAACCTAACCAAGCTCCACTTAAAATTACTTCCTAAAAATGCTTCATACCTCCAGCCCTTTGTGCTCACCAAAGTTATTTTACTTACTTTTTTAAAAAATATACTTTATTGGTTTTTTCTAGAGAGGAAGGGAGAGGGATAGAGAGTTAGAAACATCGATGAGAGAGAAACATCGATCAGCTGCCTCCTGCACGCTCCCTACTGGGGATGTGCCTGCAACCAAGGTACATGCCCTTGACTGGACTCAAACCCGGGACCTTTCAGTCCCCAGGCCAACCCTCTATCCACTGAGCCAAACCGGTTAGGGCTTTACTTGCTTTTTAAATTTAATTTATTGGGATAACATTGGTCAATGATCTATAATAATAAAAGCATAAGATGCAAATCAACTGAACCGCCAAACAGCAGAACTACCGTCCAGACGACCATGCTATGACACGCACTGGAGCCAGGCCAGCCAAGGCGGGTGCAATGCGATTGGTCTGGGGGATGGTGGGGGGGGGGGCACCATCACCTCACTATTGCCCTGCAGAGGGAGGTCCAGGCAACTGGTTGGCAGGGCAATCATTTGGGGGGGCTCCGCAATTGCCCCAAAGAGGGGGGCCCAGGCCACCCTCTGCAGGGCTTCACTATTGAGCGCCCTTCAGAGGGAGGCCCTGCCCACTGCCTCAGTGCAGCGCCGATTGTGGAGCCCCGGCTGAGTGGGCAGGGTCTACCTCTTTGGGAGGATCGATCGTGGGGCTCTTGGATTGCGAGGGGGCACAGGCCGGGCTGAGGCCCCCCCACCCCCCAGTGCACAAATTTCATGCACCAGACCTCTAATATTACATAAATTTCAGGCGCATCATTTTATAATATGACATCTGTAGACTCTATTTTGCATTCATTTTCATCTTCCTCCAACATTAATTTAATCATGTTTTTCAAGAACCCCCTCACTGAATTTTGATAGCACCGGATAAAATAAAATAAAAAGTGATTGGGTTTTGGAATCAAATAAATTAGGGTTCAAATCCCTGATCTACCTCTAAATCAGACAAGTTACTTGACCTCCCTGAAATTCATCTTCCTCATCAATAAAATAAATAAAAACAGTCACTATGGTGAGAATGCAATGACTGTATGTACATAAATTGCCCGGCAAGTAGAAGAGGCTCAGAAAGTGTCCATCCCCAGCTGGAATCCACTCCCTGACCCACGGACACACTGCTCTCAACCACGCTGGGGTGTCCCCCATCCTGACGATGCCCGTCCCCTTTCTCTCTGTACAAATTCTCTGATTACTAGTCCGTGTCGCCTCCGTTCTTCCCTCTGCTGTCCAGGAGGGAACAGGGGTCTTCAAAGTAGCATGTGGAAATGGTCTTGTCTTTGGCTCTGAACCTCCAGGCACCCCTCCCTGATCGGGGACTGTGGGAGTCACAGTCTCCTGGCTGGGACCATGTCACCTCTGTGCTGGTGCCTGGCTTTGCCGCCTCGCTCCACGTCACTCATCCTCCTCCTAAGCACCCTTCCATGGACCCTGAGCTGTCATCACACACCCTCCCAGCATGGCCTCAGGGTCCCTGCCCACTCTGCCCCTTGCTCACGGTTGCATCTGACGGCACTAAGTCGTCCAGGGAACTGTGGAGTCCAGGGTGACATAAGGACATGACTTCATCTTCTCTGGTCCAGGTGCATCGATTTATCTAAAGCGAGAGATGAGTCCAAGTGACACAACCTGGGTAGCCTGCGGGCTGCCCTCATTGTGGCTTCAGCAACTGTTCCTACGCTTCCTTTATCAGCCTGCTTGCCTGTGTGTCCCAAGCCTGCTCCTTCCCTCCCCCTGAGGCACTTCCAGGCTACATGTCAGCCCCAAGGTTTCTAACTGAGCAAGGGAGACAGTTTCCTCTAATGCAGGCCACGCTCCATTCCCCGGCCTGGCCTGGGGCTGGTCAGCCTAGAGCAGTGATGGCGAACCTATGACACGCGTGTCAGAGGTGACCCGTGAACTCATTTTTTTGGTTGATTTTTCTTTGTTAAATGGCATTTAAATATATAAAATAAATATCAAAAATATAGTCTTTGTTTTACTATGCTTGCAAATATCAAAAAATTTCTATATGTGACACGGCGCCAGAATTAAGTTAGGGTTTTTCAAAATACTGACACGCTGAGCTCAAAAGGTTCGCCATCACTGGCCTAGAGGGTGAGGCAGCACCTTGTCTGCTCTGCACAAAGGTGCCCTGGTTTGTCAGCCTCATGCCGCCAGGCAGCGGGCTTCTTTCTGAGTCATATGAAGGCCCTGTGTGGGCCAGGGCAGGCTATGCTGGGACGTGGCACCAGCTTGATAAAACCTAGTCATCATAACTCTTATTACTGAGCCTAAATAGTGGCTGCCTCAAAGAGATGGGCTCAGAACAGATGAGACACCAAGCACGTGGGGCTGTGAATGGATGGACACACAGCCCTCAACCAGACAGAGTGCACTGCACGCTCAGGGACCAGCCAAAAGGATCCCTTGGTGTGGTGGGCCTTCCTCAAGCTTTGAAAACAGGAACCTTCCTTTAAAAGAGACTCTATCCCTTACTTTAATTATGAAACATAATAACCGACTTAGTTGTCTGGCAGCTTAGAGAACGGCTCATAGTCCTATGGTAGTCCTATAATCAGGCATAGAATACGTGCATTTTAGGCAAGAGTGAGAAATAATACAGTGTTTCATTCAGAGAGGAAGAAAAAAAGTACTTTCCTTCCCACTGTAACTGCTACACAATGAAATTCTTAGACATGACATCATCAGTTTCTGGTTTCACAATGCGGAGTCTCACTCCATAGTCAGGGGAGAATGAGGCAACTTCTTCAGCATTTAAATTTTTTAAACTCTGAAGAACAGTTACTTTTAAAAAATATATCCATTTGAAATAAGCTTTCCAGGAATTCTAGAATCTTTTCATGAGACCAAGGGGGTGATTAAAGTGGTTGAAGAGCAAGGTATTTGAGAGTTATCTAATTTATAATATGTTATTAAAACAAAAATGTTGAAGATCATGCCCCATGTAAGACTTTGTTTCAGTTTAAGAAAAGATTGTGCCCTAACTGTTTGGCTCAGTGGATAGAGCATCGGCCAGCGGACTGAAGGGTCTTGGGTTTGATTTTGGTCAAGGGCACATTCCCAGGTTGCTGGCTCGATCTGCAATATGGGGCATGCATGAGGCAGCCGATCAATGATTCTCTGGCATCATTATGTTTCTCTTTCTCTCCCTTCCTCTCTTTAAAATCAATTTAAAAAATTAAAAACTTTTTTTTTGCATCAAAAGACACTATTCACAGAGTAAAAAAGTAAAGAAAAAGGAGCAAAGACCCATTTGCTGTTTAGAATATCAATGTCGGGATTCTAACGTTCTCTAAGTCCAGCCTAGAACAAGAAGTGCCAAGGCTTCCTGCTGCATTGCACAGGGTTTACTATTTACAATTTTTATAGAAGAATCACAGAAAGACCAGCTATATCACATTCAAGAAATGTCAGTAATCCATACCAGGAACACATTTCTCATAAACACAGAGAAGGAAAACTTCTATCATCTACACTAATAAAAGAGAAACATGCAAATTGGTGTCACTCCACTATGCCCACCAGCCAATCAGAGCGACTATGCAAATTAACCCAACCAAAATGGTGGTTAATTTGCATACACAGGTGTGGAGCGAAGATTGAAGCCTCACTGCAGCCATCGTGGAGAAGCCAAGCCTAGAGGCTTGGCTTCTCTGCTGTGGTGGACCAAAGGCCTGGGTCCCGGGTACCAGAGGAAAACCGGTGCCAGCAGCCAGGTGAAGGAAGGCCTATTATGTGAATCTTCATGCAACGGGCTTCTAGTCCTATGTAATAAAGATGTAATATGCAAATTGTCATTACCCCCTGAAGCTTAATGACCAACCACATAACGACCGGATCACGGATTAGCAGGGGGGTGGGGCAGCAAGCTACAAGTGGGAGCGGAGAGCTACAGGAGGGGGCAGGGCAGCAAGCTATTGGGGGGGTAGGGGGAGCTACAGGAGGGCAGGGCAGCAGGCAGAGAGCTACTGGCGGGCGGCAACAAGCTACTGGTGAGCTACTGGTGCATGGATTCGTGTGCGGGCGGCAACAAGCTACTGGTGAGCTACTGGTGCATGGATTCGTGTGCGGGCGGCAACAAGCTACTGGTGAGCTACTGGTGCATGGTTAATATATAAGTAATTAAAATAAGTAAAATGCTCATGTCCAAACAATTCACAAGAGAAATAAAGAATAGCCAAATTAGCATATGAGGTGGATACACAGTCTCAATTCGTGTGCGGGCGGCAACAAGCTACTGGTGAGCTACTGGTGCATGGATTCGTGTGCGGGCGGCAACAAGCTACTGGTGAGCTACTGGTGCATGGTTAATATATAAGTAATTAAAATAAGTAAAATGCTCATGTCCAAACAATTCACAAGAGAAATAAAGAATAGCCAAATTAGCATATGAGGTGGATACACAGTCTCACTCATTAGAGACACCTGAGATTTAAAGACTTTTCCCCATGAGACTAACTTCAAACTTGGTTTAATTTGGCTAAAGTTATATGACAGTGTGGGAGGAGCACGAACAGAGAAAGCTACACACACACCACTGATGGAATCAGAACTCAGTACCACTTATTCTGAAGGGCCATTTGGCAAAATTTAAAAATAACTGTGACTCTTTGATCTATAAGTTGCATTTCTAGTAATCTATCCTAAGAAAATACAAGAGTACAAAATGTCCATATAAGATTGTTCATGACAGTATCGTTTACGATGGTCAAATATTAAAAAACAACTAAAACATTCACCTATGGTAAGTTTTACAAATATAATATAGTTTGGCCCTGGCCAGTGGCTCAATGGTTAGAGCGCCGGCCCAAGGACCAAAGGGTCTCCGGTTTGACTCCCAGTCAAGGGAATGTACCTGGGTTGCAGGTTCAATCCTCAGCCCAGGGTGCATGGGGGAGGCAACCAATCAATGTGTCTCTCTCACGTCAGTGTTTCTATCTCTATCTATCTCCTCTATCTCCCCCCACCCCCTTTTTCCACTCTCTCTATATCAATGGAAAAATATCCTTGAGTGGGGACTAACAAAAAAAATAATAATGATAATAAATTTGTAATATGATGCAATATTATGCAGTAATTTTAAAAATGATATGATATAGGGAGACCAGAGAGGAGTTCACTATATAATGTGAGAAACCAGCAAGACACAAAGCTGCATGTGCATGGAGACATCAAGCCGACGAGTGTGTGCAACATACGGGTCTGTCTCTGTATCCAGGAGGCACTGCTATTAAATGCTAACAATGCAAGCTCTGCATGGTGGAATTCTATTATTTTTATGGAGAAAATATGTAACCAAACTGCATGTCAATCAAAATGTTATGAACTCTGTAGTGACTGTATTTGCCTGACACTCAACATACATTCAACAGTTGAGCTGAGGAGAGCAGTCCCAGGAACTACCTGCTTGAATTGATGGAAGAAACACCTGTGACCTAATAAACAAATAAGGTGTGGTGGGAACCGAAGTGGAAAATCAGGATCCCAGACACCACCTCACCTCACCTCGTGTCCTCTGTCCTGGGACACACTGTGCCAATCTCAGCAAAACGGCACCAAAACTGCAGGAGCGGAGCCCTGACTAAAGCTTCCAATGTTAGCACGAGTCAGAAGCAGAAAGTGGAGTTCTGTGGCCCCGACCCCGAGGCGGAGGAGAGCCGCTCCCCTCCCCTTTAGCACAGGCTCCTGTGCCTCTGCCCTGGATGCAATGGCCACAGGAGCCCCACGCAAGCAGCTCAGGCAGAGCTCCCCAAGGTCGCCAGGACCTGCGCCTTCCTCCTGGGTCCAGGCGCTCTCACAGGCACTTTCCCCAGCTTGTTGCACTGTGGCTACAGGAGGGCAAAGGGGACAGAGGAGGGCGGGCTCCTGCCCAGGGGAGCTGCACCGAAGGAAGGAGCGTTCCATCTAGACTTCCACAGGGTCTCGCGGCCAGCAGGCAGTCCGATGGCCGCTTCTCGCTGCGTGGGCAGCCGGAATGACAGTTCCTATCTGAGCACAGCACTCTCCTCGCAGAATAATAAGGAAGAAGGAAGAGAATGGAAGGAGGCAGGTAGCAAAGCTGTCCACCACCTGGTGCCCACTTGAGTCGTAGCCATTGCCAAAAGCAGTCAGTCTATCTGTGCAACCACCTCCCCGCAGGCTCTCCGGAGGCGCTGCTAGTCCCCACAGCATCCCCGACAACCCCACAGCACGAAGAAAGAGCAAGCTAAGAGAATGTGTCTACCCTCCACTACAGATGTTGCTGGTTTCCACTAATGATCCCCTCCCCGCTTCCTTACTCATAACACACCCATTTGTCTTGGAAACCACGCACAAAGTTCCAGGTTAGGGCCCAGTAAACCACAGCCACCAGCCAAATGGGCCCACTGCCCACATGTAAGTGAAGTTCTGCTGGAGCCACAGATGAGCCCATCTGTGTGTGTCTGTGGCTGCTTTTCCACCAGAACAGCCCCCCCAGCTGGGCTGCAAAGCCTATGGTACTTAGCGTGTGGCCCTTTCAGGCCGCCTGCCCTGGTCACGCTGTTCCTCACTCCCCCTGGAGTGTCCGTGGCATCACAGGACTAGACAACGGCTGGGACATTTGGGGGAAACTTTCATGATCTCTGATAAAAGAGCCCCCAGAGCTGACTCATCTTCCCCCTCCTGCTTCCCGTCTTGAATGGGGACATTCAAGCAGGAGTGGCAGCAAACAACCTGGGAGTATGGGGGGAAAGCCCAAAACATCTTAAAGCCTTTGAACCTAACACCCTTCATCGGCCTCCTGAGGACTCGCTCCTGTCCAGGAGCGCTTTTCCGATAACCCCCACGGAGCCCTCAGGCAGAGCGAAGCCCAGCCCATGCTGTGCAATGGCCTGTGGGTGTCCTCTCCACCAGGAACTTCCCTGGTTACAGAAGCAAGTGCAGGGCAGCAGAGCAAGCACCACGGACGGGGCTCGGCTAGGACGGGACACTCTGGCTCCGGCCCTTATTATTGATGATGTGGACAAGTTATTTGATTTATCTAGAAATTTTGTAAAATGGGAAAACAATACTCTTACCTCCTATGATTTTTGAGGATTAAAGCACATTATGACTGTATAGCACTCAATTGGTCTGCTAAGCTCAACACACTAAATTAGTGATGTCTGCTTCATAAACTCAATTTATCGTTGTCTCAGTTCTTTAATCCATAAGGAAAGCAGAGTGTTTAAGAAATTACAGATATCCTGCACTAATAATAAGCACAGATGGAAAAATTCAATTTTAGTTTTCTATGAAAAAAAGGCTTTATATTTGGAAGCCTCAGCTCTTGAAATTCTATCTCCTCCAACCTGACTCACCTGGAAAATTGGTTGTGTCTCTAATACCTTGAAGATATATATCTCCACACATATTCATTTATTCATTTAGGCCTCCTTTTCTTTGCCTTCAGCTCTATTACATACCAATAAATTATTATAAGTCAACAATATTCACTGAGCATCTATTATGTTCAGCAGTTTTAATAAAGATAAGAACAAAACTAGAGGCATTTTCATTTTTCTATGAGAAAGAAGCCAAACTCTACAATCTGGCACCTGACACTCTGGTAGTCTGACAATGCTGAAGCCAGATACCTTTGTTATATATAATTTTGTGGAATTCTTGAATACAGAGCGTATGTTACATAGGATAGAATCTGTCGGAGGTCCGAGTTACCCCTTAGAATTACCACATTCCTGCAGTAAACTATACTAAGCCTCCAAAGAAGAGTAAACACTCTAAACAGACTCATGTCAATTTATGTCAACTTTGCGGCAAAAAATTCAGACCCAGTGAGGTTTTGTCACCAAATGAGTTACATAATCTTTTCATTTTTTTCAGGTCGTTTGAATTGCAGAATTGGGAAGGGAAGGACAGACCTGCTCCATGCACGTAAGATGGGATGCAGTCCAGACCCTGAGCAAGGCGAAATGGCTTTTCTTTCAAAAACCCTTTGACAGTATGAGCCAAGTGCAGACATACATGTTCTCAGACCCCTTTTTGTAAATGATGTCGAGAAACAAATGCAATGATCCCCAAAGAGCTATTCAATACTGTGCCTCTAAGTTCAAATTTCAGCTTTGGAAAATCCCAACCCCCACATATTAGGAGGGACACTTGTGCTCTGCCGGGAGGGGAGTGGAGATAGACGTGACCGAGACCCCATTCGCACAATTTGGAAGAAGTCAAAGAAGTATTTTTTTCTCTCTTATTATGGTTTTAAGACTGTGGCCTGAGCGAATAGAACAGGGAGTCCTACCCATTCATCTCTTGTCCGCTCCCTTTTGGAACTGTGATATGCATGTCCATGCTCCAAAAACCAGAAAACCTGGAAAGACCGAAAGTCGAACATTCCTTCCCCCACACCCAGCTTGGCTCTCAGGGGGTTGGAACCTGGGAGACTAACCTGCCGTGAAGGGACAGGCACCCAGCAGAGGGCTTGACGGTCTCCGCACGGAGCAGCTGGAAGCTGGCAAACAGCTGCTCATGCCCGTTCCTCGTTCCACAACAAGGTCAGCAAGTCCGAAGGCTTCCTCCAGCCGAGGCTGGAGTCAACGTCGAAAGAATAAACTTCTTGGGAAATGTCCAAGTCCACAGGCAGGTCCCAGCTCTAAAAAGGGCTTTTTAACCCGTCCTTCAGTTTAGCTGTCACCTTCCCATAGCGCCTTCTGCACACACCTCCTCCCGGTGGGGAAGGGCACACCCATGCCTTTTGTCTTGACCTTGACCTCTGAACCCCAAGTCTCTGGCTTGATTCACCTTCTTTAGGGTCAAGGGCAAATTCCCATTTCGATGGGTCAGGCCCAGGGTTCACTTCTGTGACGTGTCTGTGCAAACAGCGGGAGGATCAGGGGCCAGGCCCGGAGCAGCCCTCACCGCCACCTCGACGCGCCCAAACCTCAGCGTCCGGCCTGAGCTGCTGCCCAAGACTCAGCCGAGGCGTTGCTGAGGCCGCCGCGTCATAACGGCGCCATCGTTCAACATCCGAATTTAAAGCATCTGTGTCCCGAAGGGTCGGGGTC